>NC_045554.1:6950063-7250063 GCF_009769535.1 Thamnophis elegans
GAAGGACCAGTGGCCAACAGGACACAATATAACCTCTCTAGATGTGGGTTGGAATTCGTGGTGACTAAGAAGCAAAAACCTTTCTCTTCCCCCAACTCCCAACTTTCTTAAACCCTACCTATGGAAAGCAATGAAGGGGAAGATTCCAAGAACTTGGATCTGGTTGGAAGACCAACCTGATCCATCATAGACGTGAGGAGACTCTGGATCCCTCCTAAGCATGCCCCCAACTCCCAACTTTCCCCCAACTCCCAATTTCTTTAAACCTACCTATGGAAAGCATGAAGGGGAAGATTCCAAGAACTTGGATCTGGTTGGAAGACCAACCTGATCCATCATAGACGTGAGGAGACTCTGGATCCCTCCTAAGCATGCCTGCTTCTGGTCTTGGGATGTTTTCTTGGTCAAATAGAAAAAAATGACCTCCATCCTTCTGTTTTTTTAATTTACTAGGTGAAGATATCAGACTAAATAGTACAGTTCTTCATTGGCCAGATGGGATTGAAGATATCTTTGATACCAGTCGGAATCAACTCATGAACAGGAGGGAACAAGTCGAGATTTCCCTGATTAAAAGGTGGGTTACAGTCTACTAGGGAGCAGAGATTTCCTTTCTCCAAGTGGGCCTGATCCATGTTTCTTGGCTCAAGATCAGATGTTCCCACCGGATGCTTGGGAAGTTGAGGAAAGAAAATGGATATATGCAGAAAAATGATGAAAAGGGGATATAATTGATGGGAAAGCAATGAACATGGAGCCAAAATCTTAGGGAAGCTACTGTTGAGTCAAGGAGGATCAGGGTCTTCTTTTGATATGTAACAATTCAAACCACGGCCATTATGATTAGGGGTTAAATATGAAGAATGGTTGCAGGAATTGGGTATGTCTAATCTAGTGAAGGGACACAGTGGCACAGTGGCTAAGATGCTGAGCTTGTGGATCAGAAAGGTTGGCAGTTCAGTGGTTCGAATCCCTGGTGCCGCGTAACGGAGTGAGCTCCCATTACTTGTCCCAGCTTCTGCCAACCTAGCAGAACCTGTCGTTATAAAATCTACCTCATTACCCCCATGTGATGACGCTAGAGATGGAGTAGTCCTTAAAGACCCATTCTTCTTATTTTAATTGAGAAAGAAGGTTTCGGGCGGCGTTTTTAAAAAAATTATCTTTGCTCCGAACCAGATGCTCTGAATTTGAAGCTATCCTTGAAAGTTATAACAAGGAAGTGGAAAGTTTCCGGAAGAAGGACGTCATGACCATGGAAGAAATGAAGAATAACGTGGAAAAATTAACTGAGTTGTCAAAGAATTTGGACCATGCTCTTCTGGAATATGAGGTTAGTCTCCCTAGAGCTCAAGAGCTAAGCATGGACTAAATTATTTCAGAAGGGCTAATCTACGTAAATTGATAGAGAGGCTGTGCCATCAGGTTGGTGTTGGCCCTTAGTGACTACATAGATAGATTTCTCCATGATGATCTGTCCATAATGTGGTCCTTCAAGCCTCCCAACCTGTCCCTTTAAGTCTTCTAAACATGGACCTAAACTATTTCAGAAGGATCAACCCATGGTAATTGATAGATAAACTATATGACATTAAATTGGTGTTGAGTCTTAGTGACAAAATAGATAGATTTCTCCACGATGATCTATCCTTAACCTTGTCCTTCAAGCCGCCTAACCTGGTCCTTTAAGTCTTCCAAACATGGCTCTAAATTATTTCAGAAGGATCAACCCATGGAAATTGATAAACTGTATGACATCAAACGGGTGTTGAGTCTTGGTGACCATATAGATAGATTTCTGATCTGTCTCTGATCTGTCCTTAATGTGGTCCTTCAGACCTCCCAACCCGACCCTTCAGGTCTTCTAAGCATGGATCTAAATTATTTCAGAAGGACCAACCCATGGAAATTTATAGACTATGTGACCTAACGCAAGTGTTGACTCTTAATGACTACACGGATAGATTTCTCATGATCATCTTAACCAGATCCTTCAGATCTTTCCACACTTCCAAGAGACTTATCACTTCTGTAACAAAGTCCATCCATTTGGTTGTTGGTTGTTGCTTCACCTTCTCCAGAGGTTTTACTGAGGTGTCTCAAGTAGGACAATTTGAACCTGGTCATCTGTCCCTTGAGTGAAAACTCTGGGTGGATTTGTTCAATCCTCCATTGGGTGGTTTCCTTGTTGTCCGTGATATTTTAAGGAGTCTTCTCCAGTTCCAAAATTCAGAAGCATCAAATATTCTTCCTCCTCCTTTAAAGCCATGCATGCCTGTATCTGAACTCCTGTGTTAATTTTAACAGACGATCAATAAGGAAGAGGAGTTACTTGAACGAGAGAAAAGCCAGTTTCCTCTGCTCCAAACCATCATTTCACACAAGCTCCCGTTCGAGCAACTTTGGGTGACCGCTTACCACTTTCATGTGAAGTCTGAGGAGTGGATGAACGGTGAGGATTTGTACAGGGTGATATGTTCTTCATAAACGCGACACGTTTGTTAAAAGAATGAAGAGGGAGTCTTTGACATGACCAAAATGGGGACCAGAATTTCCACGGCTAAGCAAGGCAGAGGTTAAGTCAGCAGCCTCCAATTTTACAGCCTCTTTTTTTGGCCATGATAGTTAAGTGGATCGCTGCAGTCGTTAAGTGAATCACATAGTAAAAGAATTCTTTATTGGCCAAGTGTGATTAGACACACAAGGAATTTGTCACTGGTGCATAAGCTCTCAGTGTACATACAACAATAGTGATAGATCATTATCATAGTCATGGTAAAAATGCGTTCATATACATGTATGTATGTATGTATGTATATATGTATATACATACATATGTATGTATGTATGTATGTATGTATGTGTGTATGTATGTATATATGTATGTATGTATACATATATATATATATGTATGATGAATGCATATAAACTCTGTGTGTGTGTGTGTGTGTGTGTGTGTGTGTGTGTGTGTGTGTGTGTGTGTGCGGGCGCCAGCATAACTCTGGAATGCCTCAAGCAATTTCAACCAAACTTGGTACACACATGACTTACTCTCTGGAAACAAATACTGTGGGGTAAGACACCCCTAAAGCCCCTCGGTGTGTGTGTTCTGTTAAGATATATCCTGTTGTGCCTTAAAATGGCTTCTACTGTATAGCACAGTGGAGTTGCCATGATAACAGCTTCACAGTCATCTTTTTGTGCGGGTCGGAGCGGGGGAAGAAATTCCAACTTGGGGTCTGCTTCAGCCTCCTGGTGGTGGTGGGGGGCTTTGGGCGAAGGCTGGAGGGAACCACCGCTGGTGGCAAAGAGCCGGAGGGCCTCGTTCCGGTGGGACTGCATCATAGCCTGGAACTGGCTGACCATCTCAGCCTGCTGAACCTCCAGGTGCCAGTCCCTGGCCTTGCACTCCCACAGGTCTTCCCTCTGCTTGGAAAGCCCATGCTTGTAGTCCTCAGTGAGGTGCTTCTGCTGAGCCTCCTTCTCGGCCAGATCCAATTTGAACTGAGCTTTTTTGCCAACTCTTTCTCATGGTGGCTGCTTAGCTCCAGCAACTGCTTCCTAAGGAGCCCGGGCGGGCAGGCAAGTAGTCGCTGGGAGGGGAGGGGCACGTAGAGACTGATAAGGCGCCCCTCGACACGAGTGAATTGACCACGCCCACCCAGTCACACAACCACCTTGCCACGCCCACCCCACCTGTCCTTAGGCAGATCACATGAGTGGTCCGCGGGATTTAAAATTATGAATTTAGTGGTCCCTGTGCTCCCAAAGGTTGGTGACCCTTCCAACTCTGTTATTCTGTTAAAAGGTCTTCGGAGAATCTTTTATGCTCTGAAAGCATTTTTCAAACCGAAGAGTCTTTCCCCAATTAGGCGTCCCTTCGAAGTTGGCTTCCTGCTCAGCATAGCTGTCTTCAAACACCTTTTTTTTTCTTTTTATCCTTGAGGCTGTCTTTTCTCCAATTAGAATCCCCGCCCAAGGACCCGACCAGCTTAAAAATTATAATTCAAAGCCCATTCTTCTGCTTATTCACCAGCTCCAGCCAACCGTGTGCTGATGGAGGGGGGGGTAGATTTATAATTCCTGCTGCTGCTGTCACCTTAGTGTCACATTAATGCAGCTGTCACGTTAATGCAGAAGGATCATTCCTAATTCATATTTTCATGGCATTGAGAATGTGTCAAACTTAATTGGCTTTGAAAGCAGGCTCCTGCTTCTAACCATCTGCGGGTGCTTCCTTCTAGCATTTCTTTCTTTTCTTTTCTTTTTTTTTGCGTTTGCTGCATGCAGGGTCTGTCCTCCAACTGAACGCGGAGGAAATCAGCGAGGACGTCGCCAATATGTGGCGAACCATGTACAAATTGACCAAGACCTTTATAGATCTCCCGGGCCCCAAGCGGATGGCGGAGAATGTGAAGTTTAAAATCGACAAGTTCAAGCAACATCTGCCCGTCCTTTCCATCGCCTGCAATCATGGGATGAAAGACCGGCATTGGGAACAGGTCTGCTGATCTGAACAACAATTCCCACAAGCGGAATGGTTAAGGGTGTGTGTGTGTGTGTGTGTGTGTGTGTGTGTGTATTAGAAGCAGGGAAGCCTCCGAGTTTTAGACCAGTTCAAGAAACAGATGCTGCAAAGCAGGGTGTCAAACTCAATTTCACTCGGGGCCGCATCAGGGTTGTGTTTGACCTTGGTGGGCTGTGATGGGGGTGGGGGTGGCCAGCTTGACATCACTCGTGTCAGGAACATCTGTAGTGGCCAAGTGCTAAGGCAGGACTTCCGTCAGACCCTCCCTCCCTCTCATTATAATCTCCTTCCTTCCTTCCTTCCTTCCTTCCTTCCTTCCTTCCTTCCTTCTTTCCTTCCCTCCCTCCCTCCCTCCCTCCCTTCCTCTTTATTCACCTTTCTTCTTCCTTCTTCTTTCTTTTTCCTTCGTTACTCTATTCCCACCTTCCCTTCTTTTTCTTTGTCTTACCTCTTTCCTTTTCTCCTTTCCTGTCCCTTCTTCCATGCTCAAATGCAAAAGGGGAAGAAACATTTCTCGTTTTGTTTTTAATTTGTTTTGCTAGCCCTCTGCCAGTGAAAACGGAGCTCTGTTCTCTCACAGAGGCACTGGGGGCCGGCCCTTTTCTGTTTCCAGTGGCCCCGTGGGCCAGATCTAAGCACCCTGTGGGCCGGATTCGGCCCGCGGGCCCTGAGTTTGACACCCCTGCCTTAGAGGGAAGCTGGTTTCTGAGGCTTTCGAACAATGGCTCAAAACTTAGCTTTAGGCATGAGCTAGGCCATTTGTTACAGCTTGTTCACAACCTATCAATAGCAATAGCAGTTAGACTTATATACCGCTTCATAGGGCTTTCAGCCCTCTCTAAGCGGTTTACAGAGTCAGCATATTGCCCCCACAGTCTGGGTCCTCATTCCACCCACCTCGGAAGGATGGAAGGCTGAGTCAACCTTGAGCCGGTGAGATTTGAACCACCAAACTGCAGATAGCAGTCAGCTGAAGTGGCCTGCAGTACTGCACTCTAACTACTGCGCCACCTCGGCTCATACAGTTAAAGCAAACCGTAGCACCTTCTCCTCTTTCCTTCTTTTTCCTTCTTTGCTCTCTTCCCACCTTCCTTTCTTTTTCTTTGTCTTACCTCTTTCCCTTTCTCCTTTCCTGTCCCTTCTTGCATGCTCAAACGGAAAAGGGGAAGAAACATTTCTCCTTTTGTTTTTTAGTTTGTTTTGCTAGTCCTCTGCCAGTGTGTCCCCACCCCCCGCTCCTCCAGGCCAGATCTAAGCTCCCTAAGCACGCCTTGAGTTTGACACCCCTGCTATGCAGGTGGTCCTCAACTTACAGCAGTTCATTTACTGACTGTTTGAAGTTACGACAATGCTGAAAACAGTCACTTCTGACCATTTTTCACACAACCGTTACAACATTCCCATAGTCATGAGATCAAAATTCAGAAGCTTGGCAACGGACTCGTATTTATGATGGTTTCAATGTCCCGGGTGTCAGGGTTCCAAGTATCATATAGAATTAAATCAGAGTCCAAGGCAAAATGATCCTTAAAGTTCAAATTTAATAAAGCAGACATCTTAGCACATCTGTGTTAAACTCAATTCTGGGAATTACATCACAATTCCACCCAGTTAAAAGTTCATGATCTTGTCCCCACACCCACAATCCAACACATGGTCCAATCTTCTTCTTCCACGCTGATATCTCCACCCAACTCCTTCCAGTCAGATGTAAAAGTGCAGAGACAAAAGATGACCTTGGTCTTCTAGAAAAGAATGATAGCAATACATTCCACAAGCCTACTCCTGTCTATTCCCCCTCCCATCAACTATACTAAAGAAACAGCATAATGAAACAAGAGAAAGTGTGGCAGGCCAAAATTCTAAAAGGAATATAATTGCAGGCCTGACACCGGGGTCCTGTGATCCCCTTTTTGTGACCTTCTGACAAACAAAGTCCATGGGAAAATCAGATTCACTTAACAACCCCCTGTCAGGCCTGCAATTGTATTCCTTTTAGAATTTTGGCCTGCCACACTTTCTCTTATTTCATTATGCTGTTTCATTAGTATAGTCGATGGGAGGGGGGAATAGAAGGAGTAGGATTGTGGAATGTATTGTTTTCATTCTTTACTAGAAGCTAAGGTCATCCTTTGTCTCCGCACCAGTACACCTGACCGGAAGAAGCTGGGTGTGGATGCCAGCATGGAAGAAGAAGATTGGACCATGTGATGGATTTGTGGGTGTGGGGACAAGATGATGAACTTTTAACTGGGTGGAATTCTGATGTCATTTCCAGTATTGGGATTACACAGATGTGCAAAGATGTCTGCTTTATTAAATTGGAACTTTAAGGATCGTTTTGCCTTTGATTCTGATTTAATTCTACATGATACTAGGAACGCTGACATCCTCAACATTCAAAGGAGATGTCGATGGAGATTCTCCGTCATCCAGATCATGGTTGCCCCAAAGGTGCTTTTTTCAAGAGGCAACGGGACTTTCTGGTTTTTCTTTGAAGAAGCTTCTTGGATGAGGAGCAAAATGTCTTCAAAGAAAAACCAGAAAATCCAGCTGCCTCTTTAAAAAAAAAAGCACCTTTGGGATTGTCATGTATATCCCAAAAAGAGCTTTGATCCCATTTTCTGGACGTTTTTGTATAGTCCCACCAGAATTTCATCTGGACCTGGAGTTTTATTGTTTTTTGTTTTTTTTAATTCAATGCCATCTCTAACTCAGTTTTTGTAATTGGTCTGTTTATCGTTTCTCTCTGTTCATCTGCAATTGGATTTAGGGTTGCTAAATTTAGATACTGTTTGATTTTGTCTTCCGCTATGTTATCTTGAGAATGAAGTTTAGTAAAAACACTTTTGAATTATGTTCTTTTTCTCTTCCGCTCTGTGTTGTATGGACCCATCCTCATCTTGTAGCTGATATATTGTCCTTTTTTCTTTTTCTTTTTTTCAGTTTGCATGCTAACCAACGTTCAGGTTTATTTGTGTATGCGAAATACTATTGTTTAGCCAATTTAAGCTCCTGGGCTAGTTCTTCCCGTACTGTTTAAGTTATGTTTTATGATCTCTCTTTTTTCTTTCTTGGACCCGTTTTGTGGATCCTTCCGCAATTCCAATTCCGCCTCCTTAAGTTCCCTCTGTAATATCTCTTGTTGTACCTTTTTTCCCCTTGTTTTTCCTTGCCATTTTCTGATCCTGTTTTCTGATCGCCATCTTCCCTTTTTTTCACCATACCTTGCTAACAATCCTGAAGACCAAACAATGCTATTGTGCCCATATAATTTAGGACAGCGGCCCCAAAAACCTTTTGGGCATCAGGGAACGGTTCCATGGAGAGAAGGTTTTCTGCAGGACAGAGGAGCATGTGGTTTTGTGTCCTGCCTGCATCCCACGAATGGCGTTTCGCTTGTTTGCGTGGCCCGCTTGCTGGCATGTTGCAGCCTCATCCTGTACCAAGGACTGGGAGTTGGGGACCTCTGATTTAGGATTTTCATCCATTTCTCCTTCGTAATGCTTATCTCCCTTCTGATTTTCCAGATCAGTGAGATTGTGGGCTATGAGATACGGCCAGATGACACAACTTCCTTGATGAATATGTTGGAATTCGGGCTATCGAAATACATTGAAAAGTAAGGAAGACATCTCCCCCACCCCAAAAAATCCTTTATCCTTGTTTGCTGAAACCAAAGACATTTTCAGATAGTCCTTGACTTACAGCCTTTAACAACTGTTTGAAGTTACAGTGGCACTTATGGCCGGTTCTCACATTTTGAATCGCTGGAGTACCCCTCTGATCACATGATCAAAATTCAGCCGCTGTTGTGACCTAGGTTTCTTGATACAGTAAAAAGCACACGCTTAGCCCCCCAAACCCTCTTTCTATTTCAAAGGCTGTGAATCAAGTTCATTCATGAGTCCCAAATAGTTTGTAAAGAGTCCATCAGAAGTCTGCCACAGTCCTTCGCAATAAGGCTTTATCTCCCTTGAAACACTGCCAAAGACCTAATTGGCAATTAGCTTTGCAAGGCCACACAGAGCACAGAGTCAAAACGGAGCTCCAGAATTGAAACCGACTGGAACGAACAAAGTTGCTTCCTGCAAAGTCTCATGTGCCTTTGCTCCTCCTTTACGTCTTATGGGAGGGGCCAATCTCCTTCAAGCCTTACTCCCAAGTTATCCCTTTTGTCTTAACTGTTCTTGCCTTCTGGCAGCTCTGCGCATGCGCACACTGGGAATAGGGGGAGTCTGATGTCAGATTCCGGAGGCTCCGGAGGCAGCACATAACTCCCAGATGGCCTTGGTCCCCTCTCTGCCTCCGATGCAGAGCCCTCCTCAGAGCCTTCCCCAGACTCCCGGACTGGCCCAGGTTCCTCCCCAACCTCCTCACTGTCCGAATCTGGCTGCTGACAGACCACAACAGCTGCTTGGCAACTGGTTCATATTTATGAAGGCTTGCAGTGTCCTGGGAGGGTCACGTCACATTTTGTGACGTTCCCACAAGCAAAGTCGATGGCCAAGCCAGATTCACAGAACAACCGTATTACTAAACTAACAACCGCAGTGATTGACTTAGCAACTGCAACAAGAAAGGGCACAAAATGGGGCGGCAATTCACTCAACAACTGTCTTGCTTAATAATGGAAATTTTGGGCTCAATTGTGGTCACCAATAGAGGACTACGGATACAGAAAAAGGCAATGAATATATTTTCCTGGCTGTAGTTTGCAAAATGTTCCCCTTCTTTTCTTTTAGCGCCCTGACCAGTCGGTGTTCCTGGATAAAACGGGGTTAAGCTACGAATCCAAAGCGGGGAAAGTTCGTTCCTTCCCAGGGGTATCAGGTGCCAACTTTGCTAACTTTCTCTTTTCCCTTGTAGAATCGAGCCGATTGGTGCCGCAGCCAGCAAAGAATATTCCTTAGAGAAAAACATGGAGAAGATGAAATCGGAATGGGTCAACATCCGTTTCACTTTTGTGAAATACAGGGATACGGTCAGTAGGTTCTTGGTTCTTTGTCATTGAATTCTGGTCTGACGCATGTTTTTTTCATTGAAGGTGCTGACCTCCTTTGAGTCTGCTCCTGATTTGACCATTGAGAAACTGATCATAGATATGAAAGAAACCTCAGAGGAGAACTCTTTAGTTAGGCTGTTTGGTGTGTGTGTGTGTGTGTGTGTGTGTGTGTGTGTGTGAGAGAGAGAGAGAGAGAGAGAGAGAGAGAGAGAGAGAGAGAGAGAATTTTGCACCATAGGTCATGTGCCATCAGCACAAAGAATCAACACAAAGAATCATCTCACACAAAGCATATTCATCCCCACCCTGTATTACCAGTGCCAAACATGGATGCTTGCAATAAAGCATAAGCAAAAGTTAGTCACTGCAGAAATGAGATGTTTGAGGAAAGCCAGAAGGGATAAAATTAAAAAATGAGATAAAAAAAGAAAGAATTGGAATAGAAACAAGCTTAAACTACATACAGAAACAGCAAATTAAGCAGTTTGTTCACCTAGAAAGAGTAGAGTAGAGTAGAATAGAATAGAATAGAATAGAATAGAATAGAATAGAATAACACAGTTGGACAGGACCTTGGAGGTCTTCTAGTCCAACCCCCTGCTTAAGCAGGAAACCCTACATCACTTCAGACAAATAGTTATAGGATTATAGAATGTCATAGGATTCTATACCATACAAAAAAGGAGAAGGCTAAAGAACACAAGACAGATCCAGAAGAAGATGGAGAGGCAACATCTAAGACACACTACAGCAGCATCAACAATGGTTGAGGCCGCCAGAAGTGCAAGTGCAAGAACCAGAATTTTGTATTTGCCTCAAGACCTGAGGTGGTAAAAGGGGAAGAGAAGAAAGGGGAGGAGGAGGAGGAGGAGGAGGAGGAGGAGGAGGAGGAGGAGGAGGAGGAGGAGGAGGAGGAGGAGGAGGAGGAGGAGGAGGAGGAGACAGGTTCTGGAGAGGGGGACAACCCTCATATCATCAGCCACAGTAATTTCCGATACAGATGGTACATGGAAACCAAGGAAAGAAAATATGAAGCTGTGTCAGGGCTTGCCTTCATAGAATTGAGATCATGATGAAGCAAAAAATTAGATAGGAAGCATAGTAGATTATTAAAGTTATGCATCGGTTCTCAAGATGAGCATCCTTCAGACATGTGGACTTCAACTTTTGGAATTCCACAGCCAACATGGCTCTTGACGTCTGCATCTAGAGGGTGATGGATCCCGTATGATGTTGGGGAGTGGAAAAGAGTTTTAAGATCCTAGAAATCGAGTGCCAAAATACTTTAATTTCCCTGCAAACACCTGTTTTTTTGCAGGATACCAACATCCTTTCGGCTGTTGATGACATTCAACTGTTGCTGGATGACCACATCATCAAGACGCAGACCATGTGTGGCTCTCCGTTTATCAAGCCAATCGAAGCCGAATGTCGGGTGAGTGGCCTAACAGTGGCCTGTGGCATTGGTTAGATTTCAGCAGCAGATACTGGATCACTTTCTTCAAGCTGGCCTAAATCTGATCTCCTTTAAACCATTCCTTGACATCTTACTATGCAATAGAAAGAGGATTATCAGGGACAGGATTCAGAAAATAGGCCGTTTTATCTCTGATCTTGGAGGGATGATTGAGAAGAACAGGCAGTCTTTGACTTATTACCATAATTTGGGCCAAAATGTTCATTGTATTTTTATTAAAAAATATTTTTTTCAACATATAAACATTTCATCTTTCCTTAAACCTTGTGTTGTCTGGGTACAAATATCTCTGTGTAACAGCTTTCAGCATTTACAACATCTTTTACATTAATATGAATTCTCTAATCTTAAAATTGCAATATCTTAAGCAATTGAACATTATTAACCTATTCATTTCCCTCTTAACATATCTTCTAATAAAAGTACAATACTAACATTAATCATAATTATCTTCCTCCTCATAATACTAAGAATTATCATCTTGTTTATACCTCTATCTTATTTTCTACTCCTCTTTAATCTTCTTCCCTCATTTCTAATTTCCCTCTTTTTCCCTCTTCACCGTTGATAAAACACTTCCCATATCTTATAATATTCAGTTTGTTCTCTTTAATTCTTAATGTTAATCCATTCATTTCTGCACATTCTATTTTCCTAATCGCCTTCTCATCAAGAGGAATCTCATCACTCTTCCAATGTCCGTTGTTCAGCAAAGTGGTTGTTACATGAATGGTGTCCGATTTTACAACCTCTTTTGCTACGATTGTTAAGCAAATCACTGCACTTTTAAATGAATCATGTTGTCAGCATTCCAAATATCATCCAGAATTAAATCAGAGTCCAAGGCAGAGCTTTCCTCAAAGTTCCAATTTAGTAAGAGAGACATGTTGGTACAAACTGTGGAAACCCAAATCTGAAAGCCTCCTGGGTTTCCCACCCAGTTGAAAGTTCATGATCTTGCCCCCACACCCACAAATCCATCACATGGTCCAATCTTCCACTTCCACGCTAGCATTTCCACCCATCTAGTTGTACAGAGGCGTGAAGACAAAAAATGACCTTGGGCTTCTAGAAAGGAACTTCCAGAATTGGGATTCCATAGCACGATGCCAACATGCCTGCCTTATTAAATTGGAACTTTAAGCATAAGTTTGCCTTTGACTCTGATTAAATTCTGCATGATATTTGGAACGCTGACAACAGCATAGTAAAGAAAGAGAGAGAGAGAGAGAGAGTGTGGCAGGCCAAACCTCCTAAAAGGAATATGACTGGAGGCCTGACACATGTAGTCCATTCAGTGATTTGGTTTGTCAGAAACTGGCTGGAAACATTGCAAATCCTTGAGTCGGTCCTTTTTTTTTTTTTCAGAGATGGGAAGAAAAACTTGTCCTGATGCAGGAAATTATGGACAACTGGTTAAAATGTCAGGCAACCTGGCTTTACCTGGAGCCCATCTTCAGCTCCGAGGATATTATTGCTCAAATGCCCGAAGAAGGCCGAAAATTTGGGATAGTAGATGCTTACTGGAAGGACATCATGGCCCAAGCGGTAGGGATTGCCTTTGGCTTGCTGGTTTTTGAAATACCCATTTCAGAATATTGTCCGGAGTCCTTGTCACATCGGCTTAATGAAGGATCTCGGGGTGGCATTCCGAAAACTCGTTGAACTTGGTTACTTGGTTGAAGTAGTTGGTTAGCTTGGTTGACTGGTTTGCTTTGTGTTTTTGGCTTCTGAGGGTGGCCCATTGGTGAGACCTGCAAGATAGTTCAGAGAAAGAGCACAACCAGAAGTCCTACCGTCTTTCCCCAAAAATAAGACAAGGTCTTATTTTCTTTTGACCTCCCCGAAATAAGCGCTTGGCCTTATTTTTGGGAAGGTCTTATTAATTTTGAGGTGCAGGAGGCCCCTTAATCTCAGCCCATGTTCCACGGATCAGCTGGTCCAGAGAGGACTGGAAGTTCTGCCTCTGTTTCTCATCCAAGAAGCTGCATTCAATTCTGTCAGTCAGAACTGAAGAACCCAAAGGTGCTTTTTCAAGAGGCAGCTGAGTTTTTCTTTGTTTTTCCTCGAAGATGTTTTGCTTCTTATCCAAGAAGCTTCCCTCATCAAACAAGCTTCTTGGATGAGAAGCAAAATGTCTTCAAGGAAAAACCTAGACAGTCCGGCTGCCTCTTGGAAAAGCACCTTTGGGACAACCATGACCTGGATGACTGAGAATCTCCATAAATATAAAACTGAAGAAGTTTCTTGGAGGAGAAGTGAAACATTTTTGAAGAAAACAAAAAACCCAGGAAGTGTTCTGACCGAGGCTTCCTGAGAGCATGAAGTCCCGACAAAACCCCTTTTATTCATTGACTGTGAATTCTGCTCATTCACATTCAGCAAAGTCTTTCAAGGGAGGATTTACAGTCACAGACCTTATCTGGCTTGGAGAGCTGCCAGGCCGATCTCTACAGAACTTGGCCAGGAGTCTCAGAGAGTCACGAATCAATTAAGGGAACTAATTGTTTCCTGCAAACCCCAGTCCCCTTTCGCTCCTCTTTTATTTCCTCTGGGAGGGGCCATTCATCATCCACCCGTGGCCTTACTCCCAAGTCAACCCCTGTCTTTAGCTCTTCCCTTTGTCTGGCAACTCTGCACATGCGCACATTGGGAACAGGCTCCAGCTGTTCGTCTGCCTCACTGATGTCTGACTCTGAAGGCAGCTGGTAACTGGCATACGGCCCTGGCCCCCTCTCTGCCTCCCACACAGAGCCCTCCTCAGAGCCTTCCCCAGACTCCAGGACTGGCCCAGGTTCCTCCCCAACCTCCTCACTCTCTGAATCTGCTGCCAGCTCCACTGACCACTGGCGGGCCACAACAGGAAGTCCAGGCTGTCTCTTGAAAAAGCACCTTTGGGACCACCATGACCAGGATGATGGAGAATCTCCATAGATGTCTCTTATCTTTGTGGTTAATCATAGGTTAAAGACACCCGAGTCCTCATCGCTACGGAACAGCCCAAGATGTTGAACCGACTTCAAGAAGCAAATATGTTTTTGGAAGACATCCAGAAGGGCCTGAATAATTACTTAGAAAAGAAGAGATTATTTTTCCCAAGGTATGTCTCTTCTCAATTGGCAGGCGAAGAATGCTCATTGCAACCATTGGTTGGCTAAGCACACCTTCATTCCTTTAGGTGCTGTTGCCTGGGGGGAGGGGTTCTGGGAGTTGGAGTCCAGATGTCTCAATGTGGCTAAGATTGGAAAACACTATAGTAATGGACGTGGCCCTCTGGAATCTCTTTTGAACAGGTTCTTCTTCCTTTCAAACGATGAGCTGCTGGAGATTTTATCTGAAACCAAAGACCCTCTCCGCGTTCAGCCACACTTGAAGAAGTGCTTCGAGGGGATTGCAAAACTGGAGTTCACCGAAGCATTGGAAATCACAGGAATGATCAGTTCAGAGAAGGAAGTTGTTCCTTTCATTAAGAAAATCTTTCCACTTCATGCCAGGGTAATTCTTCTCTCCCTCCCGCCTTCCTTCCTTCTCTTTTTTCCTTCACTTTTTCTCTTTCCTTCTCTGTGTTTTTGCCCTTCCTTCCTTTCGCTTGCTTCTTTCCTTCCTTCCTTTGTTCTTTCCTTCCTTCCCTCTCTCCTTCCCTCCCTCCCTTTCTCCTTCCTTCCTTCCTTCCCTCTCTCCTTCCCTCCCTCCCTTGCTCCTTCCTTCCTTTGTTCTTTCCTTCCTTCTTTCCTTCTCTCCTTCCTTCCCTCCCTTGCTCCTTCCTTCCTTCCTTCATTCATTCATTCCCACTCTCCTTCCCTCCCTCCATTGCTCTTTCCTTCCTTCCCTCCCTCCCTTGCTCCTTCCTTCCTTCCTTCCTTCCTTCCTTCCTTCCTTCCTTCCTTCCCAGCTTTGGGAAATGTCCTATTTTAGATGCTGAAATTTAGGCGAACCTTTACACAACTTCACGGTCAAAATATATTGAACTGCAATCCTACACTTGCACATCCTGTGGAGGGGGGGTGTTTTAGAGGGGTGTTTAAAGGTTAGGTCCCTAACCTTTTTGAGTCTGCGGCCCGGTGGTGGCACTGATGGCGGCTTCGGCAGTTTTGGCATCGAGGAATGGTTTTGCACACACAACCTAAATCCTGTCATATGCGAATGAAGCTTTGCACGCTCACCCGCTGTTTCCATGGCCCAGTTCCCAGCGGGCCAGAGCACGCTAGCAGTCTGCGGCTCGGAGGTTGGGGAGCCCTGTTTTAGAGTGCCAGTTGGGTTTAAGAGGCTGTTATTGCAGTCTTAGGGACGTGGTGGCTCAGTGGCTAAGACACTGAGCTTGTCAATCAGAAAGGTCGGCAATTCGGCGATTTGAATCCCTAGCGCCGCGTAACAGAGTGAGCCCCCATTACTTGTCCCCGCTTCTGCCAATCTTGCAGTTCGAAAGCATGTAAAGTAGAAAAATAGGGACCACCTTTGGTGGGAAGGGAACAGCGCTCCGTGCACCTTCGGTGTTTAGTCATGCTGGCCTCATGACCACGGAGACGTCTTCGGACAGCGCTGGCTCTTCGGCTTTGAAACAGAGATGAGCACCGCCCCCTAGAGTCAGGAACGACTAGCACATATGTGTGAGGGGAACCTTTACTTTTACCTATTGCAATCTTCCTTCCAAGGCCCATTCCCTTTTTACTCTTATCTTATTTGTGTGTGTGTGATTTCATTGTAATTTGTCTTTTTTGCATTTCTCTCTCTTTTTACTTTATTCTTTCAGGGCATGGTTGAGAAATGGCTGTTGCAGGTGGAGGAAATGATGTTGGCTAGCATCAGGCAAGTCATGGAAAACGGCATCAAAGGGTACGATGAGGTGAGCAGCTAATCCACAAATCCTTTGAAGAGTTCACTTGCACCCCAAAGCCTCAGGAACACAACCTGAACAAAAGGAGTCGAGATGCAGATGTGCTTAAAAGTGTTGGATCCATTGTTAACAGCTGTATTTTCTAAGCAGAAACCATTATGTTTTCCGAAGTCGCTGTCCACAGGTTCTAGCTTGTGCATTCATTTGTATATATCCATTTTTTAAAAAAAATGTGCTTTAGAGTCACGTAAGAGCTTGAGAAAGAAAGCTGGTTTTTTTCATTTTAAAAGGGCCCATTTGAAGAGAAGGGAATCCCTGAGATTTTGAGAGGCACAGGGAATAGGAAAGTGCTGAACAAATTGTAGGGTTGTTGCAGGACTGTTGTTTTGTTGCACAAAATGACAGGCTTTAGACTTCTCAGGATACAGGAAAGGTTTATTTGGCAGCCAGGTTCAGAAAGTTATCGAAATGGCTAACATTGCAAATCCTGAACCACCTTCATCATCAAAGCACACGTTCTTATACATTCTCAAAGGCAGCGTAACACGGAAACACTTAATTCATTTCTTAGTGGTTACCTTGAGGAGAGAAGCCTTATAAGGAGATGGGATCTTACTTCTCCTTTTGTTTATGGAGTACGTGTCATTAACGAACTTTAATTGAACCTTGGACTTTTGACATAGATTTTGACATAGGGGCATCTTATGGTTAGGCACTGGCTTCCTGTTCTTTTGCAAGCTGCAATTCTGCCTATGTGACTTTAATATAGAAGTAAAGGGGCTCTAAGAGGTTGTCCAGCCTGACCCAGTAGGTTTCACACTTAATGTCCAAATCTCACTTTACGTCTGCTTTAGTTTAGTTTTTTTAAAAAAAATGTTTTAAAAAAGAGAAGAAGAAAGCCCGTTTTAGGGCTTACCGACCGTTTTAACAAGTGCTTCTCTGACCCCTATCAAAACAGATGTTTGATGCTTCATAGCTATAGCCGAAAAAGGCACAAATATTTTTTTTCTTGTCTGCGTATGTGTATTTTTTTTAGGTTCCTCGAAAAGCGTGGGTGCTGCAGTGGCCAGGACAAGCTGTTATTTGTGTATCCTCAATCTTCTGGACCAAAGAAGTATCGGAAGCCATACAGGAAACCTCTTTACCTGTAATTTCACACATACTCCTTAAATGTCCAGATATAGCAACTTTTCTCAGTTACCTTAGATAGGTTGGGACTACAACTCCCAAATTCTCCAGCTGTTGCTTGGTGACGCCTGATATGCAGAGATTGTACCAGACTCCACAATATTAATGGGGTTCCTATCTAGATATGCAACGTCCAGGTAGCCCCTGACTTATGACCTGTTGCTTAGTCACCATTCAGGGTTATGACCTCCCCCCCAAAAGCTTCTTATTTTACTTTTAATGATAAAACCACAGAAGATCATTGAGTCCTGCTCTATGCAGGCGGTCCTTGACTAACGATCACAATTACGAGCAACGTTTCCATAGCTAAGCAAGGCCGTTGTTAAGCGAGTCACACCCAATTCTAAGACCTTTTTTTTCTGCCGAGGCTGTTAATTGGATCACTGCAATTAAGTGAGCCACGGGGTCATTAAGCGAATCTGCTTTCCCCCGTTGACTTTGCTTGCCGGAAAGTTGCAAATGGCGGTCACACAACCCAGGATGTTGCAACTATTGTAAATGGATGCTGGTTTGCCAAGGGCTTAAATTTGGATGTCGCAACTGCAGCGATGCCATGGCGGATGTAATCGCAAGTAACAGTCAAAAAGTCACATTTTTCAGAACCGTTGTAACCAGTGGTGGGTTCCGGATCCCGGTGTAACGGGGTCCGGCGTCCACCACATGAATGTGTGCAGCGCACGCATATGTACTTATGCCCGTGATGCTCTGCGACACTCTAGCTGCTCGGTGGAGCATCGCGTAGGCACTGTACGCTCTGTGAGTCTATAAGGAAGCCCGGAACAGCTCCAAAACCGGTAAGGAGAGCGGGTGGGTGGGCCCTCCGGAGCACTGTACTGGAACGGTGCCTGGTGCTCGCAGCAGGCACCAGTACGCCCGTACCGGGGTGTACCGTCTGCAACCCACCACTGGTTGTAACCAAACAAATGGTTTTTAAGTCGAGGGTTGCCTGTATGTGATATTTTTTAAAAAAATGTAACTCCTTTATAAAATAGGAGAGAGAAAAATACACCAATGTTTTGATTTGTTTTGGGAATTCCTGGGGGCCATTTTTTCCCATCCCTGACGGCTCTCGTGAGGAGGAGGTCCAGTCTCATTGCTGTGTCTCTGCTTCAGGCATTTTTGGAAAAAAGCAACAAGCAGATTGGGGAGATCGTGGAGCTGGTGAGAGGAAAGCTGTCGAGCGGAGCTCGGTTGACCCTGGGTGCCCTCACGGTCATTGATGTGCATGGTAAGTGGCAACGGGAAGGATGAAAAAGATGTTGAAGTAGGGATTGTCTTAAGAGGGGTGGAAGGGAGAGCAAGGAACGTTACGGATTAGGGGATAAAGGTAAAGGTTTTCCTGTCCAGTTGTGTCCGACTCTAGGGGTCAGTGCTCATCTTTGTTTCTTAGCCAAGGGAGCCAATGTTGCCCAAAGACCCTTCCGTGGTCATGTGGTCAGCATGACTATGTGTTGTGGCGCATGGAATGCTGTTACTTTCCCACTGAAGGGGTATCTATTTATGTACTCGCATTTGCATGCTTTCGAATTGCTAGTGGTACCTATTTATCTACTCGTATTTGCATGCTTTCGAACTGCTAGTGGTACATTTATCTACTCGCATTTGCATGCTTTCGAACTGCTAGTGGTACCTATTTATCTATTTGCATTTTCATACTTTCGAACTGCTAGAGGTACCTATTTATCTACTCGCATTTGCATGCTTCCAAACTGCTAGTGGTACCTATTTATCTACTCGCATTTGCATACTTTCAAACTTATTTATCTACTCACATTTACATGCTTTCAAACTGATAGAGGTACCTATTTATCTACTTGCATTTTTATACTTTCAAACTGCAAGGTGGGTAGGAGCTGGAGCAAGGAACAGGAGCTCACCCCATCACACAGTCCTCAGGTCTTGAAACTGGTTTGTCAGCTTTCCTGCTGACAAGCTTAGTATCTTTAACTACTGAGCCATCACAATCCTGGATGAGAAGTTACTAAATTGCTGATGTTTGATACAAATCGACGTAGGACTGCAACTGGGAACAGAATTTGTTTTGCTAAGCGAGGCGGTGATTTTTACTGAGTCATGGTCAATTTTACAATCTTTTTGGCCACAGTTGTTAATGAATCACTGCAGCTGTTAAGTGAATCTGGCTTCCCCCACTGACTTATACACAGAGCCCCAAAGAACACAACCACCCTGTAGTTTAAGCACAACAGATGGATGTTTACTTATTCCAAGTAAAATTTTGCGTCTGCAGCCCGCGACGTGGTGGCAAAATTGTCTCAAGACCGAGTTTCAGATCTGAACGATTTCCAGTGGATTTCTCAGCTGCGATACTACTGGGAAAACAGAGATGTGATGGTCCGAATGATCACAACCGAAGCCAAGTACGGATATGAATACCTGGGCAACTCGTTACGTTTGGTGATAACTCCGCTGACAGACCGATGCTACAGGTAAAATTCCTCCCCAATTTTTAAATCTTTGATAAAATATTTATAGATCTAAGGGTAGCAAAAGCGTTGATTTTATCAGGTACTGAGGATTTAATAGCTGCCAGCTGATGTAAGGTTGTAAGCTGTAAACTGTAACTTGATGCAATGAGGATGAATCAGCAATACATGTGTGTATGTGTGTGTGTGTGTGTGCGTGTGTGTGGTCATTAGAGGACGTCTCTCTCTCTCTCGTCATATATCTCATTTCTCCCCATAGCTGAGTGGTAAGGGATTTATCTACAATGTGTATGTCTGTATGCCTGTATATATAAACCACTATTAATTGTCTAAAGGCTCTGTGTGCTGTGCTTTGCTCCTGGGTTTATCTCATAATAATAGTCACACTCCCAAAACTCTGACAGATTTGATGGAGTGGGGAGAATCAGGGCAGGAAGCAAAATTGTATTTTTGAATTCAAGCAGTGAAATTTAGATTTCTTGTAGAATTTGTTTCTTGGATAAAAGTTTATTAATTTAGTCCCCTATTCAATAGAATTATTTCCTTATTAAAAGATAGTGTGGAATAGTCAAGGAGACCCTTTATTTCCCTCAACAATATAAATTAGGTTTGTTGCATCACGAACTAAGTATCAGTCATAACATTTGTGTGATGATATCCCTTGCGCCCCCTGACACTAATGACTGGAATCACACATTATATTACGCTTAGGTTGAAGATGGCATAATGGCCTGATTCACACATAATGTGGCACCATAAATCACGCACAAAGATTGGGATAACATGTCAGTGTACGTCTATGTGAAGAGAGAATGAGGGTGGGACTTTGTGTAGTTATGTATCTATTGATTTCTCTCTATAATCTCATTTCTATGTCGTAGGACTTTAATGGGAGCTTTGAAATTAAATCTAGGAGGAGCTCCCGAAGGACCGGCCGGCACTGGGAAAACAGAAACTACTAAGGATCTTGCCAAAGCTTTGGCTAAGCAGGTACCAAAGGAATCAGGAATCTCCTTCTCTTTCTCCTCCTCCTTCTCCTCCCTCTTCTTTTCTCCTCCTCCTTTTCCTCTCTCTCTTCTCCTTCTCCTCTCTTCTCTTTTCTCCTCCTCGTACACTTTTTCTCTTCTTTCTCCTCTTTTCATCTTCCTCCTCTTCCTGTTCCTTTCCCGCTCTTCTTCCTTTTCATCTTCCTCCTCCTCCTTTTCATCTTCCTCCTCCTCCTGCTCCTTTCCTGTTCCTCCTCTTCCTTTTCATCTTCTTCCTCCTCCTCCTTTTCCTCCTCCTCCTCCTTCTGTTCCTTTCCTGCTCCTCCTCTTCCTTTTCATCTTCTTCCTCCTTCTCCTTTTCATCTTCCTCCTCCTCCTTTTCATCCTCCTCCTCCGTCTGCTCCTTTCCTGCTCCTCCTCTTCCTTTTCATCTTCCTCCTCCTCCTCCTTTTCATCTTCCTCATCCTCCTGCTCTATGCATCATAGGGAAAAATAGCCACTGGATGTACAACTTTGTGTACAGCCAATATTTGTGAGATATACAGACTTTTGGCTACACTGATTGTAGCCTTGGCCTCTCAAGTGCATTCTGTGAACTATCCTCTGCAACTGTTGAGGGGAGGAGAAAGAGAACATAAGCCCTACAAAATAGCTCAGACCAAGAAATAAACACTGTGTAGACCTACAACTACTTTCATTAGAAGAGCACCTTGCACTGAATAAATGAATGGGTTTCCTCTTTTATCTTCCTGTGAATCAGGAGGATGCTTGCTTCAGTCATTTTCTTATCTCCCTCTCCCTCTCTCTCTCTCTCCCTCCCTCCCTCCCTCCCCCCTCTCTCTCAGAGAATTGTTGTACCTCAATGTTTTGATCTGTTTGTTGCTGAGTGTTCTGACTTAGGCTTCCCAAGAGCATGAAGCAAACTCTTTGTCCCAACAAACACCCCTTTTATTAATTTACTGCGAATTCTGCTCATTCACATCCAGCCAAGTCTTTCGTGGGAGGATTTACAGTCACAAGACCTTTTCTGGCTTGGAGAACTGCCAGGCTGATATCTGCAAAACTTGGCAAGGAGCCTCGGAGAGTCACGAACTAATGAAGCGAATTGATTGTCTCCTGCAAACTCCACTCCCCTTTCGCTCCCCTTTTATTTTCTCTGGGAGGGGCCATTCATCATCCACCTGTGGCCTTCCTCCGAAGTTGACCCCTGTTCTTTAGCTGTTCCCTTTGTCTGGCAACTCTGCGCATGCGCACACTGGGAACAGGCTCCAGCTGTTCCTCTGCCTCACTCATATCTGATTCTGAAGGCAGCTGATAACTGACATGTGTTCTGCCCCGCTCTCTGCCTCCAACACAGAGCCCTCATCAGAGCTTTCCCCAGATCCCAGGACTGGCCCATGTTCCTCCTCAACCTTCTCACTGTCCGAATCTGCTGCCAGCTCCACTGGCCACTGGCGAGCCACAACACTGAGATTTGAAGAGTGTTGCCTTGACCAGCTTGCTCGGGAAAAGTGGAAACTTACAATGAAATCTGTTGTTATGTGTTTTAGTGTGTGGTCTTCAATTGCTCAGACGGTCTTGATTACAAAGCGATGGGCAAATTCTTTAAAGGACTGGCGCAGGCTGGGGCTTGGGCCTGCTTTGATGAGTTCAACAGAATTGAGGTAATTATGTCTAGCATAAATAGCTCTTGTTGTCTAAACCCTCTAACGCAAAAGTCTCTTTTTGGCTACTTTACAATTTGTGGACTTCAACTCCCAGAGTTCCTCAGCTGACATGGCTGGGAATTCTGGGAGTTGAAGTCCAGAAGTCTTCCACCTGACCCCTGATCTAGATCATTCCTATCATATGGATTTTTATACTAGCTTAAACCTAAAGCTTTTATATCCTGATTTTCATAGGTTGAAGTGCTCTCTGTGGTAGCACAACAGATCCTCAGTATTCAACAGGCTATTATTCGCAAGCTGCGGACTTTTCTCTTTGAAGGCACGGAAATTTCCCTGAACCCAACTTGTGCAGTATTCATCACCATGAATCCTGGCTATGCAGGCCGAGCTGAACTTCCAGATAACCTCAAGGTAAACCATTGTCTTTCCTGAGGAAGTTAAGAAACCATGATTGGTAAAAAGGCCCTCGGACGAATTAGTGATAACAAAAAACTTTGGATTGTGCAGAGATGGACAAATTAACACCGAAATTAAAAGAAAAAGAAGAGTCGGAATATTATGAAATTTGGAAAAATTGGTACAAATGGCTGCAAAACAAGCCAAAAACAATATATATAAATATATATAGAACTGTGTATAAAGGTGTGTAAATATAGAAGTGAAATATTATATACATTTACAGGAATGATGACATAACAATGTTGATGTAATGACTGTAAGGTGTTGTAGAAGGGAAAAATAATTTAAAAAATCTGCTAAAAAAAAGAAAAAAGAAACCATAATTGGAGTCAACAAACAGAATTCGGCAATCCAAACAAGAGTTAGTTATATTTCAGGACCTTGGATAGTTCCTATGAAATACCTTGCTTATTCCCGTCTGATGCTCTTAGCTACTTTAAGACATGTAGGTTTCAACTCCCAGAATTCCCTAGCCAGCATGGAAAACACACTCTGCAAACAGGATGCCTGGCATTTTCTTTTTAGTATCTTATTTCTCCAGAGATTTTTGACAACTGAGTGAAGCAGGGACTCACTGTAGAGCTTGTACTGAAACCCTCAAACCTCCCAGCCAATTTTCGGAGTATAAGATGCACCGGAGTATAAGATGCACCCAAATTTTCAGCCTCTTTTAGGGGGGAGAGTGCATCTTATACTCTGAAAAATACAATATCTACAACTAGAATCATAGTCATAGAATCCCAGGGCTGGAAGGGACCTTAGAGGTCTTCTAGTCTGACCTCCTGCTCAAGCCTTATATCATCCAGTCAAAAGATTGTCCCCTCTATTGGTGAATATGTACTAGGACAAAATGCTGAAGGGATCTATTGTAGGATTCATAAGGGAAAATTGGGGATTTTCTCCTTTATATTCTCTTCAGGATACTCTGTTGTTATTTTTTTTTTAAAGGCTTTATTCAGAACAGTGGCCATGATGGTCCCAGATTATGCTTTGATTGGTGAAATTTCACTTTATTCGATGGGATTTCTTGATTCCAGAAGGTAGGTAAAGCTGCATTTTTACAAAGCAAATCTATTTTTTTAAAATCTTTTTTTAAAGACATATTTTCATACTCTTTTTTTCCCACCCTTTTCTTATACACAAAAATCCCATCCGGGGATCTAACATTTTAGAATCTTGTCAAAATACTTAGATTATTATTTTGTGTCTTCATAGTTACTTTCAAGTTTCTTCTTTCTAGCTACCATGGTCAATAACACCATCCTTTTTTTTTTTTTTTTGATGAATGAAATGTTTAAATACCAGAGTGATTAGAGTGATTAATTTCTTATTTTTAATTGCAGCCACAGGCTAAGGTAATAATAAATTCCAGTCATTAGCACTGTAGTCCATGTCATCCCATTAATAACAAGAAAGATTGGCCATTTACATTGTTCTCATGTTTATAAATGATTCAGGAACGTTATATTCATTTTAGGCCTTTGCTGGTTTTTTCTAATGTTTTCATTGCATGTTTCTAAACCACGATTTCCTATTTATATATTTGCTTTTATTGTGCATTATGCTTTTTGCTGTGTTAAATTTTACAAATAAGGAAATAAATGTGTGATATGTGTTAATGTCCAGCAGGAGACACCAGGCCCACATGTAAATATGGCGATTAAACCGATTTATTTCTAAAAGTCTGTGCACAGGAATCTTCTCAACTAACAGTTGGCACTTGCTTAGAATTAGACGAGGGTCAATGGAATTCAAAGGGAGATGGATTTAATTTGCTTGTGAGTACATAGAGATTCATCATTCTCCAGCATTCTCCTATCCTGGAGAAGACTCCTGCATTGAGTCCCTTGGACTGCAAGGTGATCCAACCGGTCAGTCTTAGAGGAGATCAACCCTGACTGCTCTTTAGAGGGCTGGATCCTGAAGAGGAAACTCAAAGACTTTGGCCACCTAATGAGAAGGAAGGACTGGAGAAGAGCCTCATGCTGGGAACGATGGGGGGGGGGGCAAAAGAAGAAGGACTGCAAGGCGATCCAACCGGTCAGTCCTAGAGGAGATCAATCCTGACTGCTTTTTAGAAGGCCAGATCCTGAAGAAGAAACTCAAAGACTTTGGCCACCTGATGAAAAGGAAGGACTCCCTGGAAAAGAGCCTCATGCTGGGAACGATGGAGGACAAAAGAAGAAGAAGGAGGGGATGGCAGAGAAGGAGGTGACTGGATGGAGTCACTGAAGCAGTCAGCGTGAGCTTAAATGGACTCCAGAGTATGGTAGAAGACAGGAAGGCCTGGAGGCATGTTGTCCATGGGGTTGCGATGGGTCAGACATGACTTTGCAACGAGGAAGAAGAAGAAGAAGAGGAAGAAGAAAAAGAAGAAGAAAAAGAAGAAGAAGAAGAAGAAGAAGAAAAAGAAGAAGAAGAAGAAGAGGAGGAGGAGGAGGAAGAGGAAGAGGAGGAGGAGGAGGAGGAAAATGAGGAGGAGGAGAAGATTCTAGACTGAACCCTCTTTGACTCTGCCACTTGTTCTTCTGCATATAGATATTTAGCCTTCTTTCTCTGCTTGATATTTTCTGGCTTCAGGAATGAGAACATCTTCTTATCTTTTGCAGCCTTGCCCAGAAAATTGTTGCCACTTACCGCCTTTGCTCTGAACAGCTGTCCTCACAACATCATTACGATTATGGGATGCGAGCGGTCAAATCCGTGCTGACAGCAGCAGGGAACTTGAAACTAAAATATCCTGAAGAAAATGAGAGCGTGTTGTTGCTCAGAGCTCTGTTGGATGTTAACTTAGCTAAATTTTTGGCCCAAGATGTTCCTTTGTTTCAGGTAAGACCCTTATCCGGATGTCAGTAAGACATATTTCTTCAGTATAAAATAGGGATTGGATTAGGAAATGATTAGAAAACATCGAAAGCAAAATAGATTTGTATATTTGCCTGTAGCTGGAAGGGAGCTAACTCAGTATCGGGGGAGGGGGGGATCTGTAAAATCTGTAATTCTCAAACCAGAAAAAAATGTGTCAAAAATAAAAGAAATACGATGAAAACATACAAATCAGTTAGTAACTTGAAACACATGGAAGGAAGAAGGCGAAGGTTGTAAACCTGCAGAGTAGTATTTATTTATTTGTATCCCACTTTTATTATTTTTACAAATAACTCAAGGTGGTGAACATATTCAACACGCCTTTTGTTGTTTGCCTCACAACAACAACCCTGTGAGGTGGGTTGGGCTGAGAGAGAGGGGGACTGGCCCAAAGTCACCCTATTGGCTTTCATGCCTAAGGTGGGACTAGAACTCACCGTCTCCTGGTGATTGGCCCAAAGTCACCCAATTGGCTTTCAGGCCTAAGGTGGGACTAGAACTCACTGTCTTCTGGTGATTGGCCCAAAGCCACCCAGTGGCTTTCAGGCCTAAGGTGGGACTAGAACTCCCTGTCTCCTGGTTTCTAGCCTGGGTGCCTTCGCCACGATACCAAACTGACTTTCAATATATATATTTCAATATACATTATTAAAATGACAACACTTTGAGGAAGTTAATAGTTCTAAAACTTCTTCATATGTTTGGCTTCCTAATTCTCTGCAGTAACCCTATCTATTTAGACTTATTGAATTCTATCTGAGAATGCAGAACAGGAAGAGCTGTATTTATTTGTCATTAAATGTGTATGCTTCCTGACTCCTGACCCTTTGCCAAATTTGGTAATAAAACCTTGAAAATATACATATAAATGTCTTCCTGGAAGTTCCATTTTTCCAGACTTCCTTCCCCCCCTTCTCTTTCGCAGGGAATCATATCTGATTTGTTTCCTGGAATTGTCCTTCCGCAACCTGATTACGTCCTCTTCATCCAGGCATTGAATCAGAATATTGAGAAAATGAATCTTCAACCAGTTCCCTGGTTTATTGGGAAAATTATTCAGGTTTCTTTCAATTTTCTCTCCCTTTAAAAAAAAAATGCTAGTAAAGCAATGGGGTGGAGGTCAGGACCCACACTCCTAATCTAATCGAGTTAACAGAGCATCAGTCTTAGCAACTTTGAAGATGAATGGACTTCAACTCCCAGAATTCTCTAGCCAGCATGGAATTCTGGGAGTTGAAGTCCACCTATCTTAAAGTTGCCATGGTTGAGAAACAATGCTCTAAAAGACCAGTGGTGGGATTCAAATTTTTTTACTACCAGTTCTGTGGGCGTGGCTTGGTGGGTGTGGTATGACTTGGTGGGTGGGTCCTACTGGGCATGGCAGGGTAAGATTACTGCAAAATCCCTATTCCCTTCCGATCAGCTGGAATTCGGGAAGCAGAGAATAGATGGGGGCGGGGCCAGCCAGAGGTGGTATTTACCAGTTCTCCGAACTACACAAAATTTCCATTACCGGTTCTCCAGAACTGCTCAGAACCTGCTGAATATCACCTCTGTAAAAGACGTATATCTAGAAATCTGAAACACTAATAGCAAGCATAAGCATATTATTGATATGATTTGGGAGTTGTAGGAAATCGATATAAAACTCTTGCTTAACATCAAACAGGTTCTTGCACAGTTAAAAACTCCCTGGAGATCCTATCAAGGTTTAAAAACATCCTCTTCTTTTAATAACCCCATAATCCCTTGCCGGGTGGAATCAGGGCAACTGAATGAAGCGTTTGCTGGCCAGATGCCCTTCCTGGTGCCAATGCGGAGGGGTTTTTTTCAGCAGATAAATTCTCATTGTGTTCAGAGAGAGAGAAATATCTGCTCCTACCTAGGATCGAACTCCCAGCCTCCTGACCTCTAGGCCACCGCACCACTCATCAAGGTTTAAAATAATGCCTCTTATTTATTTCGCCTTACAGATATATGAGATGATGATGGTACGTCATGGCTTCATGATTGTGGGTGAACCAATGGGTGGCAAAACCTTTGCTTATAAAGTGCTCGCTGCCGCTCTCGGGGATTTGAGCCACGGTGAGAGATCAAATGAACGACGCCCTGCTTTGCGTTCACACAGAAAATAAGATTCCCCTCGGGGAAACAGTTACAAAATGAAAAAGTCACCCAATAACAGCCCCTTCCATCACAAAATCGGACTCCTTTTAATGACACCATAATCCCTTGCGGAGTGGAGTCTGGGCAACTGAATGAAGCTGAGTAGTTTAGTGGCCAGATGCCCTTCCTGTTCCCAGCGCGGAGTTCTATTCAGCAGATGTAACCTCATTGTGCCCAGAGAGAGAAATATCTGCCTCTGCCTAGGATGGGAATCACAGTTTCCTGATGATGAGGTGAGAGCTCTGCCTCTGGGCCACTGCGCCCCTCAAAATCAAACCTTATCTTCGGACCAAATTGGCCCTCTCATTACAAAGGAACCCAAATCTGTTGTTGTTGTTTTTTAAAAAGAAGGAAATAGCGGGTTAAAATAACCTGCACCAATTAAACAGTTGCAGGAAATCCCTCCCCTTTGTGCTAAATAGGTGTTTCTCAACCTTGGCAACTTTAAGCTGTGTGGATTTAAAATTCCCAGAATTCCCCAGCCAGCATGAGTTGGAAGTCCACCGACTTTGCTAAAGGGAAGGGAGTTTTTGCAACTGTTCTGGGAGTTGAAGTCCACTTATTTTAAAGTTATCAAGGTTCAGAAACTCGGATTGAAAATGTGCTTCTCTCTTTCTCTTTCTCTCTCTCTCCCTCTCCCACTCTCCATCTCCCTCTTCCTTTCCCTCTCCCTTTCCCCCTCTCCCTTTCCCTTTCCCTCTCTCCCCCCACTCTCCTGCTCTCTCTCGCTTTCCCTCTCTCCAACTCCCTCCCTCCTTCCCTTTCTCCCCTCTCCCTTTCTGTTTTTAGAACCATCAATGGAAGAGGTTGCCGTTGAATACAAAATTATCAACCCAAAAGCGATCACCATGGGGCAGCTGTATGGCTGTTTTGATCCCGTTAGCCACGAATGGACAGACGGCGTTCTTGCAAACACTTTCAGGGAGCAGGCCTCCTCCACCAACGAGGACAGAAAGTGGATTATTTTTGACGGGCCGGTTGATGCCGTTTGGATCGAAAACATGAATACCGTCTTAGACGATAACAAAAAGGTAATTGGCATCCCACCCCCCACCCCCCACATACCCCAACGCTGACATAAGCCTCTAGATTGCATTATCTAATTCGGTTGAATGACTGAAAGGGCTTTTTAGAAGCCAATAAACTAATCTGATTTAAAGGAAAAAGCACTTAGTATGTGCTGTTTTTTTTTTTTCAAATAGGTAATTAGGGGTAACTTTTATGCTGTTTTCTCACTAAAACATCTCCCAGTTTATTAAATGGACTTAAAAAAATTGAAGGGAAATGTACACACACACACATACACACACACACACACACACACACACTGACAACATGCACACAAACAGACCCATATAGTCAGAAACTGCACTTCCGGTTATTGGCAAAGCCAGGCCATAGCAAGCAATGGGTTCGACTTACAACTACAATTGGGGATAGAATTTCCTTTGCTAAGCAAGGCAGTCACTATGGGAGGCACACCTGATTTTATGGCCCTTTTTGCCACAGTTGTTAAGCGAATCACAGCAGTTGTTAAACGTATCATGTGGTCGTTAAGCGAATCCAGCTCTCCCCATGGACTTTCCTTGTCAGATGCCAGCTTGGAAGGTCAGAAATGGGGATCCCATGAGCCTGGGATGCTGCAACTGTCACAAATACATGCTGATTGCCAAGCAACCAGATTTTGATCACATGACCATGAGGATGTTGCAAGCGTCGTACGTTCGAGGACCGGTCATAAGTCCCTTTTTTCCCAATGCTATTGTAACTTCGAACGATCACTAAATGAATGGTTATAAGTTGAGGACTACCTGTAAGGACTCGACTTTAAAAAAATAATGATTCTAGGAGCCAGGAAAATGAAAAACTAATTTGTAAGCATGAAGGTTTCTGTGGCAGAATTCTTGCTGCTGGCATGTAATCTTCCCCAAGGACAATTAATTGAAATAGTGAATGACATGGGGCAGCTATAACAGAGGGGGCACGGTGGCTCAGTGGTTAAAGATGCCGGGCTTGTCAGCTGGAAAAGTGACTGCCCAGATTCAAGAAACCGAGTGCAGTGTGATGCGGTGAGCTCTCCTCCCTTACCCAGCTCCTGCCAACCTAGCCTTTCAAAAGCATGCAAATGTGAGCAGATGAATAGGTACCACTTTGGTGGGAAAGGTGCATTCTGCACACCTCAGTGTATCCCGGCCCTATGACCACAGAAAATGTCTTTGCACAACTCCAAAGACAGGAGAAAACCTTTACCTTCAGCTATAAGGGACACAGTGGCTCAGTGGCTAAGATGCTGAGCTTATCGATCAGAAAGGCTGGCAGTTTGGCGGTTCGGATGCCTAGCACTGCATAACCAGATGTGGGTTGCTCCTGGTTTGGCCTGGTTTGGCCGAACCGGTAGTGGCGGTGGTGGGAGGCTCCGCCTACCCGCCCGGACGCTTCTGCACATGCGCGAGCACAACCGAACTGGTAGTAAACCGGTTACCAACCCACCACTGCGCGTAACTTTATGCCAGTCTTCTGGTGACTTCCTAAGAGTTGGACTACCAACTCCTGCCCTCTTCAGCCCATTAGGCAAGCTGGTCATTGTAGGCCAGTTGGAGTATCTCCATGTTTGGCATTCGATTGAATAACAAAACATGGCTTGGGAAGGTCCATCTTGCAGCTGCTCCGCCTCCCATCTCTTCCCTCCCCATGAAACATCTTTTAAAGGAAAGAGGCAGGCTAGGGATCTAAAAAGTAGACCTTCCGATTTCTCCTCCCTGCAGGTAGAGATTTTAATTTATTTATCCTGGGCTCAAGTTGTGGCAGGCTTAATGTTGTTATCCTCTTAAGACTCTTGATCAAGGTGCTAGATGATTTTTTTTAAGTGACCAGTTGGACGATACATATGGAATAGTTACTGTGTATGGTGAATTATTGCATTTTAGAGAAAATCTAGAGAGACAGAGTGGCTGAGTGGCTAAGACGCTGAGCTTATCTATCAGAAAGGTCGGCGGTTCGGCGGTTCAAATCCCTAGCATCGCATAACAGAGTGAGCCCCCATTACTTGTCCCAGCTTCTGCCAACCTAGCAGTTCGAAAGCATGTACAAAATACAGGTTGAAAAATAGGAACCACCTTTGGTGGGAAGGTAACAGCGCTCCGTGCGCCTTCGACATTGAGTCATGCTGGCCACATGACCACGGAGACGTCGTCGGACAGTGCCGGCTCTTCGGCTTTGAAACGGAGATGAGCACCGCCCCCTACAGTCTGGAAGGGGAACATTTACCTTTTACGTTTACCTATAGCAGAAATATTTGATAGTCTGTTGCAAACTCTTGTGCACCCCGGCCTGAAATAGCTTTTCTTTTGTTTCCCCTTGAAGTTGTGCTTGATGAGTGGGGAGATCATTCAGATGAGCACACAAATGAGCCTAATCTTTGAGCCCGAAGATCTTGAACAAGCTTCCCCAGCAACGGTTAGCAGGTAAATCTGAATTCTTAGGGTCAGAATCGTTGGCTTGGAAGGGACCTTGGAGGTCTTCTAGTCCAATCCTCCCGTTCACGGCAGGAGATCTTGGCCGCCAATCTTTTCTTGAAGGCCTCCTTTCTTTTCTCTTTTTAACTAGCAAATCTGTGCAACTCAGTTCTCTTCATTTCTTCAAGGTGTGGCATGATTTATATGGAGCCTCATCAGCTGGGCTGGAAACCGTTGAAAGACTCTTACCTGAACATGCTACCTTCAAATCTACACGACGTGCACATCGAATTGGTGGGCTGGCTTTCATTTTATTTTCCCACTCGATATTTGAATATCGATGGGGAAGGGGGAATTTAAATTTAACCCTTTAACCACAGACCTGAAGTCATAGTGACTGCAACAGTTTTCCAAAATGTTCGGAACACCCCTATTTTTAGAAATTCCGGTTGTGGTTAAGGGTTAAGGGCCACTCAGGTGTATCCTGTTAGGTTTATTTGCATTGATTAGTGACCAGATTCCTTGTGAGTCAATTGTTGAGTTCCCAAGAGATTACTTGAGAGCCATGGAAATGATTGCTTCTTGCGTAAACCATGCCAATAAATTGCGGACTTTTCAACAATTCGTTTGAGAAGTGAATTCAGGGTGCTTTCCTTTATGATGTAGAATCTTTCTCAAGCTCTAATGGTTTGGAAAGTTTTCAAACATGACTGGTGCAGTTTTTGTGCCGGGGGATGTTGTAATAAAATTATCTAAGAATCACCGAAGTGTCACAAGATGGTGGGTTTGGTCAGATGAGGGATCTCACCAGGTCTAGCTCCAAAGTCCTTTGAATCTTTGTCACAACTATAAAGTCTAGATCAGGGGGGTGTCAAACTCGGTTTCATTGAGGGCTGCATCAAGATTGCGTTTGACCTCGGAGGGGGGTCGGGGTGGGAGTGGCCAGGGATCTGGCCCCCAAGCCTTGAGTTTGACACGCTGTGTCTAGATTAACTTAAATCTATACCGATTTCTTGTGCTAATCCAACTTTACACTTTGGATCCCATCAACCACTGCCAGTGTTGCTGCAGTGCAGGACACTTCTCGTCCTTCTGCTGGCTGTGGACGGGATCTGTTACCTATTCCTTGTCAAAGGGAGACGTCCTGTGATTCAGTTAATATCTCAACATCTCAACTGGTTTGCTTTCCAGGTTGATGACCTTTTTATGTGGCTCATTCAGCCGTCGTTGGAATTCATTCGCCACCATTGCAAAGTCTTGGTCCAGACTTCTCCCATCCACCTGACCCATACCATGATCACTTTGTTTGATTCTTTGCTTGGTAAGGCCTGGTTTGTGCTTTGTGGCATCATGAAACTGACGGATCACATTTTATCATTATTTTATTTTATTGTTTGTTGTTTTATTGTTGTTTTATTGTTTTATTGTTTTATTGTTTTATTGTTTTATTGTTTTATTGTTTTATTGTTTTATTGTTTTATTGTTTTATTGTTTTATTGTTTTATTGTTTTATTGTTTTATTGTTTTATTGTTTTATTGTTTTATTGTTTTATTGTTTTATTGTTTTATTGTTTTATTGTTTTATTGTTTATTTTATTATTTTATTTTATTATTTTATTATTTTATTATTATTTTATTATTTTATTATTTTATTATTTTATATTTTATTATTTTATTAATTATTTTATTATTTTATATTTTATTATTTATTTTATTTTATTATTTTATTATTTTATTATTTTACTATTTTATTATTATTTTATTTATTTTTAATTTTATCTTACCTTATTATTTATTTTATTTTTAATTATTTCATCTACTATTTATTTATTCATATCCTGCCATTATTTTTACAAATAACTCAAAACAGCAAAGATATTCAACACACTTTCCTCTTCCTGTTTTCCCCATAACAATGACCCTGGGAGGTGGGTTGAGCTGAGAGAGATGGCCCCAGCTGGCTTTCATGCCTAAAGCTGGACTAGAACTCACTGCCTCCTAGTGATTGGCCCCAAATCACCCAGTTGGCTTTCATGCTTAAAGATGGACTAGAACTCACTGTCTCCTAGGGCCCTAAAATGCTAAGGCAGTTTTTCAACCTTGGTCAAGATACGTCGGCTTCAACTCCCAGAATTTCCCATGCTAGGAATGGGGATCTGCGTAATGCTGTAAGCCTGTGGCATTCCTTGTCTCCCACTTTGCTGTTTTGGGCTTCATCTTGTCTTCTTTTGCGTAGATGAAATCAGGAGTTCCGATGAGGAGGAACCAGGGGAGGCCATGTCCAGCCAGCAGATAACCTTGTGGCTGCAAGGCCTCTTCCTCTTCTCTCTGGTGTGGACCATCGGGAGCACGGTAAATGCCGAAGGACGGAAGAAATTCGACCATTTTTACCGAAACCTTTTGATGGGAATGGACGATGAGAACCCTCGCCCCAAAAGCGTGAAGCTGACCAAAACCAATCTCTTTCCAGAAAGAGGTCCGTCTAGGAAACCCATTATTTAAAAAAAGGGATTTTAAAAAAAATATCAATATCATCAATGTTGATGAGGTCAACAAATGTTGACATCAACCTTTCAGAGTGGGAAGGATTGCAGTTCAGAATAACAGAGTTTGGAAGGGACTTTGGAGGTCTTCTAGTCCAGGGGTCACCAAACCTTCGAACCTCAGGGACCACTAAATTCATAATTTCAAATCCCGTAGACCCCTAATATGAATTAGTGATGGGACCTTCAGGCACTTAGCTTGGCTGCCTTTTAGTGGAGAGAAGCATCTGGGGTCAACCCTAGGTTTGCTATCCATTACAGCTAGGGATCTCAAATATGACCAAGAAGGAACGTTCGTCTTGTAGCCAGCCTGGGCACTAGATCGGCCCCCTGCAAACTCTGTCTTTCGAGGAGCCCGGCCGAAGTTTTGCGCACCGCTCACTGAAGTACCTGGACTCCAGTGGTGGGATTCAAATAATTTAACAACTGGTTCTCTGCCCTAATGACTATTTGAGTAGGTGGGGCTCGGTGGTCATGTGACTGGGTAGGCGTGGCCAACTCAAGGTTACTCAGGTCGATGGGCGCTTCACTTTAGCTGTTACAATGTCATAAGGGTTAACCGGAGAGGCAGTTTCTGTAAGCAGGACAATGAAGATGAGGCTAGAAACAACACCAGAATGTTCCCTTCCTGCCTTCCTTACAGGATTAGCCCTGTAAAGTGGGAAAAAAACAAAAGGAGATTTCTTCCAACAACCGGTTCTCTGAACTGCTTAGAAAGTTAACAACCGGTTCTCCCGACTAGGTGCGAACTGGCTGAATCCCACCACTGTTGGACTCCCAGGGTGGGAGGGAGGAAAGAGCTTGAGCTACTAAACAGGCAGCCAAGCTAAGTGCCTGAAGGACCCCACCCCATCAGTGAGTGAGAGTAATTGCTTCAATGGCCCCTATCCGGCCCAGGGGCCGTAGTTTGAGGATCCCTGATTTAGTACAATATAAAAAAATACAAAGATTTTTCTGCAGACCACCAATATTTTCTCGCGAACCACCAGTGGTCCACAGAGCACCAGTTGGTGACTGCTGTTCTATTCCAACCCACTGCTCAAGCAGGAGACCCCATACCAGTGATAGGGAGCCTTTTTCTTATGGCATGCCAAAATTGTGCACATCCACGCTATCACGTGCACACGTGCGCCCACACCAATTCAATCCTCCCCACCCACCTGTGCATGCATGCATGACCCCTCCCCAGGCTCTGGAGGCTTTCCTGAAGCTTGGGGAGGACGAAAACAGCCTCTCCAGGCCCTTCGGAAGACCAGCTGGCTGGCGCACGCATGCGCGCCAGAGCTGACCGCTGACGTGCCATCAAATATGGCTCTGTTTGCCACCTGTGGCCCGTGGTGCCATAGGTTTGCCATTGCGGCCCCATATCTTTGGAGAATAGGTCGACCCCCTTTTCCTCCTGGAGGAGCAAAATTCCAGGTGCGATCCACTGTGGCTCTAGTAATTATATTAATAGATTTAAAAAAACGGGATTTAAAGTTTTTAAATCAACTTGTGGCTCCAGCTTTGCTTGCCCCTCTCCTCCTCGTTCTCTTCCCACCTTTCTCCATCACTTTAGATTTGGACCCAGAGAGATCCTTCAAAGCTGGGTGGGATTTTGGCATTATTTTCGGTTTGGAGTCAGGAGTATCCCTACATGATAATGCTCAATGTCACTTTTGGCAAGCTTCTCAAAGACCTTTTTTTTTAAATCCCTCTTTGCAATCAGGGTCTGTGTATGACTTTTATTTCCACAAACAAGCCAGTGGACAGTGGAACACATGGACAGATTATATCACGAAGGAGGAGCAAGCAATTGCTGCCGGCGCAAAGGTAAAACGTTTGTGCTCCTTTGTCAGCCTGTTCGGGAAATCCTTATCATTTGATGTTTATTTTTCGGAGTATAAGACGCACCAAGATTTTGAAGAGGCAATTTTTTTAAAAAAAAGCTTTTGCACTCTGCAGACCTCCCAAAAACGGCCCGTCTTTTGCAAAAATGGACCCGTCTTTTGCAAAAATGGGCCCTTTTTTTGCAAAAATGGGCCCGTTTTTTGTCAAACAAATGGGCATGCATAGCCTTTAGGAGGCTTATAGATTGCTCCTGTGGGCTGGGGGGGGGGGAATGAGCAAAAAACGACCTGTTTTTCACTCATTTTTGCCCTCCCCAGCTCCTAGTAGCACTCTGGAAGCCTCCTAAAACCTGTGCATGGCCTTTTTGGTGAAGGGGCAGGGTTTCGGGTGGCTAAAAATGCTGTATTCAGTGTATAAAAGGCACCCAGATTTTCACCCTCTTTTTTGAGGGAAAAAGGTGTGTCTTATAGTCTGAAAAATACGGTAACTCTCCATGCCTTTGCTTTGGAAGTAGATGACAAACGTGGGAGAACTTTCTCCTAAGCATCTTCTGAGCATCTCCTCTCATCATCACCACAGGTCTCCGAACTGATCATCCCCACCACAGAAACTGCCCGGCAATCCTTTTTTCTCAAAACCTATGTGGAGCACGAGATCCCCCTGCTGTTTGTGGGAGCCACTGGGACAGGGAAATCGGCCATCACCAACAGCTTTCTGATCCAGCTTCCCAAGGCCAAATATATCCCCAATGTCGTCAACTTCTCTGCCAGGACCTCCGCCAATCAAACCCAGGATATTATCATGTCAAAACTGGACAGAAGACGGAAAGGGCTGTTTGGTCCCACCATAGGAAAAAAAGCTATCGTCTTTGTAGGTTAGAGAAGAAGCTTTATCTTTTTGGTCATTTTCTTTCAGATTTGGGACTTTCTCAATTCCCACATCTTTCCCGAGTCATGTTTCAACTCGGGAATGCCGTGCTTGTCGATCAGAAAGGTTGGCAGTTCGGCGGTTTGAATCCCTAGCGCCGCGTAACGGAGTGAGCTCCCATTACTTGTCCCAGCTTCCGCCAACCTAGCAGTTCGAAAGCACATAAAAATGCGTGTAGAAAAATAGGGATCACCTTTGATGGGAAGGGAACAGCGTTCCATGTGCCTTTGGCATTTAGTAATGCCAGCCAAATGACCACAGAGATGTTTTCGGACAGCGCTGGTTCTTCGGCTTTGAAATGGAGATAAGCACCGCCCCCTAGAGTTGGGAACGACTAACACATATGTGCGAGGGAAACCTTTACTTTTATCTTTAATATGTTCTGGGTCGCTAACATGAAAACCTAAAATATTTCAAACTTGCATTAATCAAGCGTCGAAGAATATAAATCACAAAATGCAGTTTTCCAGGTTTCTAGAAATCTTTTCTTTTCCTTTTTGTCTGGACTGATTAACATCGGCAATCTCAATGTTCTTCTTTTTTTAAAAAAAACCCCAACCATTCCATTGTTGCTCTTCTTGGATAACTAAAATTGTTCATTTATTTATTGAATTTATATGCTGCCGGTCTTGCTATCAAGTCACTCTGGCTGGCTTACAGTAGGGTAAAACCTTAACAACCTTAAAATGATAAATATTAACATTCAGAATGACCAGAAATTAAAAAAGGAAGAAACAAGTATACAATGGGGTGAAGGTGGACTATTCAATTAATCCGCTATGCCTCAATAAATACATTAATAAAACATATCAATGTATAATAAATTTATCAATCGGTATCCTTCCCAAATATGTCTAAAATGTGTCTGCATTTTACTTAAATGTATCAACCCTTCTTCCTACCTTTGTGTGAAAAATAATATCTAGGTTTTCCCAGCTGTCTCAAGCATAACCTTATTTTTCCTAGATGACTTAAACATGCCAGCTAAGGAAATATACGGGGCTCAGCCCCCAATTGAACTCCTTCGGCAATGGATGAACCACGGCCACTGGTACGATAAGAAAGATACCACAAGGTTGGATATTGTGGACGTCCTCTTCCTTTCGGCCATGGGTCCTCCCGGGGGTGGAAGAAACGATATTACAGGTAGGGAGTATGCTCCAACTCAAGAAGATGCGGTAAGTTGAATAGGGTCAGACTAGAAATTAGGCTGAGTGCCAAAGTATGGAGGCCTTTGAACTCTGGTGCTGGAGAAGACTCCTGTGAGTCCCTTGGACTGCAAGGTCAGTCCTTGAAGAGATCAACCTTGGCTGCTCTTTAGAAGGCCAGATCCTGAAGAGGAAACTCAAAGACTTTGGCCACCTAAGGAGAAGGAAGGACTCCCTGGAGAAGAGCCTCATGCTGGGAACGATGGAGGGCAAAAGAAGAAGGACTGCAAGGCCATCCAACCGGTCAGTCCTAGAGGAGATCAACCCTGGCTGCTCTTTAGAAGTCCTGAAGAGGAAACTCAAAGACTTTGGCCACCCAATGAGAAGGAAGGACTCCCTGGAGAAGAGCCTCATGCTGGGAAAGATGGAAGGCAAAAGAAAAAGAGGACGACAGAGAAGGAGTGGGCTGGATGGAGTCACTGAAGCAGTTGGCATGAGCTTACCGTATTTTTCAGAGTATAAGACGCACTGGAGTATAAAACGCACCTTAGTTTTGGGGGAGGAAAATAGGGGGGAAAAAATTCAGCCTCCCAGGTATTCATCTGGCTAGTGTCCTTAGTTGGGTGAGCTGCAGCATATAAGTTTGCTGGTTTTGAGCGCACACTCACACGCCTTTTATTCCCTGGTTGGGGATAAAAAACCAGCTTCTAAAGCACAGCTGATCATTGGAGAGAGAAGTGATGAGAAAAGTAGGGGAAGCCCGGAAGATCTCTTCACTCGTTAGCGCCTCATTAGGACTGAAAAAAAGCTTTAAAAAAAGAAGCTACATTCGGACAACGGTAGTTTAAGAAAAGTTTGCCAATAGACTCAAATACCTTCCTAAGGTGACCTAGAGGGAGATGCAGAGTGTCCAGTCTTGTGATCTTCTCCTCTGCTTGCATCTCCAGGGCGCTTCCTGCGACATCTCAACATCATCTCTATCAGTTCTTTCGATGACGAGGTTTTGACCAAGATTTTCGCTTCCATCGTAGACTGGCATTTCGGCAAAGGCTTTGAGGCCGCCTTCCTAAGGTGAACGTCTCCTTTCCAACCTACGTTGCTGGATCCGTGGCTTTATATTCTCCTGACTCATAATCGCCTCTCCTTTTGGCTCTTATTTTTTTCCCTTGAAAGGCTGGGCAAAATGCTGGTCCATGCAACCATGAATATCTACAAGCTGGCCATGGAGAATTTCCTTCCCACCCCTTCAAAATCTCACTACGTCTTTAATCTGCGTGATTTCTCCCGGGTGATTCGAGGGGTGCTGTTGTGCCCGCATACACATTTACAGGTGTGTTCTTCCTCTCCTTCTCCTTCTTCTTCTTCCCCTCCTCCTCCTTCTTCTCCTCCCTTTCCTCTTCCTCCTTCTTCTTCCCCTCCTTCTCCTTCTCCTTCTCCTCCCCCTCCCCCTTCCCCTTTCTCCTTCTCCTCCTTCTCCTTCCTCTTTCTCCTCCTCCTTCTCTTCCCCCTTCCTCTTTCTCCTTTTCCTTCTGCCCCTCCTCCTCCTCCCCCTTCCTTCTTCTCCTTCTTCATCCCCTCCTCCCCCTCCTCCCCCTTCCTCTTTCTCCTTCTCCTCCCTCTTCCTCTTTCTCCTCCTCCTTCTCTTCCCCTTCCTCTTTCTCCTTCTTCCTCTCCTCCTCCTCCCCCCTTCCTTCTTCTCCTTCTTCATCCCCTCCTCCCCCTCCTCCTCCCCCTTCCTCTTTCTCTTTCTCCTTCTTCTTCTCCTCCTCCTCCTCCTCCTCCTCCTCCTCCTCCCCCCTTCTTCTTTCTCCTTCTCTTTTACCACTTTGGGTGTCAAGGGACATACAAGGTTCTGGTTCTTCTACCTCTGGCAATCTCCACCATTGTTATTTGTTGCTGTTGTAGCATGTCTTTGATGTTATCTTTCCATCTTCTGAGTCTGCCTCCTGTCCTTTGGCCTTCTCCTCTATTTGTATATGCCTTGTATCAGTGGTGGATGTTTTATTTTCATTTTCATATAAGTATCCACAAGTATACCATTACATCTTAACAAACACTATTATGTATTATCCAATATTATATCAATTCTTCTCACCATCTACCCACAATAACTCTCATTTGCTCTTCTGCTTTCCATACACCATATTATACCCTGTTCCACACCAGCACTACCTCCTCTCCCTCTCTACCTCCTTGCTTCCCTCTACCATCCCTTTCTTCTCTACTTCCCCTTCCTCTCTCCTCCCCCTCTCCCCTCTTTCTGCTCTTCCTATCTCCCCAACTCTTTTCCTCACCTCTACTTCCCTCTCTCCTACCCTCTCTCTTCCCCTCCTATCCTTTCCCCTCCTCCCTCTCTCTGCTTGGCTTACATGGTGTATTTCAGCAGTGAATGCAACCAGTTTAACAACCAGTTCGATGAGTGTGTGCTTCACGTGTGTGTGTGTGTTTGTGTAGCATTCAAAAAACAACCTTTTTAAGCTCCAGAACTTACCTTCTATGTCAGCGCCTGTGAGTAAAACGGACGATGCGCAGCAATCCGCTATGCTGTGCACATCAGCTGAGCTAAAAAACAGGGAAATATAGGATAGGTAAAAGCGGGGGGCGGGGCCAAATGCTCACCGGAACTACCAGTTCGCCCGAACCGGTCAGAACTGGCTGAATCCCACCCCTGCCTTGCATGGTATAGAATCCCAAAACACATAGGTGACTTTTACCTTTTCGTTTTTGTCGCAGACATAAAACCAATGTTAGGGCTTCCTGCCTCAAAGTGATAGGTAAACCTCCTGCTATTTTTGTGTGGGGTTAGAGGAAACTTGGGGCACCCTAGAAAATTGCTTCCATTACTTTGAGCCTTGAGTAGCTCATACCCGTTCGGTAACATTTACTAAAGAAGTTCTGACGGATCAAAGCGGTGCTGTAGGAGGTGAGCAGACTGAGATGGAGGGCGGAGTTAAACATGTTATTAGTTTGGAGTTGTTGCGTTGCCACAAGAGACTCAAGCCCATCTCCCTGTGAATTCCATTGACCACGATCTACTGCCAATTTAGCTTGGCTGTTAGTTGACTAGACTTGTGTATAAGTAGCAATAATACATTCTTCTACGTCTGAACTCAACAAATGCTCCTCATTATTGGCCAAGTGAACCAAGAAGTTATTTTTTGTATCTGTCTCCTCTGTCCCCGATTTGATCTTGCAAATCTTTTTTTTAAAAAAAAAAACCTTTCCTGTCCTTTCTTTCTTTCGGCAGGATGGAGAAAAGCTGATCAGGCTTTGGATTCATGAAGTTTATCGGGTTTTTTATGACCGCTTGATCGATGCCGACGACAGAGAAGTGTTTTTTAATATGATGAAGGAAACGACTTCCGACTGTTTTAAACAGAGTGTCGATAAGGTGAGCCTTTTTAAGCTGTTGTGGGAAGTGGTTTGCGCGGAGGAGGTATAGGCAGTCAATTTTGTCAATTTTTGTCAATTTTAATAGATTTGTATGCCGCCCAATCCTGGAGGACTCCGGGCGGCTTACATAAAAGACAGTTTAAAAAGAAGATATTAAAAAATTAAAATATAAGACAAAACAAATTAAAACAGAACACAACATGCACTCAATCTTAATGGGGCTGAAGGTCAATCAAGATCAGCAGCCCCAGGCCTGCCGGAACAGCCAGGTCTTAACAGACTTTCGGAAGGCTGAGAGAGTGGGGAGGGTCCGGATTTCAGGGGGCAGTTCGTTCCAGAGGGCCGGGGCAGCTACAGAGAAGGCCCTCTTCCGAGGAGCCACCAGACGACATTGTGCAGTCGATGGTACCCGGAGAAGGCCCACCCTGTGTGATCTTATTGGGCGCTGGGAGGTATGTTGCAGGAGGCGGTCACGGAGTCCTTGACTTACAGTCACAATGGAGATCAGAATTTCCATTGTTAAGCAAGTCAGTTGTTAAGTGAGTCACACAACCTTTGTTTTTGACATGGTTGTTAAGCGAATCACTGATTCACAGATAAGTGAACCATGCGGTCATTAAGCAAATCCGGTTTCCCCACCACCACCACCACCCATTGACCTTACTTGTCAGAAGCCAGCTGGGAAGATCACAAAGGGAGCTCACATGACCCCAGGATATGAAGGATCTGAAATTTGATCCCATGAACGTGGGGATGCTCCCATCGGTTGTAAGGAAGAGGATCGGTTGCAGGCAGGGGTGGGATTCTACCAGTTCGGACTGGTTCGGATGAACCGGTAGCTCTGGTTCACTCCAATGATCAGCTGGGCTGATCAACTGCTCAACGATCAGCTGCTTGCCTGCCCCTGCGCTATGCTCACCTACACTATATTGCCAAAAGTATTCGCTCACAACTGCTTCTGATTATGTGGATGGGTGAGCGAATACTTTTGGCAATATAGTGTATATTCCCTTTTCTGAAGCCCAGCTCAGTGGTGGGTTCCGGCTGGGCATACCTGTGGCAGCTGGGAGCAACGGCCACCCTACCGGAACGGTGTTTTGGAGGGCCCACCCATCTGCCCGTGTTCCTTGCCTTTATTTAAGCCAACCAGGCTATTTGCATGCCTGCAGCTTATGGCGCCTGCACAACCTCCGCTGATCAGCTGGAACGCCGCAGTGGTGGGTGCGTATACGTGTGCAGCATGCATGCCCAAAGTCAATGCCCGGCCCCATTGTGGCGTATCTGTTGCGACGGGATCTGGAACCCACCACCGGCCCAGCTGATAGGCCTGGCAGAGCGGATTGCTGCCCCTCAGCTGTTTTGCATCGGGGCTGCAATAGAAGTTTTCACACACACTGCGCACACTCAGCAAACCGGTTGTTACACCGGTTGTATCCCACCGCTGGTTGCAGGTTACTTTTTTCCAGTGTTGTTGTAACTTTGGTCCCTGAACGCGTGGGTTGTAAATCGAGGACTACCCATAATGTAAAAGTAACACGGACATCAGCGTGTGTAAAATCATGGAGTGCACCATTAGAAGTGAGGTTTTTTTCTGCTAAAAAAAGGCCAGAACTTTGTGGCTTTACAAATGAATAAGAAGAGGGAAGCCCCACAAAGTTTAGAGGTGGGGTTTATTTCACAGAGATGGACTGACAGGTGAGGAGGTTTAGGTTTAGGACAGTGATGGTGAACCTTTTTGGCACCGAGTGCTGAAAAGGGAGCACGTCATGTCCATGCATTTGTCTGGGCCGTGATCAGGAAGAGGAGCTGCCCAGGAGACATACTCGTGCTGGAAAATGAACTTCTGGTTTCCAGCACACCAGCAAGTCTCCTGGTTACTGCTGCACATGTGCACGTGCCAATCAGCTGGCCCGCACGCATGGTCACCCCGTAAGGCAGAAGACCAGCTCTTCCAGTTTCCGGCACTGCCGCACGCACAAAAGCCAGTTGATCATCACATGCGCACGCATGCCAGAAACCCAGAAGAGGAATGGGCAACGCCATGTGGCCAGGCAACATGGCTCCACATGCCACTTCAGACATGTGTGCCATAGGTTCCCCATCACAGATCTAGGATTACTTCTAGCGTGGGAATGAAGTTCTCTGCTTCTCCTTGTGGTGAGGCACGATACCTCCACCATCCACAGGTGAGCTTCTAACTCCTTTGAGATGCTCCCCACCCCGAGTAAATTGCCCTTGTAAGGAAAAAAAAAGCCCTATTTATCTAGGGTCCTCTTCTACCTCTTCTCTAGGTACTAAGCCATCTGTCTCGTACTGGCAAAATCACGGATGACAACATCCGGAGTCTCTTTTTTGGGGACTATTCCAAGCCATCCAGTGACAAGAAGATCTACGATGAGATCACGGATTTGCACAAGCTGACATCGGTCATGGAGTACTACCTGGAGGAATTCAACAACATCAGCAAGGCTCCCATGCCTTTGGTCATGTTTAAGTTTGCTATCGAGCACATTTCCCGCATCTGTCGCGTCCTAAAGCAAGACAATGGCCATCTGCTGCTGGTGGGCATAGGCGGGAGCGGGCGGCAGAGTGCCACTAAGCTGGGCACCTTCATGAACTCTTACGAGCTCTTCATGATTGAGATCACCAAGTTCTACGCCATGAACGAATGGAGAGAGGACGTTAAGAAGATCATGTTGCAATCGGGGGTGGCCAACAAGAGCACGGTCTTCTTGTTCTGTGACAATCAGATCAAAGACGAGTCTTTCGTGGAGGACATCAACATGCTTCTGAACACGGGGGACGTGCCTAACATTTTTGCAGCGGACGAGAAGGCGGACATTGTGGAGAAAATGCAGACCGCTGCGAGGACCGAAGGGAGAAGAATCGAAGCCACCCCTTTGGCCATGTATAACTTTTTCATTGAGCGTGTGAAGAAAAATCTACATATTGTTCTAGGTATGGCTAGTTCTAGGTCCTTTTGATTCACATATCAAGAAAAAAAATCTACACATTGTTCTAGGTATGTCTAGATCTACAGCTTTTGATCAAGCGGCTCAAGAAAAAGATGCACATTGTTCTAGGTATGTCTAGATCTACAGCTTTTGATTAAGCGGCTCAAGAAAAAAAAATCTACATATTGTTCTAGGTATGTCTAGGTCTATAGCTTTTGATCAAACGACTCAAGAAAAAGATGTACATTGTTCTAGGTATGTCTAGTTATAGGGCCTTTTGATTCAGTATTTCAAGAAAAATATACACATTGTTCTAGGTATGTCTAGGTTTAAAGCTTTTGATTCAGAAGCTCAAGAAAAATTTACAGATTGTTCTAGGTGTGGCTAGCTCCAGGGCCTTTTGATTAAGCATCTCAAGAAAAATATACTAGATATGGCTAGGTCTAGGACATTTTGATTGAACATCTCAAGAAAAAAAATCTACAGTTAGAGAAGATACATCGATTTTTAATTGAGTGTATGAAACAAAAAGATATTTAGATATTGATAAATCTTGTTGCTTGTTTATTGAGCACATTGTGGGGGGGAAAGAAGGACGGTGTTTGTCAATATGACAAATTTTGGATAAGTTAAAGCGTGGCTTGCTTAAGTATGAAGGCTGTTCCTTTTCAGCCTGATTTCTTTAAATGTGACCAGGATGGGGCCTCATGATCCAACCCCTCCAGCCAACATTAGATCAGGAATCATGCTAATAATGGATTCGGGAGATCTGAGTCATCATCTCTTTTTCAGCAATGAGCCCGATTGGAGACGCATTCCGGAATCGTTTACGGATGTTCCCTTCGTTGATCAATTGTTGCACTATTGATTGGTTCCAGAGATGGCCCACAGATGCCCTGGAAATGGTGGCCAATAAATTCTTAGAGGATGTGAAGTTGGAAGATGAAATAAGAAAATCGTATGTTGTAAAATAGAGCTGTTTTCCCTTTCCCTTCCTCTTTTCTTCTTCAGTTAACTTGCTATTTGGGATAAAAAATGCTTACAATGCAGTGGTGGGATTCAATTTTTTTTTACTACCAGTTCGGTGGGTGTGGTTTGGTGGGCATGGCTTGGTGGTCAGTGAGGATGCCAGATTCACTTAACAACCGTGTTACTAACTTAACAACTGCAGCAGTGGTGGGTTTCAAAAATTGTTGGAACCTACTCTGTGGGTGTGGCTCCTTTGTGGGAGTGGCTTGCCACCCATGTGACCGGATGGGAGTGGCTTGCCACCCATGTGACCGGATATGAAATTATGAATTAGTACTTAGGTCGGTCCAAGTAACTATTCAGAAACTCTGGCATTGAAACATGCAAGTCTTAAAGCTGTCAAGTTACAAGATCCTTGCCAGTGGTGGGTTTCAAAATTTTTTGGAACCTCTTCTGTAGGTGTGGCCTGCTTTCCGGGTCCACTGGTGGGACCTCTTCTAACTGGTTCGATAGATTTGACGAACTGGTTCTACCGAATAGGTGCGAACTGGTAGGAACCCACCTCTGAACTGCGGTGATTCACTTTAACAACTGTGGCAAGAAAGGTTGTAAAATGGAGCCAAACTCATTTAACCACTGTCTTGCTTAGCAGCAGATATTTTGGGTCAATGGTGGCCATAAATCGAGGACTACCTGTACTTAATCAGACTCCTGCAGCCGTTATGTTTTCATAAGAGAAAATCTGATATATATATATATATTTCTCATTAACTATTTCTAACCTGTAAATGTTTTCCTGTAGGGTTGTGTTCATGTGCAAATATTTTCAAGAAAGCGTACGGGAACTTTCAGTCAGTTATTACAACATTCTTCGAAGGCACAATTATGTCACACCCACATCCTACTTGGAGTTAATTCTGACTTTCAAAACCCTGCTCAACGCCAAAAGGCATGAGGTGGACCTGATGAGAAACCGCTACCTTGTGGGCCTTCAGAAACTGGACTTCGCAGCTTCACAAGTACGTTTTGGGCTTGGATTACTAGCAAAAGGATATTTGATGGTTTTTGTCGGAAGCCAAGATTCATGGCTTTACTCTGATCATCTAGTTAGTTTGCTCCCACTTTTCATTTTTCCTGGAAGCAGATCAAAGAAATCAGGACAGCTTATTGGGACCTGGGATTGTGATTCATTTGGTCCAAAGAAATGAGGATTATAAATTAGGATTAAGGTGTATCCTGCTAGCTTCACATCCCCTCTACAAGCTGTCTCAGTCTAGATGTGTTTGAAGCTCCACCATCCCCAAAGGGCATTGGAATGGAGCCCCGTTAAGCCTAATGTTCAAGACTTGCACTAATTATCCACCCACCCATCCATCTGTCCATTATGGTCTGTCTGTCTGTCTGTCTGTCTGTCCGTCCGTCCGTCCATCCATCCATCCATCCATCCATCCATCCATCCATCCATCCATTGTCAATTGTCTATCAATCCATCTTTCCATCATCTATCTTTCTGTCCATCCATCCATTATCATCTGTCCATCTATCCATCCATCTATCATCCATCCATTCATCCATCCATCATCCATCTTTCCATCATCTTACTGTCCATCCATCCATCCATTATTATTTGTCTATCAATCCATCCATCATCCATCTTTCCATCATCTATTTTTCTGTCTGTCTGTCTGTCTGTCTGTCTGTCTGTCTGTCTGTCTATCTATCTATCTATCTATCTATCTATCTATCTATCTATCTATCTATCTATCTATCTACCTCTATCTATCTATCTATCTATCTATCTATCTATCTATCTATCTATCTATCTATCTATCATCTGTCTGTCTGTCTGTCTATCTATCCATCATCTATCTATCTATCATCTATCTATCTATCTATCTATCTATCTATCTATCATCTATCTATCATCTGTCTGTCTGTCTATCTATCTATCTATCTATCATCTATCTATCATCTGTCTGTCTGTCTGTCTGTCTGTCTGTCTGTCTATCTATCTATCTATCTATCTATCCATCCATCCATCATCTATCTATCTATCTATCTATCTATCTATCTATCTACATCTATCATCTATCTATCATCTATCTATCATCTATCTATCTATCTGTCTGTCTGTCTGTCTGTCTGTCTATCTGTCTATGCAGTAAAACTGACTGACTATGTAATAGACAAGGAAATGTTGAAATCTGTGCTTCTGGGAGTTGAAGTCCACACATCTCCAAGTGGCCAAGGTTGAGAAGCTCTGCTTTGTTGTGTCAAGATTGGTCTTATTCCCCTTGCAGGTTGCAGTCATGCAAGTAGAGCTGACGGCCCTTCAGCCTCAGCTGATTGAAACCTCCGCAGAGACCGAGAAGATGATGCTTCACATCGAGAAGGAAACGGGCGAGGTCGATGCCAAGAAGGAGCTGGTGGCTGCGGATGAGAAGGAGGCCAACGAAGCCGCTGCTGTGGCACAGGGGATAAAGGTAATTTCTTCTGGATATGGGTGCCCCATCAGAGCATTCTTCTCACAATCATTATCATCATTTAACAACCCTATAAGGACTAGGGGAGACATGATAGCAGCGTTCCGATATCTGAGGGGCTGCCCCAAAGAAGAGGCAGTCAAGCTATTCTCCAAAGCACCCGAGGGCAGGACAAGAAGCAATTGGGGGGGGGGGGAACTAATCAAGGAGAGAAGCAACTTAGAACTAAGGAGGAATTTCCTGACAATCAGAACAATTAATCAGTGGAACAGAAGTTGCCTCCAGAAGTTGTAAATGCTCCAACACTGGAAGTTTTTAAGAAGATGTTGGAGAACCATTTGTCTGAAATGGTGTAAGGTTTCCTGCCTAGGCAGGGGGTTGGACTAGAAGACCTCCAAGATTCCTTCCAACTCTGTTATTCTAATCTTCTAAAAAACCTCCAAGGTCCCTTCCAACTCTTTTGTACTTCTGTTAAGGTTGACTGATCAATGTGGCATGGAAAAAGGTGGCCTGAACTTGTGGTTCTTGTCTGTGATTGCAGGAAGAATGTGAGGGGGATCTGGCAGAAGCCATGCCAGCTCTTGAGGCTGCCCTTTCGGCTCTGGACACCTTGAACCCCGCGGATATTTCTCTCGTCAAATCTATGCAGAATCCCCCGGGGCCCGTCAAACTCGTCATGGAGAGCATTTGTGTCATGAAAAACATCAAACCAGAAAGGAAGCCAGATCCATCTGGAACTGGTAATAACAATAATGATAATGTTGCTAGTTTTGCAAAATGACAAATTTGGTGTTCTTGGGGTAATATTACTGAGTGGTAGGATATATTCCTTTAGCTGCTCCTGGGTTACATTAACTCCTATTATCTCCTTCATTTTAAGACATCAGTGGCTGCTGAAGCATCATTTCAAAGGAAGCTGTACTTCCTGTGTTAAATGCTCTGCAGATTTCCCTGATCCTGTTTAAAATGTACATACTACTCTTGTTATCATAATTGGGTGAAACAGTGCATCATAGGGCACTAAAATTTAAGCCAAGGTAGCTCCAATGGGCTCACTTACAGAATGTGCCATGAATATGGGACCCATGGCTTCTGAGTGACGATGTTTGGGAAGTGCTCCTGGCTTTTGCTGCGGTTATGTGAACTTCATTTTCAATGCTCTGTGACAGTTTCCCAGCCAATCTCATAATCCCTTGCTCCCTCTCCCATCCAGCAGCAGTCACTTACCTGACTGCCTGGAAGAGAAGGGTAAGGAAGGGAAGGACGAGGATGGGGAAAGGAGGAAGGAGACTGAGAGAGGTAAAGGGAGGGAGGGAGGGAGGGAAGGAAGGAAAGAAGGAATGAAGGAAGATCTCTGATGCTCCCTGCCAGATTCCCAGAAGCAATGGGGAAGCCAGCAGGAAGTCAGAACTAGTCCATCTCCCATTGCTTTTTTTTTAATTGAAAATTTAGAAAAAAAAACTTTTACAAATGTTTACCTCCCCCCCTGCCCTCCCCCCCGAGCCCCCCCAATCTCCCCCCCCCCAACCTCCCCCCACGACTTCCCAGAACCAATACAGGGTATAAATCTTTAACAAAGATATTCTAAAATAAACTTAAAGAAAGTTAGTATCCTCTTTCATTTGAGCTTTATCTCCCATTGCTTTTTTACCCACCTGTGGTCATTCTCTTCCTCTATTTAGGAAAGAGAATACCACCGATAGAGCACAACTTATCTTAATATTAAACACTTTCATGTTTATGTGTTCTGTTGTGAAATGCAGGTAAAATGATAGAAGATTACTGGGGAAGTTCTAAAAAGGTCCTGGGGGATCTGAAATTCCTTGAGGGCTTGAAGACATATGACAAAGATAACATTCCTGCCGTAGTAATGAAGAGAATCCGAGAGAGGTTTATCAACCACCCCGATTTCCAGCCCGCCGTCATCAAAAATGTCTCTTCGGCCTGCGAAGGCTTATGTAAGTGGGTGAGAGCCATGGAGGTCTACGACCGTGTCGCCAAGGTCGTTGCCCCCAAGAGGGAACGCCTCCGAGAGGCGGAGGGCTTGCTCGACATCCAGATGCAGAAACTCAACACGAAGCGCGCGGAGCTCAAGACCCTGATGGACCGTCTCCAAGCTCTGAACGACGAGTTTGAAGAGATGAATAACCGGAAGAAAGAGCTGGAGGATAACATTGAGATATGCTCCCAGAAGCTGATCCGAGCCGAGAAACTGATCAGCGGATTAGGGGGCGAGAAGGAGAGATGGACGGAAGCCGCCCGCCTGCTGGGAATCCGCTACACCGATCTGACAGGAGACGTCTTGTTGTCTTCGGGGACGGTGGCTTACCTGGGGGCCTTCACTGTGGATTACCGTCTGGAAAGTCAGCAGAAGTGGCTGGCCTTATGCAAGGAGAAGAATATCCCTTGCTCAAACGATTTCAGCCTGAGTAACACTTTAGGGGATCCCGTCAAGACCCGCGCCTGGCAGATTGCAGGGTTGCCCATCGATTCCTTCTCGATCGACAACGGCATCATTGTGTCCAACTCGCGACGATGGGCGCTCATGATCGACCCTCAAGGACAAGCCAACAAGTGGGTCAAGAACATGGAAAAGGGCAACAAACTCTCGGTCATCAAGTTATCCGACACCAACTACGTCAGGTCGTTGGAGAACGCCATCCAGTTTGGAACGCCGGTCCTCCTTGAAAATATTGGCGAGGAGCTGGATGCTTTCCTGGAGCCTGTTCTGCTAAAGACAACGTTCAAGCAGCAGGGAGTTGAGTACATGAGACTGGGGGAGAACATCATCGAGTTCTCCAAAGACTTCAGGTTTTACATCACCACCCGTTTGAGGAACCCTCACTACCTCCCTGAAGTGGCGGTCAAGGTTTGCCTGCTCAATTTTATGATTACACCTCTGGGACTCCAGGACCAGCTCCTTGGGATCGTGGCCGCCAAAGAAAAACCAGAACTGGAAGAGAAGAAGAACAAGCTGATCATCGAGAGTGCGGCGAACAAGAAGCAGCTGAAGGAAATTGAAGACAAGATCCTGGAGGTCCTCTCCAAGTCGGAAGGAAACATCTTAGAAGATGAGACGGCCATCAAAGTTCTCTCCTCTTCCAAACAACTGTCGGAAGAAATCTCCGAGAAGCAAGAAATCGCCAGTATGACGGAGATCGAGATCGACGCTACGCGGATGGGATACAAGCCTGTGGCAGTCCATTCCGCAACCGTCTTCTTCTGCATTTCTGACCTGGCGCACATCGAGCCGATGTACCAGTATTCCTTGTTATGGTTCATTAACCTCTACGTCCAGTCGCTCGCCAACAGTAGGAAAAGCGAAATTTTGGAGAACCGAATTGAAAACATCATCGACCACTTCACCGTAAGCATCTACAATAATGTCTGCCGGTCCTTGTTTGAAAAGGACAAGTTGCTTTTCTCCCTCCTTCTGTCCATTGGGATTTTGAAAGGGAAGAACGAAATCGATGATGAAGTTTGGCGTTTTTTGTTGACCGGAGGGGTGGCCTTGGAGAACCCCTACCCCAACCCCGCCTCCGAGTGGCTGGGTGAGAAAGCTTGGGCCGAGATTGTCCGCGCTTCGGGCCTCAAAAACCTTACTGGCTTGATGGATCACTTCGAGTCTCACGTCATGGAGTGGAAAAGAATTTATGATTCGGCTAAACCTCACGAAGAAGAGTTCCCCGGTGGGTGGCATAAACTGGCGGGTCTTGACCGCATGGTGGTGCTCCGGTGTTTGCGACCTGACAAAATTATCCCAGCCACCCAGCTGTTCATCATGGACAAAATGGGGAGGACCTTCATTGAACCTCCAACCTTCGATCTCGCTGGAAGTTACAATGACTCCAACTGCTGCGCCCCCCTGATTTTTGTCCTGTCCCCGGGGGCTGATCCCATGGCAGGTGAGATTGGAATTCACTTCAATTCAATTCTGGTTGGATTTTGGTTGGTGGCAAGGAAGGAAACTAGGCTCTCCATCCCAAAAGCTGTCTCTGTTAAATGTCTGTGGAGGTTCTCAGCTTCTTGCTCCCCAAATTTATGGGGAGCTAAGCTAAGCGGGTCCCCCCCCCCAATGGGATTTTCCCATGTATTTTGCCATGGGAGGTAGGTAGATTGAGCTGGAAAAGCATCCTCCTAACCATAACAATGCATTTCAAATCCGTTGGCAATGTCCATTTTGCTCCTCAAATTCAAGGGGAGCTAACCCTAACTCTAAGTGGTTTTTCCCCCAATGGGATTTTCCCATGAATTTTGCCTGGGAACAAAGAGAGGGCAGGCTCGAAAAGTCAGCACCCTCCTAACCATGACAGTGCACTCCGAATCCATTGGCGATGTCCATGGCCAATGGTAGAAGAGGCCACTGGGTCATCAACCTTTGGAAGTTCACACATTCTTACTGATGGGGATGGCATGCACACTTCTTTTGGAAAAAAAAAAGACCTTTATGGAATAGAAGAGAATAATAAGAGTTGGACCTTGTAGGTCATTGATTCTAGCCCAACTCCTTGCTTAAACAGGAGCCCCTACACCATTTCTGACAGATGGCTGTCCAGTCTCTTCTTGAAAGCTTCCAGAGGTGAAGCTCCCACAACTTCTGAAGACAAGCCATTCCACTGTTAGGAAATTTCTCCTTACTTCTAGGTGGCTTTCCTCCTTGGTTAGCTTCCATCCATTGTTTCTTGTCTTTGTCAGAGCCGAGGTGGCACAGTGGTTAGAGTGCAGTACTGCAGGCCACTTCAGCTGACTGCTAGCTGCAGTTCGGCGGTTCAAATCTCACCGGCTCAAGGTTGACTCAGCCTTCCATCCTTCCGAGGTGGGTGAAATGAGGACCCAGACTGTGGAGGCAATATGCTGACTCTGTAAACCGCTTAGAGAGGGCTGAAAGCCCTATGAAGCTGTATATAAGTCTAACTGCTATTGCTATTGCTATTGTCTTGCCTTCTGATGCTTTGGAAAATAGGTTTACCCAGAACAATAGAATAACATAATAATAAAGTTCAAAGGGATCTTGGAGGTCTTCTAGTCCAACTGCCTTGCTTGAGACCCTACACCATTTCTGACAGGTGGGAGTCCAGTCTCTTCTTGGGAAGCTTCCAATGATGAAGCTGCCACAACTTCCAAAGGCAACTTCTATTTCATTGGTTGATTGTTCTCACCGTCAGAAAAGTTCTCCTTATTTCTAGGTTGAATCTCTCCTTGTTCAGTTTCCATCTGTTCTTCCTTGCCTGGCTTTCAGGTGCTTTGGAAAAATATTGAAAACAGTTGTGTGCCTTGACTAGGTTTGCTGAAGTTCGCCGATGATCTTGGAATGGAGAGCATCCAGACCATTTCTTTGGGACAAGGACAAGGCCCCATCGCAGCCAAGATGATCAACCAGGCAATCAACGATGGAACTTGGGTTGTGTTGCAGAACTGTCATCTGGCCACCAGCTGGATGCCTGCTTTGGAAAAAATCTGCGAGGAAGTCATCGTGCCTGAGAATACCCATGTCAAATTCAGGCAAGGATTTAGTTTAGTCTCTTCTAAACGCAATAGAAGGGACGCGGTGGCTCAGGGGCTAAGGTGCGCAAAGACTGCACTTAAGAAGCGCAGGGACTCGCTTAACAGACATGACCAAAAAAGATCATAAAGTGGAGTGCAACTCACAAATGGCCTGGAAATTCTGGTTTCAGTTGTGATTATAAGTGGAGGCCTGCCTGTGTTAAAATCACACCGTTGACTTACAGACATTAGGATTTCTCAACTTCAACCATTTTAACATGTGGACTTCAACTCCCAGAACTTTGCTGGCTGGGGAATTTGGGGAGTTGAAGTCCACACTCCTTAAAGTCCCTGAGCTTAAGAAACACTGCAAAAGACAGATTGACTGCAGATTGAATAATTGATCCAATGGTGGGATTCATTTTTTTTTTACTACCGGTTCTCTGGAGATGGCTTTGTGGGGGTGGCATGGCTTTATGGGCGTGGCTTGGTGGGGGTGGGAGGGGAAAGATATTGTAAAATCTCCATTCCCTCCCCACTCCAGGGGAAGGATACTGCAAAATCCCCATTCCCTCCCCACTCCAGGGGGAAGGATACTGTAAAATCTCCATTCCCTCCCCACTCCAGGGGAAGGATACTGCAAAATCCCCATTCCCTCCCCACTCCAGGGGATGGATACTGTAAAATCCCCATTCCCTCCCAATCAGTTGGAACTTGGGAGGCAGAGAATAGATGCGGGCGTGGCCAGCCAGAGGTAGTATTTACCAGTTCTCCAAACTACTCAAAATTTCCACTACCGGTTCTCCAGAACTGGCACTCCTAATAAAAGAATCTTGAGTTAACTTAAGCGGTTTGCCGTGTTTGGGGAACTGGGTCAGAACAGGCAACTTTTAAGACTTGTGGATTTCAACTTCCAGAATTCATGCTGGCTGGGCAATTCTCGGAGTTGAAGTCCACAAAGTTGCCAAGGTTAGATGCTCCTGCCCTCTGCCATTCTGGACAAATGACCATCCAATCTCTTCTTTAAAATCTCTTTTTCTCTTCTGGCTTCTCAGGTTGTGGCTGACCAGTTACCCATCGGAAAAATTTCCCGTCAGCATCCTCCAAAACGGGATCAAGATGACCAATGAGCCGCCCAAAGGTGTCCGTGCGAATCTCCTCCGCTCCTACCTCAACGACCCGATTTCCGATCCCGCCTTCTTTTTATCCTGTGAAAAAAAGGAAATTTGGCACAAGATGCTGTTTGGGCTATGCTTCTTCCACGCCCTGGTGCAAGAACGGAGAAACTTTGGCCCGCTGGGTGAGACAGAGGGCCCCCAGGTTTCCTCTCCCCAGTTGCATTGGGGTTGTCCTGCTTGAATAGCCTGAAGGTTCTTCAGGTTTCTGTTGAGGTTGTTCTTTGTAGACTTGTAGTCCTCAACTTACAATTGGTTACTTAGTCACCGTTCAGAGTTATCGTGGACCTATGATTTCGTTTCATTTTTAAAATGATGGAATCAAGGTTTTGTTGAGGTCAGTTACTAGAACCATGGCAGCGTGGTGGTTAGAATGGAGTATTGCAGGCTAACTGCCAACTACCAGCAGTTCGATCCTGACCGATTCAAGATTGACTCAGCCTTCCATCCTTCCTTGGTTGGTAAAATGAGGACCCAGATTTTGGGGGGCAAATAGGCTGACTCTGTAAACTGCTTAGAGAGGGCTGTAAAGCACTATGAAGCGGTGTATAAGTGCTATTGCCCTTCCTTCCTTCCTTCCTTCCTTCCTTCCTTCCTCCCTCCCTCCCTCCCTCCCTCCCTCCCTCCCTCCCTCCCTCCCTCCCTCCCTCCCAGTGGTTAGAATACAATATTGTAGGCTAACTCTGCCCATATACCAGGAGTTTGATCCTGACCGGCTCCAGGTGGACTCAGCCTTCCATCCTTCCGAGGTGGGTAAAATGAGGACCCAGATTATTGGGGGCAAGGGGCTGACTCTGTAAACCGCTTAGAGATGGCAGTAAAAACACTGTGAAGCAGTCTATAAGTCTAAGGGCTATTGCTGTTGCTACTTCCTTCCCAGGCTCTTTTGCCTAATGAGAATTCCTCCAGCGAGATGTCGTACAAATACAACTAGCAGAATAATAGAGCAACAAAGGCTATTTTGGTAACTCAAGGGCCAATTCATTGATTATAGCATAATTTCAGGATTGCATTTCATCTCATTCATGTGTCAGAATAAACATCTTCCTGCGCTTTTCCCTCCTCCCCTCCCCCTGAATTGGACAGGTTGGAATATTCCCTATGAATTCAACGAATCTGATCTTAGAATCAGCTTGAGGCAAATTCAGATGTTTCTGAACGAATACGAAGAAACCCCATTCGAAGCTCTAACTTACCTGACAGGTACAGGACACCTTCTGGCTTGGTTTGCATACGACGGTTAAGACCTGATCTGTTGTACTACCCATGGTTTATTGGACAAGCTACAGTGGCTGCATTCGCACTACTGTTAAGCTACGGGAGAGGGTTGATTACAAACCATGGCAGGCACTTGCTACTGTGCGATTTCATTTAATTTGATCAAAATCAAATTCATTCCCATTACATTGAATGCAGTCCTGTCCGAACCAGCAGGACGTTCGCCTAATGCAAAACCAAAGTTTAATGTTACATGGATGAGAATAGATTTCCCTCTCCCAATTTCAGCGGTGAAAAATAGAACAGGAATTCCCCATCATCTTAGTCTCTCGTCCAGATCTGCTTGCGGTAGATTCTTACTCAGGTTAATAAAAAAGAGTGCATAATTTAGTGTTATTAAATACCAGGCCACTAAAGCTTGTTTAACCCAGGGGTCAGCAACCCGTGGCTCTGGAGCCACATGGCTCTTTCATTGCTCTGCTGCGGCTCCCTGTCACCGGTCGGCGCCACAATTGATGGGGCTTTCGGTTAGGACAGGTAGAGGAAAAAGGATACCGTGCTAGGAGGAGACTCTATGGTAGGGGAACCAGACTTCCGGTTGGCAGAGGAAAAAGGATGTTGCACTAGGAGGAGACTCCATAGTGGGGGAACCAGACTTCTGGTCAGCAGAGGAAAAAGGACGCTGTGCTAGGAGGAGACTCTATGGTGGGGGAACTGGACTTCCGATCGGCTCCAGAATTGAACGGGGGGCTTCCGTTTAGGGCCTTTGTGGCTCTTTGAGTGTTTAAGATTGCTGACCCGTGGTTTAACCCATGAGAAAAAAGTGACATGATCAGTCTTTGCACTTACAACTGCTACAAGCATCCCCAGGGTCATGTGATCAAAATTTGGGTTCCCGACAACTGCCATATATTCATGACAGCTGCATCCTCCCGGGGTCACCTGATCGCCACTTGCAACTTTCCCAGACGGCTTCTGACAAGCAAAGTCAATGGGGGAAGCTGGCTTCACTTAAGGACCACCTGATTCACTTAACAAACTACCTTGCTTACCAGTGGTAATTCTGATGGCATGACACCAGCTGTGGAAATGCATGTCCACCAAGAGTAATCTGCCATCTATTTTGTATTCTTCCTCAACCTCATATCTTCCAGGTCAGGGGTCTCCAACCTTGGCAACTTGAAGACTTGTGGATTTCAATTCTGGGAGTTGAAGTCTACAAGCTGGCTGAGGAATTCTGGGAGTTGAAGTCCACAAGTCTTCAGGTTGCTAAGGTTGGAGACTCCTGCTCCAGGTGACAACCCGTGTGTGTGTCCCTTAGGTGTAAATCTTCCCGCCCTCGCTCTCCCCAATGTAACTCTTCTGTTTCCAGGGGAATGCAATTATGGTGGAAGAGTGACAGATGACAAGGATCGACGTCTCCTCCTTTCACTTCTCTCCCTGGTCTACTGCAAAGAGATTGAAACTGAGGAATGCTATAAACTTTCTCCAGGGGGTGAATATTATATACCTCCCTTTGGGACTTACCAGGTGAGAAAAAATGAGGTTGAATGATACTGGAATGGTATCCTACATCAATTAGGCACCATGATTTTTTAAAAAGAACTGTGTCAACTCCCAAAGCATCCCCAGCCTGCTCTCTAATTGCCATAGGAAGGGGGGATGGGAAACCGAGGAAATAGCACAGCAGCCACACACAGCAGCACCTTCCACGCATATCTTTCTCAAGGCTGTATCCCAGGTTACCCACAGTAGCTGAAGGGGCATGATCTCTACAGCCTGCAAAAGTGCTCCGTTAGAGAATGTGATTTATGCCTCAAAAGAAATCCAGTTATTTATTAGGAGCAACATGTTGGCACATACCCAAAGGAAGGCAACTCTGACCCCACGTCATTTTCAATTATGGTGTCAGCGTTCCAAATAAATCAGAGTCCAAGGCAGAGCTATTCTTAAAGTTCCAATTTAATAAGACAGACATGTTGGCAACCATCTGTGGAATCCCAATTCTGGAAGTTACCTAGGATTCCCACCCAGTTGAAAGTTCATGATCTTGTCCCCATATCCACAAATCCATCACATGGTCCAATCTTCTTCTTCTATGCTGGCATCTCCACCCAGCTGGTTCCGGTCAGGTGCAGAGGTGTGGGCTTCTAGAAAAGAATGACAACAACACATTCCACAATTCTACTCCTTTCTATTTCCCCCTCCCAACTACTCACTAATGAAACAGCATAATGAAATAAGAGAGTGTGTGGCAGGCCAAAGATCCAAAAAGGGATATAACTGCAGGCCTGACATATGCTGTATATCATATCATATAAAAGTACCTTCTGACCATCTACCGAACCTGATCCTCATGTCCTTGATAAAATGTACAGTTGTCTGAATGCTTAGCTATGGCTTGTTTTGTCTTAGTCTTACATAGATTATTTGAGAACGCTGCCAATTTCAACCCATCCTGAAATATTCGGCCTTCACGAGAACGCTGACATTACCAAGGATAACCAGGAGACCAACCTGCTTTTCAACGGGGTCTTGTTGACTCTGCCACGAGAGGCTGGAGGAGGAGGGAAATCTCCACAGGTACAAATATTGTGAAACAGACGCATAGATAAATGAGCTCTGGCCTTACCTTTTGAGGAACAGGCAGTGCTCAACTTACAACCATTATTTTAGTGACCGTTCAAAGTTACAGCGGCTTTAAACAAAGTGACTTAGGACTGGTGTTCACACTTATGACTGTTGCAGCATCCCAAGGGTCAAGTCAAGTGTTTGGCAACTGGCATGTATTTATCATGTTCCCTGGGGTCATGTGATCGCCATGTGTAACCACCTGAGTCAGGTTCCAACAAGCAAAGTCAGTGGGGAAGCCAGATTTGCTTAACGACCGGACAATTTGCTTAACAACGGTGGCAAAAAGGTCGTACAATCAGGCAAATCTCACTTAACAACTATCTTGCTTATCAACAGAATTTTTTTGGGGGGGGCAGGTAAGTCAAGGACTATTTGTATAGAAGTTGTGGTCGCATCAGATGTTGGGGGTATTGGCTCCTCCCGTGATGGCAAACCTATGGCATGTGTTAGGTAAGCTCCCCATTGGGAGAGTGAGTACGTTCAGCGAAGCGTTGTGAGAGTTGTGTTGGAGAACACACAAACCAGCATACAGAGACACTGCAGTTTAAATAGGCTTTTACTTTCGTGGAAATAGAGGTATCAGAGTCCATAAAACAGTCCAAGTCATACACGGATAAGTCAGTCAGTCATCAATGTCTTTCAGTGAAGGGATAATCCAAATAACATAGTCCAGTATCATATAATCAGTTCGGTACACAAATTTTGCTAACAGTTGCAAAACTTACAATAGCTCACGGCACTTTCTAACAGCCAGCACTCAGATCAGATCAGCCCAGCATCTAACAAACAGAGAGAGAGCTAACAGTCATTCTGGCTCCCTCTTATGGCCGATTGAGGAAAACCGCAGCCAATCACATTTTACAGTATGCTTTAAAGAAACAGATATAGTATTGTTACATGATTTATATATTGCCAACCCAACCGTTAGAATTATATTCCTAACAGCATGCATGCCAGAGTTGGCACCCAGAGCCCTCTCTGTGGGCACGTGCGCAGTCGTCAGCTGGTCTTTGAAAATGCCCCCCCCCAAAAAGTGGCTGTTTTGGGGTTGTTTCCAGACCATTTCCCAGGCCGTTTTTGTCCCCGAAAAACAACCCAAAACTGCTGGGAAAAATAGCCTGAAAATGTCCCCCAAAATAGCCTAAAATGGCCAAAAAACAGGCACATGCGCCGGTCAGCTGGTCTTCAGGTTTCTGGTGCTCCGGTATGTGCACATGCATGGGCATGCACACACGTTCTGGTTTGGGCACTCGATGCCAAAAAGGTTCGCCATCACTGGGCTTCCCTGTTCCCCAAAACCTGCAGCCTCTATTTTTCAAGTCCAAGTCAGAATGTAGAACAAACAACCACCCCTTACTCGATCTTTAGACCAAAATAGTTTGTGCTTTGATTGTGATGGAATAGAAATGGAATGGAATGGATGGATGGATGGATGGATGGATGGATGAATATGCTGTTGTAGAAAAAAATAAAGGTAGAAGTGTAAGATTCCCATCCAGAGGTCTCCAAAGAAAATCAATCTAGAGCAGGGGTCTCCAACCCCTGGTCCATCAGCCAGCACCGGCACATGCCAGCAACAAGGCCACACAAACAAGGGAAGCCCCATCCGTGGAATGCAGGCACTACACAAAACCACGCCCTGTCTGGTCCATGGAAAACCTTCTCTCCATGGAACCGATCCAAGATGCCCGAAAGGTTGATCTAGATGGTTCATTAAAACTCCGAAAATAGACGTAATTTTTTGCCCCAAACAGTGATGGGTTTCAAATTTTTTTCGAACCTACTCTGTGGGTGTGGCCTCCTTTGTGGGAGTGGCTTGCTGACCATGTGACCTGGTGGGAGTGGCTTGCCGCCCATGTGTTCTCTCTTTCTCTCTCTCTTTCTTTCCTTCCTTTTGTCTCTCTGTCCCTTTTTCCTTTTTTCCTTTCATCTCTCTCTCACTTTTTCTTTTTTATTTTTTTTTCTTCCTTTCTTTCTCTTTCTCTCTGTGAGTCTGTCTGTCTGTCTGTGTCAGTGGTGGGTTTCAAAAAATTTTGTAACCTCTTCTGTAAGTGTGGCCTGCTTTCCGGGTCCACTGGTGGAACCTCTTCTAACCGGTTTGGTAGATTTGACGAACTGGTTCTACCGAACTGGTGCGAATTGGTAGGAACCCACCTCTGGCCCCAAAACACTGGGAAAAAAAAACAATGCATGTGAAAATATGTAAAATAAAATTAAAAACTAACAAAGCATTCACCATTTCCCAGTGATTTCGCTTCTCGGTGATTCCATCTCCTAATTTCAGGAAACGGTTGAAGAATTGGCTCAGGATATCCTTTCCAAGCTCCCCGATGATTTTGACCTCGAACACGTGATGAAATTGTACCCAGTGCTGTATGAGGAATCCATGAACACAGTACTCAGGCAGGAACTGATCAGGTTTAACAGGTAAAACTCTGCATGACATGCATACATAAATGGGAGGGTGTCAGGATGTAGTCTTAAGACATTTCAGACAACCAGCACAAATGTGTGTAATTGTGGCATTTGGGTACCTAAAATGGTACTTCCCCATCCACAGATAAAATGCTAACTGGTACAGAGTTATGTCAAAGCTGCCTGCGATTTAGTAGCTGCTAATCAACCCTATCAAGAGATCAACAAGGGTGCTGCTCATGTCACCCCAAAACTTTTGACTGTGCCTTTACCTGGAAGACTTCAGAGGTTCAGAGGTTTATACATATTATTAGCAGAATGCAATTATTTCTCAGCTTGCTTTTCTTTAGAAATGATGGATTTAGTGCAGTGGTTCTCAAACCTGAAGGCATGTGGATTTCAAACGCTGGCTGGGGAATTCTGGGAATTGAAGTCCGTGCATATTCAAATTGGCTGGGGAATTCTGGGAATTGAAGTCTGTGCATATTCAAGTTGGCTGGGGAATTCTGGGAATTGAAGTCCGTGCATATTCAAGGGCTGGGGAATTCTGGGAATTGAAGTCCACACATAATCAAGTTGGCTGGGGAAATTCAGCATTGCCAAAAAGGCACTAAGAGTTGTTAACCTAATCTTGCAAAGCTTCTTCTCCCGTAACATTGTACTGCAAACTCAGGCATACAAAACCTTTGCCAGACCAATCCTCGAATACAACTCGTCTGCCTGGAATCCACACTGTATAGCGGACATTAATACAATTGAGCGGGTCCAGAGATATTTCACGAGAAGAGTCTTCCACTCCTCTGATCACAATAGAATCCCTTATCACACCAGGATTGAAATTTTGGGTTGGACAACCTGGAACTAAGTCTCCTACGGTTTGACCTAAGCACGGTACACAAAATTGTCTGCTACAATGTCCTACCTGTCAATGATTACTTCAGCTTCAACCACAATATTACACAGGCAAAGAATAGATACAAACTCAAGGTAAACCGCTCCAAAGTTGATTGCTGAAAATAGGACTTCAGCAACAGAATGGTCAATGCCTGGAATGCTCCACCTGACTCTGTTGTTACATCCTCAAAACCCCCACAGCTTCAACCTCAAACTGTCTACCGTGGACCTCACCCCTTTCCTAAGAGGTCCGTAAAGGGGGCCTGCATAAGCGCACCAGTGTGCCTTCTGTCCCTGTCCTACTCTCCCCACTTATTTGTACTCATTTCCTTTGTTCATGTCCATGTTTAGACTTATACCTGTTATCTCGTACATGTTCAACAAGCTTAATAACTAAATAAATTCTGGGAATTGAAGTCCACACCTCATCAAGCTGCCAAGGTTGAGAAACATTGGATTATGGAGCAGTCCACAAATTTGGAACCTTGGCTGTTTGGGGAAAGGAGCAACTATCCAAAGCAACAATTAATTTCCGAAGACTTGGGCTCCTTTCCTTTCTCTGCCTTTTCATTCCAACTTATTTGTCTTTCTGGGAGAGCGAGCAGGGAAAATAACAAGAACTGCCACTCGTTCCAGCTTCCTCCTCTTCCTCTTCCCAAACCTAGCTTGAAAGACAGTTCTCACTTTGGGGGTATTTTGTTTCCATCAGGCTTACAGAGGTCGTCCGGAGCAGTTTGATCAGCCTGGGCAAAGCCATCAAAGGCCTGGTGTTGATGTCTTCGGAATTGGAGGAAGTTTTCAACAGCATGATCGTGGGCAAAGTGCCAGCTATGTGGGCGGCCAAATCCTACCCATCCCTCAAACCCCTGGGGAGTTACGTGACCGACTTGATGACACGGTTGGTCTTTTTTCAGGTAAGCTTAAAAGTCTCAAGTTGCTTAATTTGGTACCCTTGTCAAAAGCGATTGTGGGTGCACCTCGGTACACCCACGTTACACCTATCCTCCACGAGCTGCACTGGTTGCCGATCAGTCTCCGGATACGCTTCAAGGTGCTAGTCGTAACTTATAAAGCCTTTCATGGTATTGGATCTGGGTACTTGAGAGACCGCCTGCTGCCAATTACCTCCCACAGACCCATTAGATCTCACAGGGTTGGCCTCCTCCGGGTGCCATCTACCAGCCAATGCCACCTGGCTATTACCCGGGGGAGGGCCTTCTCTGTGGCAGCTCCGGCCCTCTGGAATGAACTCCCCGCAGGAACTCAGACCCTCACCTCTCTCCAGGCCTTCCGAAAAGCCGTCAAAACCTGGCTTTGCCGGCAGGCCTGGGGTTGATGAGTTCCCCTTCCCTCTCGACATGTATGGTTGTGCGACTGTTGTCTACTTTTATTATTTGTATTTTGTCTTTTTATGTTCCCCCTTTTTTCCCCTTTGAATTGTTCGCTGCCCTGAGTCCTCCCGGAGAAGGGCGGCATACAAATAATAAAATACAAATACAATACAAATACAAAGCCTCATCGCATTCTTGGAGAGACAGGTAGTGCTCGACTTGCAATGGTTCGTTTAGTCAACGTTCAAAGTTAGAACGGCGCTGGAAAAAAGGGGACTTATGACCATTTTCCCACACTTACAACCCTTGTGGCATCTCCATGGTCACATGATCAAAATTCAGTATTTATGAGGGTTCAGGGGTCACGTGACCGCCTTTTGCAATCTCCTGACAAGCAAAGTCAATGGGGAAGCGAGATTCACTTGGCAAATTTGGCAAAAAGGTCCTAAAATGAGACAAAATTCACTTAATAACTGTTTCATTTGGCAACGTAAATTTTGGGCTCAATTGAGGTGGTAACTCAAGAACTATCTGTAGTCTAGACAAGAGGCACCAATTGTAAGTGCTAACATGACTTTTATTGAACTACCTTTGGTGGGAAGGTAATAGCGTTCCATGCGCCTTCGGCGTTGAGTCATGCCGGCCACATGACCACGGAGACGTCTCCGGACAGCGCTGGCTCTTCAGCTTTGAAATTGAGATGAGCACCGCCCCCTAGAGTCAGGAACGACTGGCACATATGTGCGAGGGGAACCTATACCTTTACTTTAATTAAATGATGGAATGTCCCAGTGGGGTCTTTAAAGATTGCATTCCTTGCTAGAGTGATTATGGCACTTTATGTGTTCGGTTTGTTGAGAAAACTGATCCTAATTGATTGATTTAGATGCTTTGTTATTTTGGGAGAGCCAGAACAAGCAAATGTCACCCATAATTAATTAACCATAAGCATATTGAATTTATCCTGGCTAATGGATTTTCAGTCTGTTGGGTTCTTTTCGTCTACCAAACTCCATTCTCAGGCAGCTGTAATATAACCTAAATATCATTAAACGTTTTGAAAAAAATATGTGACAATTCAATTCCTGGTGTTTTTATCCTCTTGGCTTTTTTTACATGTTACAATTTGGAAAACCACAGCAAAATTTTCTGCCAAGCTAGTCATGGCTCACTGATGTTATTCTTAATCCTTTGAACTCAGCACTTCAGACAAAGGATTAGAAATTCAGTCATCCTAGGATTCTTGGTGGCTGTTGTTTTGATGCTCCATTTCATCAAAATATTTGTTAATTCCCTTTCACCTCAGGAATGGATCAAACACGGACCCCCGAATGTATTTTGGATCTCTGGTTTCTATTTTACTCAATCTTTCCTGACGGGAGTCTCTCAGAATTACGCCAGAAAGTATACTATCCCAATCGATCATATTGGATTTGAATTTGAGGTAAAGTATATGTATGTATGTGTGTGTGTGTGTGTGTGTGTGTGTGTGTGTGTGTGTAAGAGCCAAGGTGGCGCAGTGGTTAAATGCAGCACTGCAGGCTACTGCTAGATCAGCAGGTCAGCGGTTCAAATCTCACCGGCTCAGGGTTGACTCAGCCTTCCATCCTTCCGAGGTGGGTGAAATGAGGACCCAGATTATTGGGGGCAATATGCTGACTCTCTGTAAACTGCTTAGAGAGGCCTGAAAGGCCTATGAAGCGGTATATAAGTCTACTGCTATGTATTCATGCAGTTTGTAGTACTAAAAATAAAAAGCAAAAAAAATGGAGAAGACGACAGAGAAATAACTAGCACTTAAGATAGTGAAGCATAAGACTTTATGAGAAAAATTGAGAGGGGGAGGGAGGGAGAGAGAAAGAAAGAAAGAAAGAAAGAAAGAAAGAAAGAAAGAAAGAAAGAAAGAAAAGAGGTGGGGAAGAGAGAGCATCAACTTATGTGGTGGGACAAAGACCTAGAAAGCTCAAGAGAGTCCAGTGTTTAATGAAACAGTCCAAGTTTTCATGTGGAGGTTCGATCATTGACTCTCCTAGATAAATAGATGAGGTGGCAATTGATCGAAACAATCATCTTATAGCATCTTAGACATTTGCTACAAAAATAATTAGACTTGAGGGTCAGGTAGTTACTAGCACAAAAGCAGGGTTTGATTTGAGCAGAGTTCAAAGTGAGTAGCTACAAAAGATGATGACCCTTCTGAAAATATCCCAGATTTTGTTTCTCCCTCACTCCTTCCTTCCTTTCCTTCCTTCCTCTAGCTGAATTCCTTCTGTCCTCCCTTCCTTACACTAGATGAATTCCTTCCTTTCTTCCTTCCTTTAGCTGAATTAATTCCTTCCTTCCTTCCTCTAGCTGAATTCCTTCTGTCCTCTCTTCCTTACACTAGATGAATTCCTTCCTTCCTTTAGCTGAATTAATTCCTTCCTTCCTCTAGGTGAATTCCTTCTGTCCTCCCTTCCTTACACTAGATGAATTCCTTCCTTTCTTCCTTCCTTTAGCTGAATTAATTCCTTCCTTCCTTCCTCTAGCTGAATTCCTTCTGTCCTCTCTTCCTTACACTAGATGAATTCCTTCCTTCCTTCCTTTAGCTGAATTAATTCCTTCCTTCCTCTAGGTGAATTCCTTCTGTCCTCCCTTCCTTACACTAGATGAATTTCTTCCTTCCTTCCTTTAGCTGAATTAATTCCTTCCTTCCTTCCTCTAGCTGAATTCCTTCTGTCCTCCCTTCCTTACACTAGATGAATTCCTTCCTTCCTTCCTTTAGCTGAATTAATTCCTTCCCTTCCTTCCTCTAGCTGAATTCCTTCTGTCCTCCCTTCCTTACACTAGATGAATTCCTTCCTTCCTTCCTTTAGCTGAATTAATTCCTTCCTTCCTTCCTCTAGCTGAATTCCTTCTGTCCTCCCTTCCTTACACTAGATGAATTCCTTCCTTCCTTTAGCTGAATTAATTCCTTCCTTCCTTCCTCTAGTTGAATTCCTTCTGTCCTCCCTTCCTTACACTAGATGAATTCCTTCCTTCCTTCCTTTAGCTGAATTAATTCCTTCCTTCCTTCCTCTAGCTGAATTCCTTCTGTCCTCCCTTCCTTACACTAGATGAATTCCTTCCTTCCTTCCTTTAGCTGAATTAATTCCTTCCTTCCTTCCTGATGAACTAATTCCTTCCTTCCAGGTGAATTCCTTCCTTCCTTCCTTCCTTCCTTCCTTCCTTCCTTCCTTCCTTCCTTCCTTCCTTCCTTCCTTCCTTCCTAATGAATTAATTCCTTCCTTCCTCCTTCCCTCCCTCTCCTCCTTTTGATTTCTAGACCTCATCCATATACTCATCAGAACTAACTTGGTATCAGGCAGCAACAAAGCATCTCTGCTATAAAATGTGGATGGTGGGAAAGAAATGTTTCCTTTCCTGAAATATTAATTTCTGAAGCCGGGTTCTCGAGTTCACTCAGAGTTGTTGAAGGCTAGAAAACAGCGTGGCCCTCGTTCTGACTTAATTGATCCCTCCATGTTGGGAGATAATAATGCACCAAATATTAAATAATGGGCGGCCTTTATTAACGCCGGGGAGAAAAAAGGGAAGAGAAAAGGCTCAGAGAACTCCTGCTCTCAGAACAGGAAAAGGTACCAAAAAGAGTTCAAAATAAATAGGTCCAGAGAGTATTGCAGCTGGAAATATAATGAGCAGATGGAGATATCGGAGTTTATTTGGAAAAGGGAGGGGGAGTAGCTTAGTTTCATTGGAGAAAATTTTCATGATGGCATTGGTTTGCCCCACAGGCTGGCAAAAGGGGTATTCTGTTGGAATTTCAAGGAATTTCAGCTGGCAAGGTTTGGGAGAAGAGCCTTTCCAAGGGGGTCCTTGGTGCTCTCTGAGTTGGTTGCTTTCTTGAAGACGTTTCGGGGCCCAACTAGGTGACATCATCAGTGTTTGAAGCAGGTGGGATTGTGGTATGATGGAGGAGGAGGACTGTGGGATCCTTGCTCTCTGGGATTGGTTGTTTCCTGGCAGATGTATCATTACCCAACTAAGTAACATAATCACCTCTCTTTAGCCAACCCCACTCCTTCCTAGCACTGATGATGTTACCTAGTTGGGTCACAAAATGTCTGCAAGAAACAACCAAGCTCAGAGAGCACCAAGGACTTCCCAGTCCTCCTTCTCCTCCTCTGAAAACCCCACCCCCTTCTAGCACTGATGATGTTATCTAGTTGAGTAATAAAATATCTATCAGGAAACAACCAAGATCAGAGACCACCAAGGACCCCACGGTTCAATCCTGAACTACAAATATTCTCCTCCATCAAGAACTTTTTCTGACCCAGTCCCTGCCCTCTGGAACACTATGCCCTCCCCTCCCCTTAGTGAGACCCGCACCCACTCTCTTGGCCCTCTGTGTTCTGACCAGGGCTTCCCAAGATAAGGAAGAATACTCCTTGTCCTGATTAAAAAAAACCTTTTATTTAGGTTAAAGGGAATTCCTCTCAGGCCAGCAGTCTTTCATGAAGTTTCACAACTACAGACCTTTATCAGGTTTGAAGAACTGCCAGGTCGATAATCTTCCAAACTCCACGCTGTAGCAGCAATTTACTTGGCAAGAAGCCAGGAACAGATCTTCAACCTAATGAATTGAACTAATTGTCTCCTGCAAACTCCACTCCCCTTTCGCTCCTCTTTTATTTCCTCTGGGAGGGGCCATTCATCGTCCGCCTGTGGTCTTACTCCCAAGTCGACCCCTGTTCTTTAGCTGTTCCTTCATCTGGCAACTCTGCACATGCGCACACTGGGAACAGGCTCCAGCTGTTCTTCTGCTCCACTAATATCCGACTCCAAAGGCAGCTGATAACTGGCATATGGCCCTGGCCCCCTCTCTGCCTCTGACACAGAGCCCTCATCAGAACCTTCCCCAGACTCCAGGACTGGCCCGTCTTCCTCCCCAACCTCCTCACTGTCAGAATCTGCTGCCAGCTGTGTTGGCGGGCCACAACACTCTGAAAGCTGATGCCCAGAGCTGTAACCCTCGTTTACCAATCCCAGGGACAGCCTTTAACACAGGCAGCAAAGCCAATGCTTAGTGCAGCCTAAGAACCCCCATCGCCCACTTCCTTCGAAACCAGGAACGTCGGCTGACATGTTATTTCTTCCTTCTCGTCCCGTCTCCTCCTCCTCACAGGTGACGAGTCAGGAGCACACCATGAAGCAGCTGCCCGAAGACGGCGCCTACGTCAAGGGCCTCTTTCTGGAAGGAGCCCGGTGGGACAGGGAGACCATGCAGATCGGCGACTCCTTCCCCAAAATCCTTTACGATGTCCTGCCCATCATTTGGCTGAAACCCGGAGAGAGTGCCAAGTTTTTGCACGAGCGGATCTACTTGTGCCCCGTCTACAAAACCAGCGCCCGGAGAGGCACCTTGTCCACCACCGGACACTCCACCAACTACGTCCTCTCCATCGAACTCCCTTCCGACCTTCCCCAGAAGCACTGGATCAACCGGGGCGTGGCAGCCCTTTGCCAGTTAGACGACTGAACTGTACATACAAAAACAGATGTATGTATTCCCGCAGCTTCCCATTAAAAGATGTAAGTTTTGACCTTGGCCCTCGCTGGCAGTCTTAAAAGACCTCTTATCTTTCTGAGTTTGCCCTCTGGCTGCAAGAATTGCAGAGTTGGGGAATGGAGAAGTCAAGCGTAGCTCTGGCTCGCGATGCAGATTTGACGAGTGAAAGTTGAGTCAGATACAATGGTGGGACTCAAGCCGGTTCGGACCGGTTTGGGCAAACCGATAGTTCCAGTGATCAGTTGGTCCCACCCGGTGGTGGGTTGCAGGCGGTGCGTCCCGGTACGGGTGTACCAGTGCGTGCTGGGAGCACCGGGTACCGTTCCGGTGGGGTGCTCCGGAGGTCCCACCTGCCCACCCATCCTCCTTAATTGTATTTGAGCTCTTACACGGTGCCTGCATGACACTCCGCCAAGTAGCTGGAGCGTTGCAGAGGCGTCGCAAGAGGTAAGGACGGATGCGTGCACTGCATACATGCTGAGAGCATACATGTGGGAAACACTGGGGCCCGTTGCACCATATCAGTTGCAACAGGATACAGAACCCACCACTGGTTCTGCCCATCCACTCCTGTTCTATTCCGTCCTATATTTCCTTTGTTCGAAGCCCAGCTGATCGGTGTGGCAGAATGGATTGCTATCTCTCAGCTGTTTTACTCACCGGAGCTGCAGGAAAAGGTAAGATTGAGTGCTGATTTCAAATGCAATGTGTACCTGCGCGAAGCGAACCCGTTGTGGTTGTTAAGTCAAGGACTACCTGTATCTTTGGGGGGGACAAGTTGTAAGTTTGAAAGAGAATTCGGTCATTAAGTGGGCAGACTGTCGGAAAATCAATAACCCCTGAGGATATGTGCCCAAGTAGAACACAAGATTGATCAGACCTTGGATTTTTTTTTTTAAATCACATTTTTTTATTTATTTCCTCACAATGCTTCTTTCTTTTCACACAAGGGAGATTTAGCTCCTCCTTCTCATCTCTCTTTGGGACCAAGTGGATTCTCGACCTTTGGGGAGGAAAAAAAAATCACCTGGTGGTAACCGTACCAATCTCATTTTCACCGGTAGTCATGCCGGGTGCATCAGTCCGGTAGTCTTAAGACGATGTCAACCTCTGGCTGGATCAGGGACTATGAAATTTCATCGTGAGATTTCAAATAAATTGGTTTAGAGATTTTCCTTAGCTTTTCCTGGTGTCGAAATGCCCGGGCTTGTGGCTGAGCGAGGCCCATGGGTGGCAAATGAATCTGTACAGTCAGAAGAAAAGAAAACTTGTTTAAGAAAAGACTGAAAAACATCCAGGCCTTATTCAGATACCATGCTTAATCATTCATCTCTCTTGTTTATTTTTTTCCAATGAAACTTTCATTTTAAACAAGAAGGTAAAAGCTAAAGCAAAGTAACAGGACAGTAAGAAAGGAAAAAGAAAAATAATAGTTATGGAAAAAGCGAGGTAACAATAGAAAGAGCACTTAAGTCTTATATACCACTTCACAGTGCTTTTACAGCCCTCTCTAAGCGGTTTACAGAGTCAGCCTATTGCCCCCAACAATCTGGGTCCTCATTTTACCACCTTGGAAGGATGGAAGGCTGAGTCAACCTTGAGTTGGTCAGGATCAAACTCCTGACAGTGGGCAGACTTGTTAAAATGGTGGCACACTGGTCGGAATGCAGCACTGAAGCTAATTCTGCTGACTGCCCACTGTCAGCAGTTCAATTGTGACTCAAAGTTGACTCAGCCTTTCATCCTTCCAAGATGGGTAAAATGAGGACCCAGATTGTTGGGGGCAAGAGGCTGACTTGCATCCATTTTTAGGACCTGTGAGTTGCTCCTTTTTTGGCCACAGTTAAGTGAATTGCTTCCGTTAGGTGAATCATGCGGTTGTTAAGTGAGTCATCCTGCCAAAAGTCAGCTGGGAAAGCAACAATGGTGGTCACCTGATCCCAGGGGACTGCAACCAACTGCATACATGCTGGTGGCCACGTGCCTGTTTTTTTTGATCATGGGACTGTTGGGATACTGCAATGGTCATAAATGCGAGGACCGGTCACTTTTCGAAGTACCATGGTGACTTCGAACAGTTACTAAAGAAAGGATTGCAAAAATCAAGGACTGACAGTATCTCTGCAAACTATTGTCAAGACAGAATCTCGAGCCACAGGTGGAATTCAGCCAGTTCTGACCAGTTCCGGCGAACCAGTAGTGGAAATTTTGAGTAGTTCAGAGAACAACCAATACCACCTCTGGCTGGCCCCGCCCCCACCTATTCTCTGCCTCCCTAGTCCCAGCTGATCAGCTGGGTCTTCTTCTGTTGCCCTGCACAGGGGAACAAAGCTGGGGATTTTACAGTATCCTTGCCTTGCCATGCCCACCAAGCCATGCCATGCCACGCCCACAGAACCGGTAGTAAAATTTTTTGAATCCCACCACTGCTCCGGACTGAGAATTAATAAGATTCTTATCAAAGAGTGATTCCTACTTACAGGCCTTGGATACGGGTTGTGATAATGAAGTCCCATCTCTATCCTCGCCTTGCACTCTTCCACACACTGTTTAATCAGCTCAGGATCTGTTAGCTGGTCTTGCAAACAGTACAGAAAAAAGAAAAGGAAAGTTAGAACAGAAAGTGCAGCGGTTCTAAAGAACAAACAGGTAAGTTAAAACTCCCCCCCCCCAAATTACCTTGCGAATTCCACCCCTGTCCCCCCCAAGACGTGCAAAGGAAAGACCTTGATTTTCCTGGAAGGATGGATGGATGGACAGAAGGAAGGGAGAGGGAGGAAGAATATTGATAGTGAATGAGAGAGAGAGAGGAAGGAAGAAGGAAAGATATTGATAGTGAAAGAGAAGGGAGGGAGGAAAGAGAAGGAGAAAGAATAATGAGAGTGAATGAGAGGAAAGGAACGAAGGGAGGGTGGATGGAAGAATATTGATAGTGAAAGAGAAGAAGGAAGGGAAGGGAGGAAGGAAGGAAAGAGAAGGAGAAAGAATAATGAGAGTGAATGAGAGGAAAAGAAGGAAGGGAGAGGGAGGAAGAATATTGATAGTGAATGAGAGAGAGGAAGGAAGAAGGAAGGAAGGAAAGATTGATAGCGAAAGAGAAGGAAAGGAGGAAGGAAAGAGAAGGAGAAGGACTAATGAGAATGAATGAGAGGAAAGGAACGAAGGGAGAGAGGAGGGAAGAATATTGATAGTGAAAGAGAAGAAGGAAGGGAAGGGGGGAAGGGAGGAAGGAAGGAAGGAAAGAGAGGGAGAAAGAATAATGAGAGTGAATGAGAAGAAAAGAAGGGAGGGAGGAAGAATATTGATAGTGAAAGAGAGGAAGGGAGGGAGGGAGGAAGGAGGGAAAGGAAGGAGAAAGAATGAGTAAATGAGAGGAAAGGAAGGGAGGGAGGAAGAATATTGATAGTGAAAGAGAGGAAGGAAGGAGAGGGAGGAAGAATATCAATAGTGAATGAGAAAGCAAGAAGGAAGGAAAAGAAAGCTAGCTAGCTAGCTACAAATAACTCCTGCCTTAATCAGACATAAACCCTTTTCCAAGGATGATCTTCACGGGCTTTTGCTAAATTTATTGAGAAGAAGACAATGGTGGTGGGACGTTAAAGAATTCCGGCCACTGAACTATTTCCTACCTGCAACCGAACTACCTCCAATTACATCAAGATGGAACCTTCCCTCATATCTTTTATTTTTTTGACCCTGCAAAATCGGAAGGTCTTTTCAGTGATAACCCAGGAGCTGATGGCTGATAGTTTATCGCCCTCTTTTCTTTGAATCTTGATGGCTCTGAGACGATGGCCTTCAGCGCACCATATATAAGCTTACCGCGGCTTAGTGCAATGTTTGAGCCACACAAGGAGGCAGGGCTGTGGCTATTGAGGGCCTCAGCGGTTAAAGTCAGCCCTTTGCATTGTGCTGGGGTTAGTCACCAATGCAGCCACCAGAGTCTGACGTGACCTGATCCTTCAAAAAGGTGGCAGTTGATATTCTCGCTGCCACTCTTTCCACCAAGAGAAGCGTCTTAAGATATCCTTCCAGAGCCTCCTCTTCTTCTCCAGCCTTCCATGAACAGAAAGCTGGATCTTTGGCTCTTTCAGCCCTGCTGAAAACTGAAAAAGTCAAGTGTCCCCCAAAAAGGAGCATTTGGCACTCAGGAAACAGGACCAAATGAGAGAAAGGAATTTTCTCACCTCCCTGGATAATAGTATAATCTTTATTGCCATTGTACTTAAATGCAGTGAAATTGAATCATCATCATCTTCACTTAACGACCCCCATAATCCCTTGCTGGGGGGGGGAGAGTCTGGGCAGCTGAATGGAGCTAGCAGAGTATCTGAATAGCCGGATGCCCTTCTTGACACCAATACGGAGTTTTGTTCAGCAGATATATTCTCATTGTGCCCAGAGAGAGAAATATCCACCTCTAGCAATAGCGCTTAGACTTATATACCACTTTACAGGGCTTTACAGCTCTCTCTAAGAGGTTTATGGTGTCAGCCTATTGCTCCCCCAAAAATCTGAGTCCTCATTTAACCGACCTCGGAAGGATGGGAGGCTGAGTCAACCATGAGTCAGTCAGGATCGAACTCCTGGCAGTGGGCAGAGTCAGCTTGAAATTCTGTATTTGAACCACTGTACCATCAAGGCTTCCTTCTTTCCTTCCTTCCCAAGCAATAGCAGACTTATATACTGCTTCACATGCTTTTACAGCCCTCTCTAAGCGGTTTATAGAGTCAGCCTATTTGCCCACAACAATCTGGGTCCTCGTTTTACCCACCTCGGCAGGATGGAAAGCTGAGTCCACCTTGAGCCAGTCAGGATCAAACTGCTGGCAATCGGCAGAGTTAGCCTGCAATATTGCATTCTAACTACTGGGAAGTTAGAATATTGCATTCTAACTACTGGGAAGGAAGGAAGGAAGGAAGGAAGGAAGGAAGGAAGGAAGGAAAAGAGCAGTAGCAATAGCACTTAGACTTATATACCGCTTCACAGTGCGTTTACAGCCCTCTCTAGGCAGTTTACAGAGTCAGCCTCTTAACCCAACAATCTGAGTCCTCATTTTACCCACCTCGGAAGGACGGAAGGCTGAGTCAACCTGGAGCCTGGTGAGATTGGAACTGGCAAATTGCAGGCAGCCGGCAGTCAGCAGAAGCAGCCTGCAGTACTGCACTCTAACCGCCTGCGCCACCACGGCTCTACCTGGGATCGAACTCACAGCCTCCTGATTGTGAGGCGAGAGCTCCACCCCTAGGCCACCACACCACTCCTTCTCACCTCCCTGGATGCTCACCCCAAATCCCATTGATTTTTTAAAAAAAAACAAAAACCCTCCAGATCAAATGCTAACTCACAGCTCGATTCTTACAAAACAAGGTTTTAGCTTCGCTGACAATATACTGTTTTTCTTTCTCCGTCTCTTTCATCTGTCCAGTTGCCGACCGCCACGTTTTGGCTATTCGGAATATTTTGCGGTAAAGGCCAAGGACTTCTTGACGAGTGACTGGTGTCATCTGGAGAAAGGAGAGAGGATATTCCTGGGTGAGCATTTGGGGCTGTGAAAAAAAACCAAAAAGGCTTTCAAAACAGATGGATATTTTCACGTTCTGCTCAATCAGTTTTCAAATATGTTTCTTGGCTCCATCCGTGAACTTGGAAAGAACCGGCAAAAATGGAGGGGAAACACCACCCCCCTCCACCCCCGAAAGCTATAATTATCTGCCAAATGTGGATAATAGCTACTTTTACATGTGCTAGATTTAAGGCAAGAAACTACCCGGCTGATATCAGCATACGTGAAAATATGCCTAGTCCTTCCTTAAAGATAAATGTGCCACAAGAATCAAAAGCAGGATGTTGAGAAGTGGAACAAGAAAAAATGGGGGGAAAAACCCAATTACAATAACCACAGAAAAGGGATGTGGTGGCTCAGTGACTAAGACGCTGAGCTTGTGGATCAGAAAAGTCGGCAGTTTGGCGGTTCGAATCACTAGCGCCGTGTAACGGAGTGAGCTCCTGTTACCTGTCCCAGCTTCTGCCAACCTCGCAGTTCGAAAGCATGTAAAAAATGCAAGTAGAAAAATAGGAGCCACCTTTAGAGGGAAGGGAACAGCGTTCCGTGGGCCTGTGGGGTTGAGTCATGTCGGCCACATGACCACGGAGACGTCTTCGGACAGCGCTGGCTCTTCGGCTTTGAAACGGAGATGAGGACCACCCCCTAGAGTCGGGAACGACTACCACATATGTGCGAGGGGAACCTTTCCCTTTATCTAATAACTACAGAGTTGAAGAGAGTGATCTGCACAGAATTCAACTATGTATCAATGCAAAACTTCAAAACAGGTAGTCCTCAACTTACGACCACCATTGAGGCCACAATTTCTGTTGCTAAGTAAGATAGTTAAGTGAGTTTTGCCCTATTTTATAACCTTCCTTGCCACAGTTGTTAAGTGAATCACTGCAGTTGTGAAGCTAGTAACCCGGTTGTTCAGTGAATCTGGTTTCCCCATTGACTTGGCTTGTCAGAAGGTCGCAAAATGGGATCGCATGATTCTGGGACACTGCAACCGTCATAAATATGAGGCAGTTGCCAAGCTTCCATATTTTGATCATGTGACCAAGGGAATGCTGCAAATTCACTTAACAATAGGAATAGTACCTAGACTTATAGACCGCTTTACAGTGCTTTCCAGCCCTCTTTAAGCGTTTTACAGAGTCGGCCTCTCTTGCCCCCAACAATCCGGGTCCTCATTTTACCCACCTTGGAAGGACAGAAGGCTGAGTCAACCTTGAGCCTGGTGAGATTCGAACTGCCAAATTGCAGTCAGCCGGCAGTCAGCAGAAGTAGCCTGCAGTAACGCACTCTGACCACTGCGCCACCAAGGCTCACTTAACTGTTTTGCTTAGCGATGGAAATTTGGGGCTCAATTGTAGTCGTGAGTTGAGGACTATCTGTTATCTGCTTCCGCCACCCCTTGGAGGGATTGTGAGAATTGATGGTGAAAACTATGGCGGACAACATCTTGTTAGATGCCAATGCTTAAACCTTCTTTCCGCTTGCACTCAAGACGCGGCGAGTCCAAACTATTCCAGACGCACGCAGAAAGCAAGCCTCACGCGAAAATGCCGGACAAATCCATCTTTTTTTTTTTCCCCCCGGCGGACAAAAGCAACGTCTGTTGTCCAGGACTGCTGAGCTCAGCCGCGGCAAAGCATCCTTGTAAACGAAATATTGTGGTTTCGTTGTTCATGATTTCAGTTCTGCACCCGAAGAGCACAATGCTCTCTTTCTTAGTGTTCTCAAGGAGAATTATTGACGGCCTGTTCGGGAAGGGTTGGCAAAGGTTTCACTGGGTCATATGCTAAATCATGTTTTAACACTGGCTTAGTAAATAAATTGTATTTGGCTCAAGACACAGAAGATGGATCAATCTGTCTGTCGGTCTGTCTCTCTACTTCTCTATCATCTACACCCTTCTCTCTCTTTCTCTCATTCTTCTCTCTTTCTATATCTATGTATCAGCTCAGTCTGCCCATCTATCTGTCTTTCTATCCTATTTATAAAGATATTTATATTTATATGTGTAATAAGTTATTAAGCTAAGGCCACTAAAGCACATTCTCATTCTCTCTCTCTTCTCTCTCTCTTTCTTCTCTCTTTCTATATCTATGTATCAGCTCAATCACCCATCTATCTGTTTTTCTATCTATCCTATTTATGTGTGTGTGTGTGTGTGTGTGTGTGTGTGTGTGTGTGTAATAAGTTATTAAGCTAGGGCCACTAAAGCACATTCTTATTCTCTCTCTCTTCTCTCTCTCATTCCTCTCTCTTTCTATATCTATGTATCAGACAGGGCAGTTTGCCTATCTGTCTATCATATTTATAATCGTATTTATATGTGTAATGCGTTATTAAGCTAAGGTCAATAAAGCACATTCACATTCTCTCTCTTCTCTTCTCTTTCTTCTCTCTTTCTATTATCTATGTATCAGACAGGGCAGTTTGCCTGTCTATCTGTCTTTATATCATATTTATAATCATATTTATATGTGTAATGTTATTAAGCTAAGGCCAATAAAGCACACTATAGTTTATTGTGAAAAACCAACCAGCATTGGAGTTTTGTTCTTTTAACAATGGATGAACTGCAAATGCAGTTCTCCCAGCAAACTTAATAAGGAAAGAAATAACATTTATTGTCCCTTTTCCTGCAAAAAGCATCTTAAAGTCAGAGGAGCCATCTAAGCTGGGTTTAACAAAGAGAGCCCTTCCCACCACCAAGGATCTCTTGAGCCCTCCTAAATCCTGCACAGAAGAATTACACTGCCAAGCTGGCAGAGAAATTAACCAGGTGCCCAATCTTCATGTCTGCTTAAATGACTCCGTTTGAAAATGCAACCCCATTTTGTTGTCTTTGGAACTAAATGATAACATTTAGCTGAAGTAATGACCCTCAATTGTTCTACAGCTGGGAAAGGTGACAGATGGTTGTGTGTGTCTGTGTGTGTGTTTTTAATGGGGTGGTGCATTTAGCTGAAGAAAAGAAATCTCATTTGGTCAGATTTATCCCTAAAAACAAAAGGGCATCTAGTCAAGGCTGTGGTTTTCCCAGTTGCAATGGATGGCTGTGAAGGTTGGACCATAAGGAAGGCTGAGCGCCAAAGAATGGAGGCCTTTGAACTCAGGTGCTGGAGAAGACTCCTGCGAATCCCTGCAAGGCCATCTAACCAGTCAGTCCTTAGAGGAAGTCAACCCTGACTGCTCTTCAGAAGGCCAGATGCTGAAGAGGAAACTCAAAGACTTTGGACACCTAATGAGAAGGAAGGACTGGAGAAGAGCCTTATGCTGGGAACGATGGAGGGCAAAAGAAGGACTGCAAAGCGATCCAACCAGTCAGTCTTAGAGGAGATCTACCCTGACTGCTTTTAGAAGTCCAGATCCTGAAGAGGAAACTCAAATCCTTTGGCCATTTAATGAGAAGGAAGGAGGACTCCCTGGAGAAGTGCTTCATGCTGGGAACGATGGAGGGCAAAAGAAGAAGGACTACAAGGCCATCCAACTGGTCAGTCCTAGAGGAGATCAACCCTGACTGCTCTTTAGAAGGCCAGATCTTGAAGAAGAAACTCAAAGACTTTGTTTTGATACGGGGATCCCAATAGGTCATTCATTTGGTATATAGACCAAGGTACCAATCCTTCATCCCGTTATGCAAGCAACAATCCAATAGGATGTGAGCCAGGTCTTTCTATCTCCGCTGCTCTGCGAATGCAGAGACGCTCGCTGTAGTGTATAGAATGGAATCTCCCATATCTAACCATTGTGTTCAGTGGTTCGAATCTCACTCATGTAAATATGTTTTGGCAGTTGTAACTTCAAATTGCTGTCTACTTGAAAAGTATGTTTGTATTTTTTTGCTCAGCCATCACCCACCCTACTAAGGATAGCTATCTCATTTTGCATCAGTTTAAATCGATTTCCCCAGTTTCAGGACCGTAAAAATCTTCTCTTGAACCTTCCTAGTTTCCTCTTTTAGTTAACCAAACTGCCCTCATCTGTCGAGGCAAAGAGATGCCCCCAAATACATCACTCAACATTAAAAAAAAAACACCACAATTTCTTATTCATCTTTCGGCTTACAAGCCAGCTTTAGAGGAAATCTCTAGGTTTTCACTTTTTTTCTTTACACAAATGAAGTTTTTTTTGGGGGGGATGGGAAAAAAAGCCCCCGGGGAATTCCAAATTGCTGTAGGTGAGATATTTGGACTGGGTTTCTCTTAAAGAAACAAAACAATTTATATCCAATGCCCCATATGGGATACTAAAAACAAACAAAACTGGATTTGCAACCGCCTCCAGCAATAAAATTCATGATGTGCTGATGGATTTATGATGTCGCCAAATAATAAAAACAATGAGTAAAACTGAGCAATTTGTCTCCAGAGGGTTTTTTCCCCCCCTCGTGGAGTTCATGTTTCGTGATTTCATGCTCCGTTCCTTCCTGCTACCTACGGCTTTGATTGAGGGCAACTGAGCGCATTGAAGAACTATACCAACTATTGGTGGTTTGTGGGTTGCAGTCAGAAAAACCACAGCAAGCAATAGGGTTCTTTGAACGTGGGCTGTTTCTTCAAAGTCTAGACCATCTTTTGAGGCAAACACGTGGGTGGGATCTCGAATGCAATGCCTTTCAAACTCCTGGGTCTAAATTGCTGCTTTTGTATAATTTCATTAAGGCATTGATTAACACGATGTCTGTCTATGAATGGCTGGCTGCTGCCTATCAGCATCTGGTAGCAGCTTGGAAGATTAATAAGCTTCATTATATGCTTGTAGAATCTCATGCTCTGCAGTTTTGGTTCCACAATGGCCATATTTTCTTGGAAAAAAACCTAAAAGAACAAACTTGAAAAAGGGGCAAATCTGAAGGAGCTTTGCAAGGATTAAAAAAAAATGTTTATGTTTATCACTTTGTTTCACAAAGGAAAATTCAAGAGCCAAGCAAATCAAAAATGTATATTTGAATAAAGGTTTGTACACTTATTTTAAAAAGGCAACTCAATGTCTGTTTTTCCTATGAGCGTGAAAGACTGTGCATTAAACAGTACCAATGGGAGAAATTAAATGTGCCAAATAAAGGAAATCAGTGAGTTTTTGAAAAATACTATCTAAAGGGCAGGTTTTTTCGAAAGAAAGAACTGGCCTTTATAATCAAGGACATATGGTCACTATACCATATGTGATGAATTGGGTCTCTTCCTACAGTGACAGTTGCCATTATTTGGGTGGGTGGGAGAGTGCAGAATATACAAATTTTCTTTTACATATAACCTGTATCTTATTTTATGACAAAATAAAACCTGCTTAATTTACCAGGGATTTAGATTCGACCTTCAGCAGTCTGAAGCCCCACCCCTTAGCCTTCAGGCCCCACCCCCAGCTCTAAAGCTCCTCCTCCAGGATGAGACGCAAAGCATCTGTCTGTCCGTCCACCCATCCCTATCATCTCTGTCTGTCTGTCCATCCATCTCTATCATCTGTCTCTGTCTGTCTGTCCGCCTGTCCATCCATCTCTATCATCTGTCTCTGTCTGTCCATCCATCCATCTCTATCATCTGTCTGTCCGTCTGTCCGTCCACCCATCTCTATCATCTGTCTGTCCGTCCATCCATCCATCTCTATCATCTGTCTCTGTCTGTCTGTCCGTCCATCCATCCATCCATCTCTATCATCTGCCTGTCTGTCCATCCATCCATCCATCTCTATCATCTGTCTGTCCGTCCATCCATCCATATCCTCTGTCTCTGTCTGTCCATCCATTCATCTCTATCATCTTTATGTCTGTCTGTCTGCCTGCCTATCTACCCACCCACCCATCCATCCACCTACCTACTAAAATAAAATAGAATATTATTTCTAAGGAAACTCGTGAATGCTTCCAGGTGGGGCACACAACACCAATGAGTCCTAGTTTGGTTCAGGTTTCATTGACAGCACTGACGCCATCTTGCCACCCTGTAGCGCCCCCTATGGGAGAGGGCAAAAATACCCCAATGCATGTGCTGCTTCGCTCTGATGGTCCCACTTAGAGCCGTGTGGGCGATACCAATGTAGATGCGGGGGTGGGGGGGTCACCTGTGCCGTGCCTCCTCTTTTCGCGATGTTTTCTTCGTCTTTGGGAACACATGCTCCTCTCTCCCCCCCCCCCCTCTCCCCTTTTCGGATTCACCTGCACTTTTGCTCCCAACACAAACCCACCCATATGGGACCCAGAGGGTATACTTCACCCCCCCCTCGCCCCCCAACATAAATATTCGCCCTCACTCACCTCCACAGGCGACGAAAGCGGGGGGGGGGGAAGGGGAAGGGCGCCCCCAAAGCCGGCCCTCAAAGCGCTCTGACGCTGCGGCGTGGAGGCGCGTCCTACGTCACCGCGCCGCCAGCTGACTCCCTCCCCCCTCCGCGAAGGCCCCACCCCCCGGAAGTGATGCAGGAGGCTGAGCCCGAGTGGGCGCTCTGGTCGCTGAGGAGAGCTGGTGGCGGAGAGGAGGGTAAGCGAATTGGACCCTCTCTCTTCCCGTCCGGGTCTCGGGGTTGGGCCAACCGAATGCCCCGTTCGCCACCATTCCCCCCTCCCCCCCTTCTTCCCTCTCTCTCTCTCCCCTCAGCAACGGCCACCTTTCTGGGAGGAGTGAGGGGGGGTCCTTTGGGGAGCCCCCAGCTGAGAGAAGGAGGAGGGAGGGGGCTCTTTTGAGGAGGGGGGGGGGAAGGTTCCTTCTGAGGGGAGGTTTTTTTTTTGAGGGAGCAGGAGAGACCTTGAGGGGGGGAACCTCCCCTCAGGACATGGAAGGGACCCCCACCCAACGGTGAGACATATGAGTATCCCCCCCCTCACACGGCCCAGGAATTGGGGAGGGGGCTTTCCTCCCCCTCTTCCTCACCATGGGCTCTCTTTGCAGACTCTCCTGACCCTCCTGGGGCTTGTGATGGCTTCGTGGTTGTCTGGAAAGGACCGCTGAGGTGAGTTCGGTTGGTGTGGAGGTGGGGGGAGGGGGTCCTGGGCCATTTGGGGGGCGAGGGGGGAGAGAGAGAGACCCTCTTGCGGTCATGTTGCCCTTGCCCTGTGTTTCTCCCGCTTCCCCCCCCCCCCGGCCTCTGGGAGAGGTAAGTGCCCAAGGCCGAGGCGGTTGGCTTTAGGCCAGCGCTGGACTTTCTAGGGCCATCCTGGGAGCGGTTCCAGCCCATCATCATAAGCAGAGAAGGGCGTCCCTTCAGCCTGCTTTAAAAACCGGGTTATGGGATTCTGCCTTTTTCTGCATTAATCCATTGAGTGACCAGATGGCTCTCAGTCACCCTGGGAGTTAAAAAGTGTCTGACTATCTTATATCTCTCTCTGTGTTAAATTCTTTCTTTCTATCTATCTATCTATCTATCTATCTATCTATCTATCTATCTATCTATCTATCTATCTATCTATATCTGCTATCTCTCTCTCTCTGCACATATTCTTCTCAGTCTATCTCAATCTGTCTATATCTGTCATATATCTATCTCGTCTGTCTATCATCTATCTGTTTATGTCTGTCTCTATATCTATGTCTATCTATCTATTTATCTAATCTATTTTATTTTCTCTCTCTCTCCATATCTCTCTCAGTCTCTAGCTATCTTCTCTCCCCCCTCTCTCTGTACATATCTTTCTCAGTCAATCTATATCTGTCATCTATCTTTATCATCTATCTATCAGCTATCTATCTATCTATCTATCTATCTATCTATCTATCTATCTATCTATCTATCTATCTATCTACATCGTCTGTCTATCATCTATCTGTTTATCTGTATATGTCTGTTTATCTATTAATCTAATCTATTTTATTTCTCTCTACATATCTTTCTCAGTCTATATCTATCTATCTATATCTATCTATCTATCTATCTATCTATCTATCTATCTATCTATCTATCTATCTATCATTTGCTTTGGTGCATTGTGCAAATGAAATTGGGGAGTTATAAGTAGGTTGTGCATGTGTATTTATGGTTTGGGAGTGGGAGGGATTGGAAGCAAAGGGGGCATCAGTGGGATAAGAATCACCTCATTGTTACAAACAGATTGCATCCTGGTGAGATTTGAGCTGACTGTGCCTGCCTTCCTTGGAAGGGTGGGGACTGGTTAACCTGGTTGATCCTCAGGGACTTTTGCGGATTGCTGAATCCTCTGGGGAACTAGAGAGTGATCCTGACAACATCCTGGTCTCATTGTGGCACTTTTGAGCTGAGAAGAGTTGTTGAAGCTTTCACTCTGGAGAGCTGTTTCTGGTGAGCCCAGATTGAAGGCAAATGAATTGACTGATGACTTAAGGCACAGAAGTATGAATTTTGCAACACATCTGACTGGGTCTCAAGGTCCACTTATGTGTAGCTCTGATGCCAGCAATGAGAATTTATTTCTCCATTATTGTTGGGTCTTAAGTGAACTGCCCAGCAGAGCTTTCTCAACTACCGGAGAGATAAATTTGAGGCAGAACTGACTAAATTAATAGGTTTGGGAAGACTTTTGCCTACAAATCCCTTGTATGTGCTTTAAATTAGGGCATGTTGAATTATGGAGGTGCCACCTGGTCAGAGTTTATGAAATCCCTTTGAGTTATATTATTATGGCCTCAGGAAGTAGACGATACTTGTCCTGATGCTTTTTTAGACTTTTGTCCTTAGTTGTTCTAATTGGATAGATCTCAGGAAGGGCCAGTAGCTGCACATCATCTTGGAACAGGTGGTAAGATAGAAATTTGTTTGGGAGAGAGCTTCCCTGGATCTTGAAATTTCCGGTAATTATCATTAAGCTGCAAGTTTTGGTCATACATACTAGATAAGAGTGTGGCCTTTGAATTGCTGGGGATATCTTAGAAATAAATTGGACTTGAAAGAAATTAATTATCCAGATCTCCTGGCTTGGATGTAACGGTATAAAAGTCCTAGTTATTCTGAGCGGTGGCTTCGCCGGGGGAAAAGTGGGGGGATTCCTTGGTGGTATTTACCACCATTGATCATGGGATATTGCGGGAGTGCTGGAGCTTAATGAGCTAATTATTTTTAAAAGTTCTGTGTTACAGTAGCTTCAATTCTTTAGGGAATTGTAGTGGAAAATTTCTGCTTGACTCGCATTCATGATCGCGTTGTAAAAAACAACAACCACTAGTGTTGTTTTTGTCTTATTCTTCTATGTCTGTGTTGGAAATGACAAAACAACAGCCATTAAAGCAGCGATCCCCAACCTTTTTGGTACCAGAGACCAGTTTCGTAGCAGACAGTTTTTCCACAGACCGGGGTAGGAGTGGAGGGAAGAGCTCACAATTCGTGCACACGCAGTTTTGCTTGCCTACCACTCACCTCCAGTTGTGTAGCCTGGATGAGTCCTGGCTGAGGAATTCTGGGAGTTGAAGTCCACAAGCCTTAAAAGTTGCCAAGGTTGGAGACCCCTGCATTAAAGTACTAGACAGTCTTTCTGTACATCATATGTTAGTCTGTAAAATCCTTCATGGCTGAATGTCTGGAGATCTCAGTCAACCAGGTCATGGTTGACTTCAAGGAGAAACGAAAGTCCAGTTGCCTTTTTTTTTTGGTGGGGGAAGCATCTTTGTGGGACTTTTGTGGCTTAGCACCCAAATACTGAAAAGGTTGCCTTTCTCAATGGCAGCTAGCCTGGGCACCAAGATCAGCTGGGGAGGCCCCTTGCTTATGGCCCCACGGATAGGTTCAGTCCACAGTGTGATGGCCGGAGTAGGTAGGGCCTGTGTAATTCTTTTGTAAAATAGGAGGGATGACCTAGAAGAAGAGTTAATCGTAACCACTTTGAAGGGAGAAGAAAGGCAAATCTCATTTCTCCCTCCTTACAGCCCCTATATAGTTGGACTTCAATGCCCATCATCTTTAGCCAGCATGGCTATGGTGTCTGGGAAATAACGGGGATCTAACAAGGTCTAGAAGGACGTGGTAGCTCAGTGGCTAAGACTCTGAGCTTGTTGATGAGAATGGTCAGCAGTTTGGCGGTTCGAATCCCTAGCACCGTGTAACGGAGTGAGCTCCCGTGACTTTTCCCAGCTTCTGCCAACCTAGCAGTTCGAAAGCACGTAAAAATGCAAGTAGAAAAATAGGGACCCCCTTTGGTGGGAAGGTAGCAGCGTTCCATGCGCCTTTGGTGTTGAGTCATGCTGGCCACATGGCCATGGAGACGTCTTTGGACAGCGCTAGCTCTTTGGCTTTGAAACAGAGTTGAGCACCGCCCCCTAGAGTTGGGAATGATTAGCACATATGTGCAAGGGGAATCTTTACCTTTCGAGCTGCCATTTAATATATGATGATGATGATGATGATGATGATGATGATGATCATAATCATGATGTTATGTGTTCAGTTGTGTCCGACTCTCGGCAATTTTATGGGCCAGGTCTCCACATCTTCCAATCTTGCCTTATTTCTTTGAGTTGTTCCCTGCTCTGGCTGGTATCCTTTAGGTAAAATGTAAAGAATGTTTTTCTTACTTGAGATCTGTCCCTTTCTTATGCATATATTGAATGGACATTTTTCCTTCTCATTCTCTGCACAAGCATTAATGAATATTGTACTCTTGACTCAACAGAAAACAAGGAAATCACATTTTTTGTTCTGGTGGAGAGACCACTAAGATTCCCCACGCCCACCCCTCCTACCTCCACTCTCCCTCTGGGTTATGCCTTTCTCTTCCTACCAGTCAAAACCCAGTTTCTTTCCCCCATCTTTTGAAAGCCAATTTAAAGGATGCCAGAAGAGCTTCCATATCCAAAGGCAGCAGTACGAGCATTGGCTATTATTTGCATCCTGCAGTTCATAATGAGGAGCAGATGTTGCATCAGGGGAACCTTTAATTTGAATAAGCAGAGCTGTTGCTCTTGTGGCCTTGAGGATCGCTCCATTCAGGGAGGAAGGAGAACGGTGGCCTTCCAGATGTTGCTAGACAACCTGTTTTGCCATGGCCTATTTTAAATGGGGCTTTGGATGTTGGAGTTCAGCAGGATCTAGGAACTGGGATTCCCCACCCCTGGCAGCTGCTATGCTCATGTTTTAAGCATTGTTGTGGATACGATGGGAAAACAAATGGGGAATTCCCTCTCCATGCGCTTCTGGGTGGATAGCATGATCTATCATTAGAGGTAGTCCTCAACTTATGATTATTATTGCGCTCAAGTGTTTTATTACCACATTTTACAACCTTTCTTGCCACAGTTGTTAAGTGAATTGCAGTTGATATATTCGTAAACTAGTTGTTAAATGAATCTGGCTTCCCTGTGGAGTTTGCTCATCAGAAGGTCGCAAAGGGGGGGATCACTGCCACCGTTGTAAATATGAGTCAGTTGCCAAGCAGCCGAATTTTTATCACAGTTCTGTAACAAATCGTGTGAAAAACGGCTGTGTCACTTTTCCCAGTGCCATTGTAACTTTGAACCGTCACTAAACAAACTGTCATAAGTCAAAGACGGCCTGTATAGAGCCTGCCGCCTTTGGATCGATTCATAGGATAACTGGTAAAAATCTGTGGCCTCTCCTCCCCCCTCCCTTTTTTTTTTTCAGAATTCTCTGGAAAAACATGCAAATCAGATGCAACATTCCAACGTAGCTTGCTTTTCCAGTCATTATTTATATTCTCTTCCTATCTGAAGGGTGTGGAAGCCACATTTAAAATAAAAAAAGAAAGAGAGCACAACACCCTGCCCCCAAGAGGCCCTGGTGTTGATGGGAGTAGTGAATTCAGAGGTGTTTTTGTGCAGTGATTGTTTTGTTTTGTGCAGTGGCTGCTCGCTCTCTATACAACACAATTGTTTGCGAAATCCTGGCTTTTTAGCTTGAAAGTTAGGGCCAGGCTGAGTCCAGTGGTCTTTCCCAGAACGTTCTCCATTTAACCTTCCAATTTCCAGACATCCTTCGTCAGCAATTGAGTTTAAAACATGCTTGGGATAAACACATGCCACCATTCGAAATTAAAAAAAAAATCTCAAAGGGCAGGCTTGATGGATCACAGGGGTATTTTTTTAATGCCATCAGTTTTCCATGTTTCGAAATATCTTCCACTCCATTTCCGTTTGTTCTTTTTAAGCCACAAAACCTATTGGAACCATACCTAAGAATTTCCTTTGACCATGAAGTTATCAAGTACACCCAATCCTTGGGAGGGGAAAAAAAAAATTACGAGCTGATTAGTTGAAAGAACAATTTTGGGACGTTCTAAAAACAACGTTGTGAAGTCTTTGGTGCAAGTTAATTTCTGGTGGCAGAGAAGTTTTCTTTTAATGTGAAACGGGCAACAATTGCAGCAAGTGGTGGTTAAGCAAATATTAATGGAAAGATATTTTCTCCTGCAGCTGGCATTGTGGGGAAAAAAAACAATATTTGCACTCTTTGGGTAGTTTTGCTGAAACAATGGATGCTCTGTCTTTCCCAGTATGGCTCTGGACTCCAGTGGAGGATTGTCCCTTAAATTCTTGAAATACACTTGCGAACCACAGATTTCCTCTGGAAAAAAAAAAATTCCTGGAAGCTTTCTGTTCTTCCTCCTTGATCTTTTAAAAGTCAGGCAGCTCCATCTGTCAGGGAGATCTAAGTACAGGTTAGATCTAAAACTCCGGCTAAAACTACAATCGAGCCCAAGATTTATGTCGCTAAGTGAAACATTTGTTCAGTGACTTTTGCCCCTTGCCACAGCTGTTAAATGAATCATTGCATTTCTTAAAAGTTAGCAACAGGGCTGTTAAGCGAAGTCCATGCGGGAGCTTGACAGAAGGTCGCAAAAGCGGATCCCATCACACACACACACGGGACACTGTGACCGCCATAAAGATGAGTCAGTTGCCAAGCATCCGAATTTTGATCACAAAATTCGGACGCTTGGCAACTGACTCACAGCTGATCACAGCTGGAAGGGCAAGCATGGGAGAGTTTGAATTATAGCATTCTAGAGAAAACGTGCACAAATATTCCAAATAACAGAATTGGACAGGACCTTGGAGGTCTTCTAGTCCAACCTCCCGCTCAGGCAGGAAACCCTCTACCATCTCAGACAAATTGTTGTCCCATCCCTTCTTTAAAACCTCCAGTGATGGGGCACCCGCCACATATAGAGAGAGGCAAGCCATTCCACTGATTGACAGATCTGGAATTATAGACTAAAAGAATTGGAAAGGATTTTGGGAGGTCTTGTAGTCCAATCCCCTGCTCAAGCAGGAAACTCTATACCCAGGATGGCGAACCTATGGTACCTGGAGCCATTTGTCAGGGCATGCCTCCTGAAGGCTCCGGAGGACTAAAAACAGCCCTTGGAGCAAACCGGAAGTCACCGGGGTCATTTTTTGCCCTCCGGAGGCTACAGAGAAGCCTCCTGAAGGTCCCTGAAGCCTCCGGGGGTGGGGTGCGGGAGGCTGTTTTCCCCCTCCCCAGGCTCCTATAAAGCCTCTGGAGCCTGGGGAGGGCGAAAAAAGCTTGCAAAAATGCAGGGGGAGTACCTGTCAAGTGTACATACGCACTGAGGGGTCTGTGTCTTGCATTGCATTATGGGTGCGGCATGCCCGTGCACGCCCCCCTTGTGCTCCCCCCCTTATGGCCCGCGAGCCAGAAAAGGTTCGCCATCGCTGCTCTATACTATATCAGTCAAATAGTTGTCCAGTCTCTTCTTGAAAGCCTCCAGTGATGGAGCACCCACAACTTCTGGAGGCAAGTGGTTCCGCTGATTAATTCTTCTCACTGTCAGGAGATTTCTCCTTATCTCTAGTTGCTCCTCTCCTTGATTAGTTTCCCTCCGTTGCTTCTTGCCCTGCCTTCCGGTGCCTTGGAGAAGAGCTTGACTTCCTTCTCTTTGTGGCAACCCCTGAGAGATTGGAACAGCCTTGGTCCTTCTTTTCATTAAAGTAGCCAGGCTCCAAAGACACCCTGAGCTGCGTCTTTATGGCAACCCATTCTGATACTGCCATGTTGAGGTGTGGAGCAAGGAGAACTGAGGATGAAAAGTTTAATTGAGTTTAATGTGAATGTGAATGGAATTAAATTGGATAGGTCCGACTTCTGGATAGAGGCGTATCAACGATTCATTGAGTTAATAATAGAATTAGGGAGGAAAAGCACATAGTCCCTGTATGCGGGCTCTTTTGCAACATTATACAACAGAGATAAGGGCCCAAACACTTGAGATCACAATGCCATTGCTTTGTTTGGCTACGTTTTGATGAATGCAACCTACCACGCAGGGATCACCCATTGTTTTTAAGTCTTAATCTATAGTTTACATACCTCTTGACAGGATTTATACAGCAAGCTAAGCGAAAGCCAAGCGAATCCCATTACGGGGTTGCAGCCCAGAAAACAACAGCAGAGTTTTTATAACATTGTGCTAAAAGGTGTGTCCGATGCTTCCTTAAGCATTTTTGGAAGAGGCAAGTCTTCCAAAGACAGCTGAAACCACAACCTGCAAATTAACATAGCTGTTGGAAAAAGGTTACTTTGAAGGTGCAAAGCTACCTATGATTCTGCTCTTCTTTACAACAGGATAGAATTCTTTATTGGCCAACAACACTCGTAGTAATAGGATACTAAAGCAACCAACATTTATCATAATAGAATACTAAAAGCATAAATCAGCAATAGCAATAGCAGTTAGACTAATATACCGCTTCATAGGGCTTTCAGCCCTCTCTAAGCAGTTTACAGAGTCAGCATATTGCCCCCACAGTCTGGGTCGTCATTTTACCCACTTCGGAAGGATGGAAGGCTGAGTCAACCTTGAGCCGGTGAGATTTGAACCACCGAACTGCAGCTAACAGTCAGCTGAAGTGGCTGCAGTACTGCACTCTTAAGAACTGCGCCACCTCGGCTCTAACAAAGTTAGTCATAAGAAGCTAAGGACATAGAAGGACAGGTGAGAAGGATAATAAATAATATAGCCATATTAGGTGGCTTAAGGGACCCAGTGGCTCAGTGGCTAAGACGCTGAGCTTGTCGATCAGAAAGGTCGGCGGTTTGAACCCTAGTGCTGTGCCACGGAGTGAGCTCCCACTACTTGTCCCAGCTTCTGCCAACCTAGCAGTTCGAAAGCACATAAAAAATGCAAGTAGAAAAATAGGGACCACCTTTGGTGGGAAGGGAACAGCGTTCCGTGCTCCTTCGGCATTGAATCATGCCGGCCACATGAACACGGAGACGTCTTCGGACAGCGCTGGCTCTTCGGCTTTGAAACGGAGATGAGCAGCACCCCCTAGAGTTGGGAACGACTAGCACATATGTGCGAAAGGAACCTTTACCTTACTAGGTGGTTTGACATCCCAGGGCATAAACACTATTATGGGAATGAGTTGTTTATCAGAGTGATACAGCATTGGAGGGGGGGGGGACTTACAACATTGTTTTAGAGAAGGTCCTTGGCTTCTCTGCATTTTCCATTTCGACATGGGCTCCAGCAATAATTTCTTTTAAAAAAAAAACATGACACTGAGCAGGCTTTTAAGAATGCAGTGGTAAACATTCTTATTATGACATTTAGTCTTGGCTCCAGATTTGGAGAACATTTGCGTTCAAACTTGGGTTATTGGTTTCCCTCTCGTGTTCCAGGACAAGTGTTGTAGATTTTCTAGAGAATGCGAACTGGAAAACTTCCCAGATTGTTTTGGGCATTAAAAAAAAAAAGCATCGTGTAGTCAGTCATGGTTAAGGATTGGGGCTGAATAAACACCAAATTTTTAAAGTTTAACCTTAGAATGGCTTGATTGGTGTAGTGATTCATAATTTCATACAGGAAATTATCATTCTTTGGCATTGTTAAAATACAGGAGTCCCCTTTAGCGACTTCTGACAAGGAAAAGTCATTGGGGAAGCCGGATTCATTTAACAATCGGGTTACTCATTTAACAACTGCAGTGATTCACTTCACAGATGTGACAGGAAAAGTCAAAACACAGCAAAATTCACCTAGCAACAGAAATCTGGGGCTCCGTTGTGGGCGTAAGAACTACCTGAATTATACCTTCCTCCAATTTTACAGTTGTTACTGTTAGGAAATATTTGCAACGTTCCCTCCTGGAAAACCTTTTGCGGAAAATTTCCCCACCCTGTGTCCGTCAGTGATAGCAGCTTGGGGTCGATGCATCTTTTGGGAGCCAACCTTCTAAAGCAAACAATAAAGCTGATTTTTTCCTGGGATGTTCTTGCCGTTTTTGTCGACCTTGTGACACAGATTGCCCCCTGATTTTTTCTGCTGGAGGATTTTCCAGGAATATATTGTTTGGATCTGAAACAGGATAGAGGGTAGAACTGAGTAAACTTGCTGAATATGTAGGTAGTCCTCCACTCATGACCACAACCGAGCCCCCAAATTTATGTTGCTAAGAAAGGCACTGCTCTTTCTTGTCCTGGCTGCTCTTTAGAAGGCCGGATCCTGAAGAGGAAACTCGCAGACTTTGGCCACCTAATGAGAAGGAAGGACTCTCTGGAGAAGAGCCTCATGCTGGGAACGATGGAGGGCAAAAGAAGAAGGGGACGACAGAGAAGGATCTGGCTGCAGTGGTGGGATTCAATTTTTTTTACTACTGGTTCTGTGGGTGTGGCTTGGTGGGCGTGGCAGGGGAAGGTTACTGCAAAATCCCCATCTGCAATGGGAAGGAGAGCAACACCCTGCCAACATCACCCTGCCAACAAAAGTGTTTCTAGTCAAGGCTGTGGTTTCCCCAGTTGCAATGGATGGGATGGCTATGAAGGTTGGACCATAAGGAAGGCTGAGCACCAGAGAATGGAGGCCTTTGAACTCTGGTGCTGGAGAAGACTCCTGCGAGTCCCTTGGACTGCAAGGCCATCCAACCGGTCAGTCCTAGAGGAGATCCACCCTGACTGCTCTTTAGAAGGCCAGATCCTGAAGAGGAAACTCAAAGTCTTTGGCCACCTGATGAGAAGGAAGAAGGACTCCCTGGAGAAGATCCTCATGCTGGGAACGATGGAGAGCAAAAGAAGAAGGGGACGGCAGAGAAGGAGGTGGCTGGAAACAGACCAAAACAGTCAGCGTGAGCCTGAATGGACTCCAGAGGATGGTAGAGGACAGGAAGGCCTGGAGGAACATTGTCCATGGGGTTGCGATGGGTCGGACACGACTTCTCAACTAACAACAACAAGAAAGGCACTTGTTAAGTGAGCTGTGCCCCATTTTACAGCCTTTTTGGCCACAGCTGTAAAGCCAGTCGCTGCCATTGTTAACTGAATCATGTGGTCATTAAGCAAAACTGGCTTCCTTCCTTGACTTTGTCAGAAGCCAGCTGGGAAGGTCACAAATGGTGATTGCTTGACCCCAGGACAGGAGAGCCATCATAAATACACAAATTTTGATCACGTGACCATGGGGATGCTGCAAGCATCGTGTGAAAACCAGTCATACGTCCCTTTTTTCAGTGCCCTTGTAAATTCGAACAGTCACTAAATGAATGGTTGTAAGTCAGGGACTACCTGTATAGTGCCTTCCTCTGTGCAGCTTGAACAAAACAGTTTGTCTTAATTTTTCATTTATTGCTGTTATTAGTTGCAAAGTCGTGTCCAACCCATCGCAACCCCATGGACAATGTTCCTCCAGGCCTTCCTGTCCTCTGTCATCCTCTGGAGTCCATTGAAGCTCACTCCGACTGCTTCAGTGACTCCATCCAGCCACCTCCTTCTGTCATCCCCTTCTTCTTTTGCCCTCCATCTTTCCCAGCATGAGGCTCTTCTCCAGGGAGTCCTTCCTTCTCATTAGGTGGCCAAAGTCTTTGGAAAGAGGGGGATAATAATAATAATAACAACAGCAGCAGCAACAACAACAATAATAATAATGGCACTTGGTTGATATCTAGGACACTGGCAGCAACCCACATCAACCATTCATGTTTAATGAATAAAAATAAGTTTATTGATATCTCTGTTCGTGGAGATGCCAGAGTCGAAGAAAAAGAACAGAAAAAATAATGAAATATCACAACCTGGCAATCGAAACTACACGGCTATGGATGAAGCATGTGACAGTGATACCCATGGTCATCAGGGCACTTGGCACCATGTCCAAGAATTTTACAAGATACATCAACAAATTGCAGCTTCCTGCAATTACACCAGCGGAACTGCAAAAAACTGCGCTACTCGGAACATCTTATTTCATCTTCAGAATCTGGCCTTCTAAAGAGCAGTCAGGGTTGATCTCTAGGACTGACCGGTTAGATGGCCTTGCAGGGATTCGCAGGAGTCTTCTCCAGCACCAGAGTTCAAAGGCCTCCATTCTTTGGCGCTCAGCCTTCCTTACAGTCCAACCTTCACAGCCATCCATTGCAACTGGGAAACCCCCAGTTTTCATTTATACAATACAGCAAAGAAGAGAAGTTGGATGAAATGGACAGATTATAATGGTCTTGGCTGCAGTTGGTGTAATAGAAAAAGGGAAGTTTCTGAATTATCGTTGAGTTTTTTGGGTACTCTATTACTAAAAGCAGATCTCTGCCAAATTCGTGTAGAAAACCCCATGTTGTACTTCTGCAGTATTTGAATTGGGAAATTCCTCTCTTTCTGCACTGAAAAAACTCAGCCTGGTGCTTTTTTTAAAAAAAAGGCATTTCAGTTGTCTAACACACTGCAATCTGTCTACCCAAATCTTCCACTCTTAATAATTTAAAAAAACTTTACTCCTTTCGGATAACTGTGCGGCAATAATCCTGCTTTTTCATTTCCACCACTTAGGATGAAGATATGTTTTAATGATATTTTTTCTCTCTTTTTGAAAGGGGCCGATAGCAGAGTCTCTTTGTGGCTATCAGGCGCCTTGCTGTGTCTTAATTAGGTGCCTGTGGTAGCTTATTTCTTCCCATGATTAAAACCAATGGTAATTGCATAGTAACCCGTATCGGTTTCTGTCTTCAGCTGGTAGCGAGAGACAAAACCACAATTGTCCATTTGTAATTGCACCCATCAATTTGCGGGATGCTCTGGAGCTGAGATTGGAACACCTGTGGGATGCAATGGGCACTCTCGCGAACAGTCTTGATGGCCACTAAAGGTCCCTGCCAACTCCATGAAGGCTGAAATGACATTTGTCGTGTCCAGGGGTCTGCAATCCCCTTTTGTTACCTTCTGACAATGAAAAGTCAATGGGGAAGCCAGATTCCTTTCTTCCTTCCTTCCTTCCCTCCCTCCTTTCTTCCTTCCTTCCCTCCCTCCTTCCTTCCTTCTTTTTCTTTCTTTCTTCTTTCTTCTTTCTTCTTCTCCTTTCTTTCTTTCTCCTTCCTTCCTCCTTCTTTCTTTCTTCCTTCCTTCCTTCCTTCCTTTCTCTTTCCTTCCTTCTTTCCTTCCTTTTTTCTTTCTCCTTCCTTCCCCCCCTCTTTCTTTCTTTCTTTCTTTCCTTCCTTCCTTCCTTCCTTCCTTCCTCCGTCCATTCAATCCATCTGTCTGTCTGTCTATATCTATCATCTATCTATCTATCATCTATCTATCTATCTATCTATCTATCTATCTATCTATCTATCTATCTATCTATCTATCTATCTATCTATCTATCTATCTATGCCACAGAGAATGTTTTCCCCGTCTTTGTCAGGAGTGATTTTTCAGATTTCTCACAACAATAAAGAGAATGAGGGTTTTAAAATCAGCCGCTGAGCTTCCAGGCTAAACCGTGAACACAGGTAGTCCTCAACCTACGACCACAATTAAGCCCAAAATATATGTCATTATGTGGGAAATTTGTTAAGTGAGTTTTGCCCCTTTTCACGACTTTTCTCGCCACATTTGTTAAGCGATTCACTGCAGTTGTTCAGTTAGTGACACAGTTGTTAAGTGAATCTGGCTTCCCCATGGACTTTGCTTTTTGGAAGGTCGCAAAAGGGAGAATCACGTGACCCCGGGACAGGAAGCATCATCTACAATCCAATGTACCTGGAGACTTCAGCTCCCAGGATTTCCCCCCATGACTGTGCTGGCTGTGGAATTCTTGGAACTGGAGTGCAAATATTTGGAGGGCTCCTCCAATTAAGAAAGGCTTATTTTATGAACCATAAAATATTATCTCCTTCTGTGCCTTAATCTGGGTTCAGTCACACTTTGCACTTATGCAGCAGGAAACCTGCAGAGATGCTGAAAATGATCACAGGGTCGTCAAAACTCAAACGCTTAACCAAACGAAAGCTTAAAAATCCTCCGCTATGGAAACCCATTGTCTTTTTTTTTGAGAGAGAGAAAGGAAGTAGCTGTACGGTCAACTAATTTTACTACCGTATTAGGAATGTTCACCTTAGCTTCAAGGCAAGGAAGACTTCCTCCCTTATTTCCCTGCAATCCTTTCAAGCCGACCCCTTTTATTTCGTTGCCAGAAGTCGCATGACATCCATTTGTGGCGTGAGTTGAGTTTTTTCCTTTAAAAAAAAAAAGGCATCGTTCCTCAGCATTGTTGACAAGATTGTGCTTTTTGCAGTGGGTGCCACCAAAGCAGATAGTCCATCTGTTTCTCCATCTGAGTCTTCTCCAGTTGCTTAGGTTTTCTTGCTTTTGGCTAGGAAAAAAAGAAGGAGTGAGCGAGTGGGTGTTAAGGAAGGCTTGACTGGGATTTGATTGCTTGCTTCTTCTTCTTTTTTGTCATATTACTGTTAGTAGGAGTTGTTGAGTGGCTTGGTGGCCTAGTGGTGATGATGCTCACTTCCTACTCGGGATGGTTGAAGGTTCACTCCTAGATAGCGCAGATGTTTCTCTCTTAAGGTGCAGGGGGGAAAAAATCTGCTGTGAACTTCATGTAGGCGTCAGGAAGAGCATCTGGCCAGTAAATGCTCAAGCTTCATCCAGTCGTCCCAAATCTACAGGGCCGTAAAAAAAAAAACCCAGTTAATGTGAGTGTTATTTATCTGATTTATATCAAGTCTCTTATGAAAAGGGTGTATTTTCTCAAGCAGTCTGTAGAAATGAGTCACATTGAAATTATTTTAATAATAAGCAGAGATGACGAGCAACAACATTGCACGATGTGGTTGTATGGCTTGGATGTAGGGACAGAAAGGTGGAGTTATATTATATATAACACTTAATATATATGTATAAGTACAAATATACATATATGTACCAAAACAGACACAAGAAAACATGCCCTTATTTAATCTCAGGCTAGTCAACGTCGACCTGAAACTGAGTGTTACAATTATCTAAGAGATGAACCATGATCAGAATTCAGTTGCCTGACAACTGACTCATATTTATGACATTTTGCAGTGTCCCAGGGTCACGTGATCTGCTTTTGCGACCTTCTGACCAGCAAAGTCAATGAAGAAGCCAGATTCATTTAGCAACCGGGTGACTAATTTTACAACCGTTGTGATTCACTGAACAAATGCGGCAAGAAAGGTCATTAAATGGGCCAACATTCACATTAGCAGCCAAAATTTTGGGCTCTGTTGTGGTCATAAGTTGAGGACTAGCTATAATATCCATTAGCTTTCCTTAATTGCTCATCTTTATGTATCACCGATGTCTCTAGTTCCACTTAGGGGTCATTACACTTTCATTGGTTTTAATAAGACGCAGTGGCTAAGTGGCTAAGACACTGAGCTTGTCGATCAGAAAGTTCGGTGATTCGAACCCCTAGCGCTGTGTAACGGAGCGAGCTCCTGTGACTTGTCCCAGCTACTGCTAACCTGGCAGTTTGAAAGCACATAACAATGCAAGTAGAAAATAGGGACCACCTTTGGTGGGAAGGTAACAATGTTCTGTGTGCCTTCGGCATTTAATCATGCCAGCCACATGATCACGGAGATGTCTTCGGACAGCGCTGGCTCTTGGGCTATGAAACGGAGATGAGCACCGCCTCCTAGAGTCAGGAACGACTAGCACATATGTTTGAGGGGAACCTTTACCTTTTTTTGCTTTAGCATTTTCTGCAAGCACAGGTTCTTCCTTTTAAAATGGTCCCAAACTTTTCTGGCGCCAGGGTCCAATTTTGGAAGAAAAATTGTCTTCTGTGGACGGAGAGGGGATGGTTTCACATGTGAGCATGCTGACGGGTACCGGTCCATGGCCCGGAGGTTGTGGAACCCTATTCTAAAACGTAAATACAGGAGAGAAATTTTTTCTATGTAAGGTTAGGGTTGGGATTTATTTATGCCCTAGTGCTGTGATGGGGAACCTATGGCACGTATGCCAGAGGTGGCATGCAGAGCCCTCTCTGTGAGCACATACGCCATCACCAGCTGTTCTGCTTTCTGGCGTGCACAGGCATGTCGGCCGGCTGGTCTTTGTGGGAGTTGGAGCACCTGAAAAACAGCCCCAAACAACCTGTTTTGGGCCATTTTCAGGCCATTTTTGGAAAATAGCCTGAAAACAGACCGAAAACTGGCCAAAAACCAGGCATCTGTGCACCAGCCAGCTGATCTTCAGGTTTCAGGTGCACATACATGCATGCGCATGCACGCGTGTTCCAGTTTGGGCACTCCGTGCCGAAAAGGTTCACCATCAGTGCCCTAATGTTTACTCATCGTTAGTAGGTGTGGAAATGAAAAAGCAATTAGAGAGGCACCTCCGAGAGCAGGAGTGTAGTAGGTCTTTTACTCCCTCACCAAGGGACACAAGTGTTGTTATTCTTAACAGTGTTTGTCCCCCCCCCCCAGTTGCAACCTCAATTGTTTTTGCACTTCGTTAGTTCATACAGTGAAGGTGTGAGGACATAACACAACTAACCGTTTTTTCACAGTTACAACCGTTCCAGTAACCCCTGTGGTAATGCGATCCAATTTCAGACGGTTGGCAACCGGTTCATAGTTATGACCATAGCTGTATCCCGATCCCCTTTTGCGACCTTCTGACGAGCAAAGTCGGCGGGGAAACCAGGTTCAAAATGCCCAGGTCACCTATTCGCTTAACAACCTGGGCGAGAAATGTCACAAAATGTCGGGAGGGAAAACTCACTTAACAAACATCTCCCTTAGCAACAGAAACGTTTGGGCTCCATTTTGGCCATACGTCGAGGACTACCCGTCACGCTGTTCAACGAATCAGCAACGTAGGGAAGATAAGGAAGGTGTGGAGGAGCAAACTCAAAGGCTGTTGAGGTTTTGTCTTCATGACTTTCGCATATTTGTGGAAAGGAAATTTGTCGGGAAGTTAAGGACTTTACCAGCTTCTGCAGTAGGAATTTCTACAGCTATTGGGGAGGCTGATGAGAACGTTGGAAAAAGTCACATCTGTTTCTCTCTCTTGCGCGTGAGGACTCTAGACCGTCTCTCCAGAATGTTGTTTTTCCAATGACAAGATTTCCACCTAGTAGGGATGAAATGTACCACAGACGATGCTCTTTAATCAGGCTGTCACAACCTGCGGACCTCAGGGACACTAAATTCATAATTTCAAATCCCGTGGAGCACTAATATGACTTAGTGATGGGATGGGGTCCTTCAGGCACTTAGCTTGGCTACCTGTTAGCGGAGAGAGAAGGCTGGGGTCACCCTTGGTTTGCTGCTCCATTGGCAGCTAGGAATCTAGAATACGGCCAAGAATGAAGTTTGTCTTGTAGCCAGCCTGGGCTGCTCGATCGCTCCTGCAAACTCAGTCTCCGAGGGCGAAATTTCACGCACTGCTCACTGAAGCGCCTGGGCTCCAGAGGGGGAAGGGCTGAAGATACTAAACAGGCAGCCAAGCTAAGTGCCTGACGGACACCCCATCTCGTCAGCGAGCGGGGCAATTGCTTTGGCGGGCCATATCCGGCCCAGGGTCCGTAGTTTTGAGGATTCCTGTGTCAGGTTTCATTTAGTGCAATATTTTTAAAAAATGCAAAAATGGAAAGATTTTTCTGCGGACCCCCAAAATGTTTTCGCGGCCCACCAGTTGGTTTCCGCCTGCTTTAAATAGTGACTTCTTGGCTAACCTTGCTGGACTAGAAAAATTAACCAGGAAAGGGTTAGTACAGATCAACTATGCAACCACAATAGGACCAGAATTTCCACCCCTTTACAGTAAGGTTATTAAATGAGTCACACCTGATTTTACAACCATTTTGCTACTGCAGTTGTTAAGTGAATCGCTGAGTCATTAAGAGAATCCAGCATCCCTCATTGGCTTGGCTTGTCAGAAGCCAGCTGGGAAGGTTGCAAACGGCAGTTGCGCGAACGTGGGATACCGCAACCGTTCCCCAGTATGGCTGGCTGGGGAAATCTGGGAGTTGAAGTCCGCGATTCTTAAAAGTTGCCAAGGCTGGACATCCCCGCTTGTAGAAGGTTTAGGGGATTGGAGAGAGGAAGTAGAAGGGAGGAAAGAGTAGGAAAGAGAGGAGGATGGAAAGAGGAGAAGGAGAGAGGAAGGGGAAGTAGAGAAGAGAGGGATGGTAGAGGGAAGACAGGCGGTAGCGCGAACCGTGGGATACCGCAACCGTTCCCCAGTATGGCTGACTGGGAATTCTGGGAGTTGTGGTCCACAGAGGACTTAAAGTCACCAAGGTTGAGAAACAGTGGCCTAGACAGTCACTTGTATGAGATGGTATATTGGTTCCCCTGGTTGAGCAGGGGGCTGGACTAGAAGACCCCCAAGGTCCCTTCTAGCTCTATTCTATTGTAAACATTTTCTGATTTACGCACCCAAATATTGTGGCCGATTGCAAGAAGAAGAATTCCCGTGAAAGCTTTCACTGTCAAAAATGAAGGAGAAAATATAGGTGAGCGTCACGGGGAAACCTCCAATCATTCCCTGCTGGCTTCTTTTATTTTGGAGTTTAATTTTTTACAAGTCTGGACTTGTCTGCTTTGCATGATGAAGCCTTCAGATGAACAGCCATGAGTCACTGGGGCTTGAACCTTCCCCAGCTGGCTTGCAGTTCCTCTTCCTCTTCTCTTTCTAGGTAACAAACTTGTTGTTGTTGTGATAGTCCTCGAACCAAAGGACTGCATCTCACTCCCAAACATATTTCCATGGCTATTGGGCTGGAGCGCAGGGAGTCCTCAACTTACAACACTTCTCTTTAGTGGCCGCTCAACGTTACAACGTTGGCAAAGAAAAAAGAGACTTATAACCATTTTTTCACCCTTACGACCATTGCAGCCTCCCCAAGGTCACGCTTGGCAGCTGGCTCCGCTTAATGACGGTTGCAGTCTCCTGGGATCATGTGATTCCCCTTTTGTGACCTTCTGGCAAGTGAAGTCAAACAGGGAAACCAGGTTCACTTAACGATCGGGTTACTAATTTAACAACTGAAGGGGTTCTATTGTTAATAGAGTCGAGGTGGGCGCAGTGGTTAGAGTGCTGTACTGCAGCCACTTCAGCTGACTGCTATCTGCAGTTCAGCGGTTCAAATCTCACCGGCTCAGGGTTGACTCAGCCTTCCATCCTTCCGAGGTGGGTAAAATGAGGACCCGGATTGTTGTTGGGGGCGATATACTGACTCTGTAAACCGCTTAGAGAGGGCTGAAAGCCCTATGAAGCAGTATATAAGTTGAACTGCTATTGCTATTGCTATAGTAACCAACGTGACACAAAAAGCCGTAAAACGGGGCAAAACTCACGGAACAAATTTCTCACTTAACAACATACATTTTGGGCTCAACGGTGGTCGTAAGATGAGGACTACCTGTACATATAATTACATATAAGGACCCAGATTGTTGGGGGCAAGATGCTGACTCTATAAACCTCTTAGAGAGGCCAGTATAGTAATAGTTATGGTATAGTATAGTAATAGTATAGTAATAGTATGGTAATAGTATAGTTATAGTATAATATAGTATAGTATAGCCTTTATTGTCACTTGTATGAATAAATACAACAAAATTGGTTTTAGCCTCCTGCTGCAATTCATGGCAACAAATCTCAAACAACAAATATTCAAAAGAATAACGCCAATGCAAGTAATTAGGGGAAAAGAAAAACTAGTCATATTTTTTCCACAGGTGTGTGGAGTGATTGTCGTTGTGTTTAAGAGGTCTAAAGCATTGTGAAAGCGATATATAAGTCTAAGGGCTATTGCTATAAATGTGGAACACAGTGTTGTGGATGGGTGAATGACAAGTGCCAAGAATGAGATCGAGTTCCGCTTCCCACCAAAATGTCGAGCCCCCGTCTTCTCCACAGAATCAAATACATTCCAGCAATGTTATGTAACCTCTAAGTTGGTCCAGGGTGGCTACCAAAACACTCTAATTCGAGGGGGCCAACCTTGGCGCTGTTTAAGAACCTGTGGACCTTCAACTCCCAGAATGCCTCAGCCAGCATGGACAACCCCTGCTCTAACGCAAGTCTTGGTCTCTGCTAACAAATGAAGAAGTTATGATTGCAATAATGTTGATGGTCCCTTCAAATATAGCTGAACTCCTTTTTTGCTGCCAGCCTCTTTAGACGACGGCTACTGGTTGTTGTTGCTGCTGCTGTTGTTGAATGCATGCCATTGCTAGAATTTTTTTCCTCTTCTGTTCTTACTGAGTCCTTTTATTTTTGTTTCCACAGCATCCAAAAGGCGCCGATTCCTTGGGAGAAGAGTAGCCTAAATGGTGCGAGTGCCTTCCTGGCTTGGAGGATATCGTGTAAGTCGTGTTTTGGGTTGTTTTGGCATTCAGGAAGTCGGACTAGTCCGTCGTACGGGGATGCTGCCTCCAGTTTTGGGCCAGCTAGCTGAGGATGATGGAAGTCGGATGGGAAGCTGCAGAGGATGTCCATATCTTGCTATCGTGGAAGAAATAGGAACTCTCGGAAATTAAAGTGACCCCCTAACGTCAGTTTTTCATGTTCATCTCAAACATAAAGACATCTGATCCCTTTAGGTAACATCATCAGAGTGCTCTGATGATGTTACTAGTTGGGTAATGAAATGTCTATAAGAAAACAACAAAGCTTGGTGTTGTGGGCCACCAGCAGAGCTGGCCGCAGATTCGGACAGTGAGGAGGGGGGAGGAAGATGGGCCAGTCTGGAGTCTGGGGAAGGCTCTGAGGAGGGCTCTGTGTCGGAGGCAGAGAGGGCCAGGGCCGTTGCCGGTTATCAGCTGCTTCGGAGTCAGGCATCAGTGAGGCAGAAGACAGCTGGAGCTGCTTTCAGCGCGTTCTGTGCGCATGTGCAGAGTTGCCAGACGAGGGAACAGCTAAAGAACAGGGTTCACTTGGGAGTAAGGCCACAGGTGGACAATGAGTGGCCCCTCCAGAGGGAAGAAAAAGGCAGGCGAGCGGGGAGGTTTTGCAGGAGACCATTAGTTCGCTTCATTGGTTCATGACTTCCGAGGCTCCTTGCCACGTTTTGCAGATATCGGCCTGGCAGCTCCCAAGCCAGATGAGGTCTGTGACCGTAAATCCTGCCTTGAAAGACTTTGCTGGATGTGAATGAGCAGAATGCACAGTCAATTAATAAAAGAGGTTTTCGTTGGGACCAGGAGTTGGCTTCAGGCTCTCGGGAAGCCTCAGTCAGAACTCTTCGAGAGCACCAAGGACCTCACAGTCGTCTCCTCCTCCTCCTCCTCCACACTCTTTCCTAGCACTGATGATGTCACCTAGTTGGATAATGAAACATCTACAGGAAAACAACCATCTCAGAGAACACCAAGGAGCCCACGTTCTTCCTCTTTCTCCACCACTCCACAAACCCCATTCCTTTCTAGCATTGATGACGTTCCCTAGTTGGGGCAGTGAAACGTCTGCAAGGAAACAACTAAGCGCAAGAGGAGCATAATAAATATTATGAAGAATAAATATTTTATGGAGACTCATCCCTGGTGGTGGTGGGGATGCTATTCCCAGAAAAGGCCCTCCTCTGGGAAGCTGCCAGAGGATATTCCCTAGTGGATGGGGCCTGGCGCGTGCCTCTTCAGTTGGGTCTCACATGACGGGTAGATAGAACCAGACAGAGACAGCCCCAGGCCATGAATCCATGCTTTGTGAAGCAATAGGGCACAGTTAATACTTGAATTATGGCACCTTCCTCATTGTATCTATTCTCTTCCCCAACCACAAAGCACGTAAGTGAAACCCAGCTGGATTAGGCTCTGTTTAATCCATTGTCTTCCCAAACAGCCAGCTAGATGCCTCTGGGAAGCGCACGAGGCAGGGTAGGACGCACCAGGGGCCTCCTCCCACCCCCACCCCCCTACTCCTGTTCCCTAGCAACTAGTATTGAGAGAGATGCTGCTCCTGATACCAAGAAAGCACATCGCCATTGTGAACTAGTAGCTATTGATAGCTGCGTTGTCCGTGTCAATCTCGGCTCCCTTTTAAAGCCACGACCCGTTCGGTGGCGGCTTAGCTTGTCACTCAGCTCGCTAGCCCCCCGGCTGCTGCTTGCAATTCCCGGAATGTCAGCCAGCGGAGCTTCCTGGAAGCTTTTCCGATACGCCCTCGACACCTGCAGAGAGAATTAAAGTGTCTCTTCTGGCAGGGCTGAGTTTTAAAGCTGTCCCAAAGGTGTTTTTCTTTTTTCTTTTTTTCCCAAGAGGCACTGGACTTTCTGGTTTGTCTCGGATGACGTTTCGCTTCTCATCCAAGAAGCTTCTTCAGCGCTCAGATTTTGCTTCTCGGAGTGCTGAAGAAGCTTCTTGGGCGAGATGCAAAAGGTGGGTTGCCAAGGGCCCTAATTTGGACCGCATGACCCTGGGGATGCCGTAACAGTCGTAAGTTCAAGGACTGATTGTATTTTCAGTGCTGTTGTAACTTCAAAGGTCAATTATATCCCTAATCTAGACACACATTTATAATATTTTTAGAGTATAATATTTTAACACTTAATTCCCACAGCACTGTCTCTTTTCTCATCTTCCTGCTATGTTCTCCTGTTGGTTTTTTATGGTTTATCAATTGTTCTTTGTGACTTACGATTAATGATTGTAACTATGCTAATGACCTAGGACTGACCACTTGTTGCTTGTATGTACACTGTGAGCTTACGCACCAGAGACAAATTCCTAATAATTCTCTATTCTATTCTATTCTATTCTGTTCTGTTCATTCCATTCTCTATTCTACTCTACTCTACTTCTATTATTTCTATTCTAATTTCATTCTATTCTACTCTACTCTGCTTCTATTATTCCTAATTTCATTCTATTCTATTTCTATTATTTCTAATTCTATTCTATTTCTTTCTCTTTCTATTCTCTTTCTATTTATTTCTATTCTATTTCTTCTCTTTCTATTCTCTTTCTCTTTCTTTCTATTTCTATTCTATTCCATTCCCATTCTAGATTTCATATTTGATATGTATGTATGTATGTATGTATGTATGTATACATACATACATACATACATACATACATACATACATACATATATATATATATATATATATCTCTTTTAAATCAAAATGTGTTGAGAATGTGCCATGTGATAATATGAACGGATGCATGCCAAGGGATTAAACGAAGGATTGATCCTTTCTTCCCCTCTTCCACCTATCTTTCTCCAGGGTGGCCAATTCCCACTGAGAGCATGCAGAGGCCCAGGCAGCACCAGTGGGGCAGGCGTGTGACGGCGTGGGGGCTGCTCTAACCACTGGGCGCGCTACAATATGGGCCAGTGCGTCACCAAGTGCAAGAATCCTTCTTCCACTCTGGGTAGCAAAAATGGCGACCGGGAGGCCCACGGCAAAGCTCACGGGAAGCGGAGCACCAATCACAAGGAGGAGCTCAACCAGGTTGGCAGGAAACCCTCTGGAGATATCCTGGTCAACGGGACGAAGAAAGTGGAAGCGGCTATAGAATCCAACCCGCCTCCCACTTCCTCTGGAGATGCCCGCAAAGAGTCCGTCTCGGGCTCCGAGGAATCGTTCCTCCACAGAACTGAGGAATTGTTCAGGAGGTACAAGGACGAACGAGAAGACGCCATCTTGGAGGAAGGCATGGAGCGTTTTTGCAACGACCTCTGTGTTGACCCCACGGAATTCAAAGTGCTCGTGCTGGCTTGGAAATTCCAAGCGGCTACTATGTGCAAATTCACCCGGTAAGTCCTGGCGTTGCCGTTCCGAAACCACGGGGCTGCCCGGTCTCTGGAGCCACCCCCCCATTTGAGAAAATGGAGGTCCCAAGGGGGAAAACGTGCGGTTAGCAATTTGAAGCTCGGTCATTGAGGCCACTTGGGGGTTTATCTGTGCCCTCAGGGTCAGATTTGCAAATGTGAGTGGGACTTCCTGGGAACTGTGGAAAGGATCTTTTTTTCAAGAGGCAACTGGTTTTCTTTGAAGACGTTTCTCTTCTCATCCAAGAAGCTTCTCCAGCTCTGAAGAATGGAAGGATTTATACTCCTTGCAGACAGCTGGTCCTTTGCATTCTTTTAGAGAGTCAGTGAAGCCACTTGGTATGTCAAGGCGACACCGATGGAAAGACGGTGTTGAAACAAAGTGTTTTATTTTTTTCTTACATATTTTAACTTATTTTATAAACAAAGTGTTGTCCCGGTTTTTCCCCTTTACATCTTACGTTATGCGTAGTTTATTTTACATCATATTTTCATTTCACACTTCAGTCATCTATTTTCTTTCCATATTTTCCAGCTTAACTCTAATTTCTCTTAATATATCAACAATATCATTATTGTTTATATATTATCTAGCTTAATGAAAAGTTTAGTTTAATGAAAAGAAGGACTAGGGGAGACATGATAGCAGTGTTCCAATATCTCAGGGGTTGCCCCAAAGAAGAGGGAGTCAAGCTAATCTCTTTTACCCCTGAAAAGCGTTCGGAGACTGCAGCTAGTCCAGAATGCAGCCGCGCAAGCGATATTGGGTGTACCAAGATACACCCATATTACACCTATCCCCCGCGAGATGCACTGGCTGCCAATTGGTCTCCGAACGCAATTCAAGGTGTTGGTCATTACCTTTAAAGCCCTACATGGCTCAGGACCAGCGTATTTGCGAGACCGCCTACTGCCACATACCTCCCAACGGCCGATAAGATCCCACAGGGTGGGCCTCCTTAGGACGCCGTCAGCCGGACAGTGCCTGCTGGCGGGGCCTCGGAGGAGGGCCTTCTCTGTGGCTGCTCCGACCCTGTGGAATCAGCTGCCCCCAGAGGTCCGGACCTCACCCACTTCATGCCTTCAGAAAAGCTGTCAAAACCTGGCTGTTCCGGCAGGCCTGGGGCTGTGACCTTATTATGTAGGGTCCAGCCCCAATTTGAACGTATGCGTGTTGGAGAATTTTAATTTTTATTTCTATTGTGTGTAACCGCCCGAGTCCTCCGGGATTGGGCGGTCTATAAATCTAATAAATTAAATTAAATTAAGGCACCTGAGGGAAGAACAAGAAGCAATGGGTGGAAACTAATCAAGGAGAGAAGCAACTCAGAACTGAGGAGAAATTTCCTGACATTTGGAACAATTAATCAGTGGAACAACTTGCCTCCAGAAGTTGTGAATGCCCCAACACTGGAAGTCTTTAAGAAGATGTTGGATAGCCATTTGTCTGAAACAGTGTTGGGTTTCCTGCCTAGGCAGGGGGTTGGACTAGAAGACCTCCAAGGTCCCTTCCAACTCTGCTATTCTATTGTATTGTATTATTTGCCTCTCCAAGTTAATCGAATTTAACATTTCATTTCCATCCATTATTCTGTTTTACTATCAATAACATATATCCTCAAATTTAATTTTGTAAAGTAAGCATTTCTCTTAGTTAATTATCCACATTTAATAGTATTGATCTATTGTCCTCACATCATATTAGCTATATACTATTGGCAATATTTACCATATTTCATTCTATTCTACCAATAAATCCTTTTCCTTCTTTCCTCCTTTCAACCATTTTCTCTTAGTCTCTCAGGAACTTCACTTCTCTTCTATTCTCTTCTGTCCACCCATTCGCCTAGTTTTTCCTTTTTCTTTTTTTCCAATTTCCATATTTTTTCTTCCGTCAGATGAAAAGACTGTGTTGTAAAAAGGAGAGGGGGTGTCATATCCCTCCCCCTTGTTGAGAGAAGACTGTTCACTTTTAACACAGATGGGTTCTTTTACCCCTCTTTCAAACCAGTGGTCCTCTCTGTCCAGAACATGGACATTCTTCCCCATTCAGTCAGAACCGAGGAAGCTTCTTAGATGAGAAGTGAAACATCTCCAAGAGAAAGAAAACCACACAGAAAGCCCAGTTGCCTTTTGGTGGGGGGGGGGGGGGGGTAAGGGGGGAAGCACCCTTGGGACAACCCTGATCTGGATGACTGAGACTCTCCAGAGGCATTGATTTGAACTATTGAAAATCCAATCTAAGTTGGTGCCTTCCCTCCTTTCCCCCCCCGTCCCTTTACACTATATTCCCTCTTTTTCCCTTCCTCTCTTCTTACTTTTACATGTTTTTTTTTCCTTTGCCTTTTATACTTTGATAAACTACCGTATTTTTGGACTATAAGACGCACCTCCCCACCCCACCCCCCTAAGAGTGTGGAAATGTTGGTGCGTCTTATGCACAGAATGCAGCCATCTTTGGCCTCCTGAAGCCTGCTCCTGCATCCCGTTTTTGAGAAAAATGGGCCGTTTTTCAAAAAAAAGGGGGGGGTGTTTTTGCCTTTCCCCAGCCCTGCTGAAGCCTGCAGAGTGATGCTGGGGAAGGCAAAAACTTTTTTTTTCCTTACTTACTTCTTCGCAATCTTGGTGCGTCTTATACACCGGTGAATCTTACAGTCCGAAAAATACGGTAATTAGAAAGTTTTAATTGTGCAAGATCAAACCTAACCGGCACCTTCCCTCCCTGCCCCCAGGACGGAGTTTTTCGAGGGTTGCAAAGCAATAAACGCGGACACCATCGACGGGATTTGCGCCCGTTTCCCCAGCCTCTTGAACGAAGCGAAGCAGGAAGACAAATTCAAAGACCTCTACCGTTTCACGTTCCAGTTCGGCTTGGATTCCGACGAAGGCCAGAGGTCGCTCCACCGGGAAATAGCCATCGCCCTCTGGAAGCTGGTTTTCACGCAGAACAAGCCTCCCATCTTGGACCAGTGGTTACACTTCTTGACCGAGAACCCTTCGGGATCAAGGGCATCTCGCGAGATACCTGGAACATGTTCCTTAATTTTACTCAGGTCATCGGGCCGGACCTCAGCAATTACAGCGAGGACGAGGCCTGGCCCAGTCTTGACACTTTCGTGGAATGGGAAATGGAGCGGCGGAGGAAGGGGAGGAAGAAGAGGGGGGTCCCACCCGCTTGGAGGATTTACAGACAGCGTCCCTGTGTACAGACCATCACGCGGCCTGACCGTTTCGACAGCGGCAATTGTTCCTCCCCTCCCCGCTCCCCCCTTCATGGCCCGTAAGCTCAGAACTCCTCTGGAATTTACAGACTTCTCCAGACTTTTTTTCTACTTTACACCTTTCTCTGCCTTGTATTTTGAAAGGGCTTTAAAATGCTGTATCCATATTTTAGGCACTTTCTTTCAAAAAATTGGGTTATTCCCCTTCCTTCTCTCCTTGAAATGTTTAATTCTTCCCTTCCCTTCCCTCCGGTTGAGGTTAAATGATTTTTATTTCCAAATGGTTTTCAGGCTGGTATGCTTCTTTGCCCACAGGTTACACAACTTTCAAAGGAAATTTATATATATATATGTATACAGTATACAGTATACAGTATATAGTATACTATATATATATATATATAATATATATATATATATATATATATATATATATATATAATATTATATATATATATATATCTTCTTTTCCTGGTGAGGTTAAATTAACATCACTAAATTATTACAGTGCCAGATTGAATTCTGCGTATTTTTTTTTTAAAAAAAACAGAGCAGGCCTATACTGTGTGTAGTGCTGTTTACATTGTTGATTTTTTTTTTTTAAAGGTTGTGATAATTTTAAGATTTATACCACGATTGATAACAGCATAAAACTGTTCAGGCAAATGTGTTTAAAATTCCCAGGCAAAACAAACTATGTTGAAAGCCATGAAAGCAGCATTGTACTGTTACCATTGTTTGTTGTGGTTGATTTGTAGCAGGGCTAATTCTGGTTGCAAAGTTATCCTAAAAAAATACGAGTTGCAGGTGTAGTTATAAAAGAAGAAACAGACATTGCGATCGCCGAACTCAAAATATATTACCCACTTAGCTTTTGTTAGCCTCTGCTAACATCCTCAGAGTGTGAAAACTACCATTGAAGAGATATCTGCCTTTATACATCATCCATCAATTTGGCCAGTAGGCCCATCCGCCGCCTCCCTCCTGTAATTATTAGCTTTGTCATTTTTTACTTCCGACATGTTAATTGATGGAGGCTTAGCTCCCCTCCTTTCCTCCCAACTGTGCTCGATGGGGGAGGAAAGAATAGATGCTAAGCTCCATCGATTACAGGAAGGGCCTATTTGCCAAATTGATGAATGATGTATAAAGGCAGATATCTCTTCAATGGTAGTTTTTACACTCCGAAGATTTTAGCAGAAGCTAACCAAAGCTAAGTGGGTAATATATGTTAAGTTCTGGAGATTGCAATGTCTGTCTCTTCTTTTATGTCAGCTGGTCAATTGATCAATTTTTGGGCCATCAGCCACAATAGTAGAGCATTAAACACCCAAGATTCTCAGAGGTGGTGAGAATTACAGTGTGTCCTTTCTTATTTCCAGTTATCCTGTTCACTCCCTTTCAACATGGCAACTTTAATAATCGTGGACTTCAACTCCCAGAATCCCCCCCACTCCCCAGCCAGCATGGAATTCTGGGAGTTGAAGTCCAGGCATCTTAAAAAGTCGCCATATTGGGAAACTCCGTGGTAAGGCTTGTCACGTAGAAAATGTGTCCAGCCCAAATGAGAATAAAGAGGGTTGTCCTCCCCCCACAAGCCACACTGCCTCAAAGGGGACGTTTTAACTTGCCAAATTTTGGCATTTTTGAATATTTTTTTTGGGTGGTGGGGGAAAGCAGAAATTAGGTTGGGCAGGCCAGTGGGATCACAGCCTTTCCCTGAAGAACAACTGCTGCTAATCTTGGTGACTTTTAACACTTGTGGACTTAAACTCCCAGAATTCCCCAGCTAGCATGGCTGGCTGGGGAATTCTGGGAATTTGAAATCCACACATCCCTAAAGTTGCTATGATTGAAAAAAAAACTCTAGTTTAGACCCCCTCTCCCAAGAAGGTGGGGTATATTTCTTGGCAGTTTGAATCCTTCAAAATGGAGACTTGATTATGCAGAATTGTCTGCCCCACCAGGATGGTAGGTGAGTGGGCTCAAGGCAGTGGGGGAATAAAGAAAAAAAAATGGTTTCCATTTTCTAGAAAAAGAGTCTTCGTACAACGGAAATAGGCCTAGGAATATCCTTAATGATCCCATCCAAAGACAGGTTTTAAGCAAGGCATCTGAACAGTAGACTCCTTCAGAAATGCAGGCAAAACTGTTGAGGTTTTAATTCACTAACAACTGGGTGGAAGGGAGGGACAGTGAATGGTTTTTAAGAAATAAATAAATACTTGAAATTTGCATCCTCTCTCAGCGGCTTGAGAGCAGAGGGTGCCCCCCCATCTGTGTTTCTTTTAACGACTGCATTAAAGTTCCTTTTCCGAAATGGCACTTGCGCTACGAGAAGTCCTGTTTCTCCACAGCCGGGGTTCCGAGCTCCCATTTTTGCACAGTTCTTGCTTTGAGTAACAGAGTCGGAAGGGACCTTGGAGGTCTTGTACTCCAACCCCCTTGCTGGAACAGGAGACCCTACACCTTTCCATGACTATCCATTTTTTTCTTAAAAACCTTCAGTGTTTCAGTGTCACTTTTGAAGGCAAGCTGTTTCCCTGGTTAATTTTCTTCACTTTTTCTTTCTTTTCCTTTTTCCTTTCTTTTCCCCTTTCCTATCCTTTCCTTTCTCCTTTCCTTTCTTTTCCTTTCCTTTCCTTTTTCATCTTCTTTCCATTCCTTTCCATTCCTTCCATTCATCTCTTCTTTCTCTCCTTTCCTTTTTCCTTTCCTTTCCTTTCCCCTATCCTTTCCATTTCTTTCCTTTCCTTCTTCATCTTCTTTTCTTTCCATTCCTTTCCATTCCATTCCTTCCCTTCATCTTTCTTTCCTTTCATTTTCCTTTCCCCTATCCTTTCCTTTCCTTCTTCATCTTCTTTACTTTCCATTCCTTCCCTCCATCTCTTCTTTATTTCCTTTCCTTTTTCCTTTCCTCTCTTCCTCTTCCCCTTCCCCTTCATTTTCCAGGTTGCTTCCCTCCTTGATTAGTTCCCATCCGTCGTTTCTTGCCTTGCCTTCTGGTGCTTTCAAAAATGGCTTGACTCCCTCTTCTTTGTGGCAGGCCCTAAAATATGAGAAGATTGCCGTCCACATTCCTAGTCCTTCTTTTCACTAGAGAGAAGATCATGCTGGAGAGGTTCATGTCCTCTTTCCAGATCCGCTTCCATCTCTGATGAAGATTTTGCTCCTGGTCTCAGCATTGAATTGGGGCCCTCCCAGTTCCTCCTTTTCCGCTAACCAAATTGAACACACATCACCCGGCAGTGCGATGTTTGGGGTGGAAAGCCGGTGCCCGTCCCCTTTTCATTCTTGCATCATCTCCTCTTCTCTGCAAAGTTGCTTTTAATTTGGCTGCCCAAACAGGCCTAGGGCCTCCTCTAAAGGAGGGAACGATGATGATTCCCACTGCGCTGCAGTCCTCGCTTCTCTTCCCTAATGATTCCTGGGATGCGTGAATCCTTCCTGCTCGGCGGCTGATGCGATTTGGGGTTTTTTCCAAATGCGTTCTTGAGTCCTTTTCCACCCCTAATTAGAGAGATATCAGCTTGGAAAGTGTTTGTTCTTTCCTTTCTCTTCTTCTTCTTTCATCCCACCCTTCCCCTTCCTGTTCTCTTCCTTTCCCTTCCCCTTTTCTTAGCTTCCTTTCCCTTCGTTCCCCCTCCCTTTCCTATTCCTTTCCTTCTTTTCCTTCCCTTCCTTTCTTAGCTTCCCTTCCCTTTCCCCTTTCCTCTCCCTTCCTTTCCTTCCCTTTCATCCCTTCCTTTTCCTTCCATTCCTTTTTCCCTTCCTTTCTTAGCTTCCCTTCTTTCCCTTCCCTTTCCTATTCCTCCCCCTTCCCTTTCTTCCAGTCTTTTTTCCTTTCCTTTTCCTTCCTTTTTTCCTTCCTCCTTTCCCTTTCCCCTTTCCTTCCTGTCCTTCTTTTCCTTCCCTTCCATTCCTTTTTTTCCTTTCCCCCTCCTTTCCATTCCTTCCTGTCCTTTCCTCCCCTCCTTCCTCTCTTTTCCTCCTCCTCCTTCCCCCAGCTTTCCTTTTTCCTTTCTCCCCTCCTTCCTCTTTCAAATGTCTTTCAGCAAGACATTTCTGATTTCTTTCCTTCCTTCCCTTTCCTATTCCTTCCCCATTCCTTTCTTCCTTTTCCTTTTCCTTTCCTTTCCTATTCCTTCCCTGTCACTTTTCTTCATTTCCCTCCCCCCTGCTTCTTTCAAAACGCTCTTTCCGGAGCTTTCAGAGTCTCTCCAAGAAATAAAAACGAAATGCAGCCATCCCGATCCTTCCCAGCTGTTGGTTGGTAACCGAACGAAGGCAGGGCTGTCCCCGAATGTCTCCTTGCTGGATTTATGGCGTAAGGTTTTTGCTCACCTCTGATTTGCTAAACAAGCTAAACCCTTAGCCAAGATGCTTCTCCCCATTACAGCCTCGCACGATGTAGGAAGCCTGCCTCTCATTCCCCTGGCAAAACAATACCGGCCCGCCCTTGTGATGCCATCCAAAGAAAACCCCCCTCTTTTTTTTAGGAAAAGGGGAGGGGGGGATGGAAAAACAAACAGTGGCTCTTGGCAGCCTCCCTTCCGAACGAAGCTTTGCTTTCCTCCAGCTCTGCCTGTTTTCCCTGACAAGATGAATGTTTTTGACATACACAACAGAATTGGGCCCATGCCTGGTTTGCTTTCCTCTCCCTTTAGCGCTCTCTCTCTCTTTCTCCGTCCCTCCCTCTCCCTCTCCCACTGTTTCTGCAGCCGGCCTTTCTGCTAGAACAGTGGTTCCCAAACCTGGCAACTTTAAGACTTGTGGACTTCAACTCCCAGAATTCTGGGAGCAGAGCTGGCTGGAGAATTCTAGGAGTTAAAGTCCACAAGTCTTAAAGTTGCCAGGTTTGGGAACCACTGCGCTAGAAAGCGAGGATGAAGAGAAGCGACATTGCTTGAATAGCCCTCCGATTCAAAGAATTTTGCTTCCCTTTGCTTTTTCCCCCCTTATCTTTCCCTCTGTTTCCCATTGTGGTCTTTATTCATTTTCCTTTTTTCTTTCCTCCATCCCTCTTTCTTTCCTTCCTTTCACTCTACATTCCTTACTGCCCTTCCTTTCCTTTTTTTCTGTCCTTCCCTTTCCTTCCCCCTTCCCTTCCCGTCCTTTTTTCCTTTTCCTTTCCTTCCTGTTCTTTCCTTTTTTCCTTTCTTTCCTCATTTCCTTTCCCCTTCCCTTTCCTTCCAGTCTTTTTTTCCTTTTCCTTTCCTTCCTGTTCTTTCCTTTTTTCCTTTCATTCCTCCTTCCCTTTCCCCTTCCCTTTCCTTCCAGTCTTTTTTTCCTTTTCCTTTCCTTCCTGTTCTTTCCTTTTTTCCTTTCATTCCTCCTTCCCTTTCCCCTTCCCTTTCCTTCCAGTCTTTTTTCCTTTTCCTTTCCTTCCTGTTCTTTCCTTTTTTCCTTTCATTCCTCCTTCCCTTTCCCCTTCCCTTTCCTTCCAGTCTTTTTTCCTTTTCCTTTCCTTCCTGTTCTTTCCTTTTTTCCTTTCATTCCTCCTTCCCTTTCCCCTTCCCTTTCCTTCCAGTCTTTTTTCCTTTTCCTTTCCTTCTTGTTCTTTCCCTTTTTCCTTTCTTTCCTCCTTCCCTTTCCCCTTCCCTTTCCTTCCAGTCTTTTTTCCTTTTCCTTTCCTTCTTGTTCTTTCCTTTTTTCCTTTCTTTCCTCCTTCCTTTTCCCGAGCCGAGGTGGCGCAGTGGTTAAATGCAGCACTGCAGGCTACTGCTAGATCAGCAGTTCAGCGGTTCAAATCTCACCGGCTCAGGGTTGACTCAGCCTTCCATCCTTCCGAGGTGGGTGAAATGAGAACCCGGATTGTGGGGGCAATATGCTGACTCTGTAAACCGCTTAGAGAGGCTGAAAGCCCTATGAAGCGGTATATAAGTCTAACTGCTATTGCTATTGCTATTCCCCCTTCCCTTCGTCCTTTTTTTTCCTTCCTCCTTCCCTTTCCCCTTTCCTTCCTGTCCTTTCTTCCCCTTCTTTTCCTTTCCTTCCACTCCTTTTTCCCTTTTCCCCTCCTTTCCATTCCTTCCTGTCCTTCCCTCCCCTTTCCTTTCTTTTCCTCCTCCTCTTCTCCCAGCTTCCCTTCTTTTCCCTTTCTCCCCTCCTTCCTCTTTCAAATGCCTTTCAGCAAGACATTTCTGATTTCTACGATCCGTCTTAACAATTTTGGCCGCAGTAGTGGAAGTAATGCTGAGATAATGTGAATTTTTAAACTTAGGGGCAGCTGAAGCCAAGCGCCGGTGTGGGAAAATTGCAGCCAGCAAATATATGTATGTCTGTCTGTGTGTGTGTGTGTGTGTGTGTGTGTCATCAGAAGTCAGTGAGAAAAAACTATCCCTGCAGACTTTTTCTCACCCGAAGACTGCTAAGTGTACTTGTCTGCTCTTAAACACTTGCTTTTTCACACCGTTGGAAGATGTAGAATCTGTGGTGCTGTGAGCTTTGTTATTGGCTTGCAGGCGTTTCACTACCCAATTGGGTAACACCATCAGTGCTAGGGAGTGTAGGGTTTGCCCCTTGTTTATATACAGGAGCTTGCGCTGCCAGTAAGGGCCTGATTTTTTTCTTCGGTAGTTACAATCAAAGGGTCAAGAACGACATAATCAAGGACTTGCCAAGGGGAAAACCACGCCTTGCCGAACTCTGGCATTTATACCGTATACAAACAGGTTACGCTCACTAGCACCAAGGATGTTTCTTCATTGGATAATCGAAATTCTAAAAAAAAAAAAAAACACAGCGAGCACCAAGGTCTCCTGTTTTGGGAAAGTGGGCCAGCGTGTTTTAATTGTTTTCAATTAAAATACAAGACAGGTTTTAGGATCGATAGACTGTTCTGGCTCTGGAGACTAAAAAATAAACCAGTGAGGTCCTTGGTGCTCTCTTGAGTTCGGCTGCCTGATTGCTGACGTTTCATTACCCAGCTAGGTAGCATCATCAGTGCTAGAATGGAGTGAGGTTTGCAGAGAGGAGGAGGAGGAAGGATTGTGGAGTACTCGGTGCTTTCTGAGCTTGGTTGTAGAGTTGGTTTCATTACCCAACTAGGTAGCTTCATCAGTACTAGTAGAGTGTGTTTATTTACATACCGGATGCATGTAAATAGCATTACGTGTTAGGATAGCATTACATGTTATCCCTGTTTACTTACATACAGGAACCTGCTCTGCCAGTGTTGATGGTGGTGTGATTTTCTCCTTGGTTGGAGTGAGACTCAACTGTGTGTGAGAGGAGGGGGGAGGGAGAGAGGGAAGGAGTGAGTGGAGTAAGGTAGAGAAGGGTGGGAAGGAGAAGAGAGGGAGGGAGAGAAGAGAGGAAGAACAGAGAGGCAGAGAGAGGAGAGGGAGAGAAGAAAGGAAGAGAGAGGAGGGGGAGAGGAGAAAGGAAGAGAGAAGAAAGGGAGAGAGGAGGAGGAGAGGAGAAAGGGAGAGAGAAGAAAGAGGAGAGGGAGAGGAGAAAGGAAGAGAGAAGAAAGGAAGAGAGAGGAGGGAGAGAGGAGAAAGGGAGAGAGAAGAAAGGAAGAGAGGAGGGGGAAAGGAGAAAGGAAGAGGGAAGAAAGGGAGAGAGAGGAGAGGGAGAGGAGAAAGGAAGAGAGAAGAAAGGAAGAGAGACGATGCGTACATGAGAAAGCAAGAAGAAGAAAGGGAGGGAGAGGAGAAAGGAAGAGAGAGGAGGGGAGAGGAGAAAGGAAGAGGGAAGAAAGGGAGAGAGAGGAGGGGGAGAGGAGAAAGGGAGAGAGAAGAAAGAGAGAGGAGGAGGAGAGGAGAAAGGAAGAGAAGAAAGGAAGAGAGGAGGGGGAGAGGAGAAAGGAAGAGAAGAAAGGAAGAGAGGAGGAGGAGAAGAGAAAGGAAGAGAAGAAAGGAAGAGAGGAGGGGGAGAGGAGAAAGGAAGAGAGAAGGAAGAGAGGAGGAGGAGAGGAGAAAGGAAGAGAAGAAAGGAAGAGAGGAGGAGGAGAAGAGAAAGGAAGAGAAGAAAGGAAGAGAGGAGGAGGAGAAGAGAAAGGAAGAGAAGAAAGGAAGAGAGGAGGGGGAGAGGAGAAAGGAAGAGAGAAGAAAGGGAGAGGAGGAGGAGAGGAGAAAGGGAGAGAGAAGAAAGAGGAGAGGGAGAGGAGAAAGGAAGAGAGAAGAAAGGAAGAAAGAAGAGGGAGAGAGGAGAAAGGGAGAGAGAAGAAAGGAAGAGAGGAGGGGGAAAGGAGAAAGGAAGAGAGAAGAAAGGGAGAGAGGAGGGGGAGAGGAGAAAGGAAGAAGAAGAAAGGGAGGGAGAGGAGAAAGGAAGAGAGGAGGGGGAGAGGAGAAAGGAAGAGGGAAGAAAGGGAGAGAGAGGAGGGGGAGAGGAGAAAGGGAGAGAAGAAAGAGAGAGGAGAGGGAGAGGAGAAAGGAAGAGAAGAAAGGAAGAGAGGAGGAGGAGAAGAGAAAGGAAGAGAAGAAAGGAAGAGAGGAGGAGGAGAAGAGAAAGGAAGAGAAGAAAGGAAGAGAGGAGGGGGAGAGGAGAAAGGAAGAGAGAAGAAAGAGAGAGGAGGAGGAGAGGAGAAAGGAAGAGAAGAAAGGAAGAGAGGAGGAGGAGAAGAGAAAGGAAGAGAAGAAAGGAAGAGAGGAGGAGGAGAAGAGAAAGGAAGAGAAGAAAGGAAGAGAGGAGGGGGAGAGGAGAAAGGAAGAGAGAAGAAAGGGAGAGAGAGGAGGGGGAGAGGAGAAAGGGAGAGAAGAAAGAGAGAGGAGAGGGAGAGGAGAAAGGAAGAGAAGAAAGGAAGAGAGGAGGAGGAGAAGAGAAAGGAAGAGAAGAAAGGAAGAGAGGAGGAGGAGAAGAGAAAGGAAGAGAAGAAAGGAAGAGAGGAGGGGGAGAGGAGAAAGGAAGAGAGAAGAAAGAGAGAGGAGGAGGAGAGGAGAAAGGAAGAGAAGAAAGGAAGAGAGGAGGAGGAGAAGAGAAAGGAAGAGAAGAAAGGAAGAGAGGAGGAGGAGAAGAGAAAGGAAGAGAAGAAAGGAAGAGAGGAGGGGGAGAGGAGAAAGGAAGAGAGAAGAAAGGGAGAGGAGGAGGAGAGGAGAAAGGGAGAGAGAAGAAAGAGGAGAGGGAGAGGAGAAAGGAAGAGAGAAGAAAGGAAGAGAGAAGAGGGAGAGAGGAGAAAGGGAGAGAGAAGAAAGGAAGAGAGGAGGGGGAAAGGAGAAAGGAAGAGAGAAGAAAGGGAGAGAGAGGAGGGGGAGAGGAGAAAGGAAGAAGAAGAAAGGGAGGGAGAGGAGAAAGGAAGAGAGGAGGGGGAGAGGAGAAAGGAAGAGGGAAGAAAGGGAGAGAGAGGAGGGGGAGAGGAGAAAGGGAGAGAGAAGAAAGAGAGAGGAGAGGGAGAAGAGAAAGGAAGAGAAGAAAGGAAGAGAGGAGGGGGAGAGGAGAAAGGAAGAGAGAAGAAAGGGAGAGAGGAGAGGGAGAGGAGAAAGGAAGAGAGAAGAAAGGGAGAGAGGAGGGGGAGAGGAGAAAGGGAGAGAGAGGAGAAAGGAAGAGAGGAGGGGGAGAGGAGAAAGGAAGAGAGAAGAAAGGGAGAGAGAGGAGAGGGAGAAGAGAAAGGGAGAAGAGAGAGAGAGGAGAGGGGGAGAGGAGAGAGGAAGGAGGAAGAAGAGAGAGAGAAAAGGGAGAGGGAGTGATAGAAGAGGGAGAGATATTTTCAGGTATGTTACCATCCTGGAAGCCCTGGTTTACAACCGTTTGAAGCCAGGAGTCCTTCCTCCCGCCAAGAGGCCTGTTGGGCCAGGCAAGAGCTTAATTGAATTAAAATTACATTAATTAAAAAGACGGGTGTATGTAATCAATGCTCCCTTCTATAACCTTATAATTACAATGCGGTTGCAGCGATGGCGTTCCCAGGCGGCCACAGGTAATGGATCCCTTAATATAAAATTTTCACTGCCGTTCCGAGGCCTCAAAGGGAGAGAGGGACATTAATAGGAATCGCATTAAATTCTGATCAGTTAAAACACTCTGGGAAGAGTGGCTGGGGGGTGTGTGTGACTAAATCTCCAGCCTTTGTTCCAAGGGAAAGAAGGGTGTGCAAGAGACACGCACACTACCTCCCCCCCCCCCCCAACACACAGGCAAAGAAGTGGGATGCAGCCATTAACACTTTTTTGGGCGAAGAGCGTGGGATGTTTTTAACACTTCCAGGTTTCTAGATCGAGCTGTTGAGTTTTCTTTTAGCTGCTTTTATGCTCCGCCAACCAGGTAAAGGTAAAGGTTCCTCTCGCACATATGTGCCAGTCGTTCCCGACTCTAGGGGGCGGTGCTCATCTCAGTTTCAAAGCCGAAGAGCCAGCGCTGTCCGAAGACGTCTCCGTGGTCATGTGGCCAGCATGACTCAACACTGAAGGTACACAGAACGCTGTTCCCTTCCCACCAAAGGTGGCTCCTATTTTTCTACTTGCATTTTTTACGTGCTTCTGAACTGCTAGGTTGGCAGAAGCTGGGACAAGTCACGGGAGCTCACGCCGTCATGCGGCGCCGGGGATTCGAACTGCTGACCTTTCTGATCGACAAGAAGCAGACGTCTTAGCCCATGAACCACTGTGTCCCTACACCGCCAAAAATGGAGTGTTGGGATTTTATTTTCTGCCTATCTCCTCCCCAGCATAAGTCCAACACATTCTCTTGTGTGTTGTGTATGTGTAGATTTTTCCATTTGTCCGAGCCCTGCAGCAAACGCTGGGTAGGTTCAGAACTGGTCTCCCAACAATTTGATCCTCTGTTTACAGCTGGTGCAGGATTCAAACTCAGGATTTCCCGAGATTCAGCCAACTCAGAATGAGGAGGAACTGTTTTCCCCAGCAAAGCTCTGTGTTCTGACCTAGACAGATAGATGGATGAAGAGATGGAGAGAGATGGAAGATATATATATATATATATATATATATATATATATATATATAGATAGATAGATAGATAGATAGATAGATAGATAGATAGATAGATAGATAGATAGATAGATAGATAGATAGATAGATAGATGAAGAGGAAAGGAGAGATGGAGATAAGATAGATAGATAGATAGATAGATAGATAGATAGATAGATAGATAGATAGAAAGATGGATGAAGAGATGGAGATAGATAGATAGATAGATAGATAGATAGATAGATAGATAGATAGATAGATAGATAGATAGATAGATAGAAGAGGAATGGAGAGAGATGAAGATAAAATAGATTAGATAGATGGATGAAGAGATGGAAGATAGATAAGATGAAGAGGAATGGAGAGATGTAGGTAGATAGATGAAGAAATGAATGGAGAGAGATGAGATGGAGAGAGATGGAAGATAGATAAGATGAAGAGGAATGGAGAGAGATGGAGATAGATAGATAGATAGATAGATAGATAGATAGATAGATAGATAGATAGATGATAGATAGATGAAGAGGAATGGAGAGATGTAGATAGATAGATGAAGAAATGAATGGAGAGAGATGAGATGGAGAGAGATGGAAGATAGATAGATAGGAAAGGAGACAGATTGATAGATTCAGAGGAATGGAGAGATGGAGATAGATAGATAGATGAAGAGCTGTAGAGAGATGTAGATAGACAGACAGCTAAAGAGATGAATGAAGAGAGATGTAGAGATAAATGGAAGAGATGAATGAAGAGATGTAGATGTAGATGAAGGGATGACTGGAGAGAGATGGAGATGAGATAGCCAGATAGATAGATAGATATAGAGGGAGGAGGAGAGAGAGAGCCTCCGTGCCAAGCAGGGAACAGGATGACAGGAGAGAATGCCATCAAGGCATTTGACAGGATTTCCCATCTTGGTGCATTCCTGCCTCTCAGTGCAGCCTCTCTCCTCTGCCAACATCCAGCACAAATCGTTTGCCTTTTATGAAGAAAATGGAAAGCGACAAGACGGGTGATTCACAGCTTCTATTTCCTCCAGGGTCAACTCGAGCCAAGCCGGCTGCTTCCTCCTGACCCAACGGTCGGCTGCTCGCTCTGCCTGTTATGCGGCGAAGAAGAAGAAGCCGGCCAATCGAGGTTTTATGAAGAGCTTGATTCTGGGAAATCGGGAGCGAGGGATTCCTTTAGCAATACACAATCTGCTTTTTTGTGTGTTGTGGCTTTTCAGACAATAAGCTGGGAGTTTTCGCGGAGGTGGCAAAACCCAAGGCCCTGATTCCAAGCTTATTTTTACAGCCGGAGTCACCCACGCAGACGAGGCCAAGACTAAATTGGGAGAATTTTTCTCTCTCTCGGAATACACGACATTTTCTGGGAATCCCTCATCCGCCTCTTGAATTCCTGGAGCCGGTCCTTTTTCAGCAGACTATCTGGCAAAATGTTTTCACCGCCCCCCCCCCCCCCAACTCCGGCTCTTTAATAATAAAAAAATCTGCCAGATTTAGGGTTCCTTCAGACCAAAGTTCACCATGCTTTTTCTCTTTTGATTGTTATAATCATCTGTGGGAGCCATCACCAACTGGTGGCCACTGGTAGCCCGCAAGAAAATTTGGGTGGTCTGCAGAAAAATTATTTGCATTTTTTATATTGCACTAAATCAGGGGTCCTCAAACTACGGCCCCTGGGACGGATACGTGCAGTGAACGCTTGTGTTGCTGCAGAGAGTCTCCCCCTTTGGGGGTCTTTTTGTGTGGGTCGCAAAGGGGCAGAAATTCCAACTTGGGGTCTGCTTCAGCCTCCTGCTGGGGGGCTTTGGGTAAAGGCTGGAGGGAAGCACCGCTGGTGGCGAAGAGCCAGAGGGCCTCGTTCCAGTGGGGCTGCATCATGGCCTGGAACTAGCTGACCATCTCAGGCTGAGCCTCCAGGTGCTGGTCCCTGGCCTTGCGCTCCCGCTGGTCTTCCCTCTGCTTGGAAAGCCTATGCTCCTAGTCCTCAGTGAGGTGCTTCTGCTGAGCCTCCTTTTTGGTCAGATCCAATTTGAACTGAGCTGTTTTGCCAACTGTTTCTCCTGGTGGCTGCTTATCTCCAGCAACTGCTTCCTGTTGGGGCACTAAGGAGCCCGGGCGAGGAGGGGCGAGTAGAGGCCGTCGAGGCCGCCTCTCAATGAGTGACATCACGTTGACCACGCCCACCCAGTCACATGACCACCTAGCCACGCCCACCGTTGGTCATTAGGCAGGTCACATTGACCACGCCCACCCAGTCACACGACCACCTAGCCACGCCCACCCAGCTGGTCATTAGGTAGATCACGTTGACCACGCCCACCCAGTCACATGACTACCTAGCCACGCCCACTCAGCCAGTCATTAGGTAGATCACATTGACCACGCCCACCCAGTCACATGACCACCTAGCCACGCCCACCGTTGGTCATTAGGCAGGTCACATTGACCACGCCCACCCAGTCACACGACCACCTAGCCACGCCCACCCAGCTGGTCATTAGGTAGATCACGTTGACCACGCCCACCCAGTCACATGACTACCTAGCCACGCCCACTCAGCCAGTCATTAGGTAGATCACATTGACCACGCCCACCCAGTCACATGACCACCTAGCCACGCCCACCCAGCTGGTCATTAGGTAGATCACGTTGACCACGCCCACCCAGTCACATGACTACCTAGCCACGCCCACTCAGCCAGTCATTAGGTAGATCACATTGACCACGCCCACCCAGTCACATGACCACCTAGCCACGCCCACCCAGCTGGTCATTAGGTAGATCACGTTGACCACGCCCACCCAGTCACATGACCACCTAGCCACGCCCACCCAGCCGGTCATTAGGCAGATCCTATTAGTGGCTCACGGGATTTCAAATTATGAATTTAGTGGTCCCTGAGGTCCGAAAGGTTGGTGACCCCTGATCTGTGGGACGTGAAGCTATAGTTGCTGATTTGACTGGTCCTCGACTTACAACAGTCTATTTAGTGACCAAAGTTACAACGGCACCGGGAAAAAAGCCACATGAGCATTTTATAACCATAGCAGCATCCCCATGGATCACTTCGTGCCAAAATTAGGACATTTCGCCACCGACCCATATTTACGACGGTTGGCTTGGTCCCGGGGGTCACGCGATCCCATTTTGCGACCTCCTGACGAGCAAAGGCAATGGGGAAAAAAATCGGATTCACTTAACAACCAGATTACTAATTTCACAACTGCAGCGATTGACTTAACCAATGCGGCAAGGAAGGTCGCTCACTTAAGAACCGCCTGGCCATTTGGGCTCAACTGTGGTCATAAGTCAAGGACTCCCTGTATAGGGAATAAATTTGGCGGGGGTTGAAGCGTTCTGTCCTTTTTTCTTTTTTTCTTTTTCAAAATACTAATTTAAAAAATCCAAAGCGAAACCTTTGAAATGTTGCTTGTCCAGAAATGGCATGGAAACTTTTCAAATGTCAGCCTTAGAAGCTGAATTTGGTGCCAACTACCAACTCTCTTTTCTGCTGTGTTCCCCCCCACCCCTTTCCAGAAACTCCGCCAACATCTGGCAGTCTGCAGGGAGCCCCCCCCCTTTTAAGATGTTTCCTGCATTAACAATGGAATCGAATTCTTTAGATGGTTGGATGCCTTTAAAAAAATAATGTCATACTTTTTTTAAAAAAAAGATTGCTCGGCAAAGCTTGGAGACATTCAGGATACATGAGAGAGAGAGACAAGCTGTTTTCCGCGCCCAAAAAATAAAAAACTGGGGCCCTTGAAGCTTTCAGCAGGACGAGGAAATGCTCTTTTCGCCTTTGATTCCCAAAAGGCTGAGTCCGTTAAGCGATCTGGTGAGAAAAATGCAAGAAAAGTGAGAAAAATGTGTGTTAGATTTCTTCAAGGAACGTTCTTGCTGCTTCTTATTAAAACTCTTTAGAATAGAATGGAATAGCAGAGTTGGAAGGGACCTTGGAGGTCTTCTAGTCCAACCCCCTGCCTAGGCAGGAAACCCCACACCACTTCAGACAAATGGTTAGAATAGAATAGAATAGAATAGAACAGAACCTTGGAGGTCTTCTCGTCCAACCCTTTATATTGTTATAGAATGAAATAGAATAGAATAACAGAGTTGGAAGGGACCTTGGAGGTCTTCTAGTCCAACCCCCTGCCTAGGCAGGAAACCCTACACCACTTCAGACAAATGGTTAGAATAGAATAGAATAGAATAGAACAGAACAGAACCTTGGAGGTCTTCTCGTCCAACCCTTTATATTGTTATAGAATGAAATAGAATGGAATAGAATAGAACAGAACAGAGAATGGAATGGAATACAGAGTGGAATGGAATGGAATAGAATATGGAATGGAATGGAATAGAATAGAATGGAATGAATAGAGTAGAATAGAATGGAGAGTGGAATGGAATGGAATAGAATAGCTGAGCAGAGATGAGCAGAGTTGAAAGGGACCTTGGAGGTCTTCTAGTCCAACCCCCTGCTTAGGCAGGAAACCCCACACCACTTCAGACAAATGGTTAGAATAGAATAGAATAGAACCTTGGAGGTCTTCTTGTCCAACCCTTTATATTGTTATAGAATGAAATAGAATAGAATAGAATAGAACAGAGAATGGAATGGAATACAGAGTGGAATGGAATGGAATAGAATATGGAATGGAATGGAATAGAATAGAGAATGGAGTGGAATAGAGTAGAATAGAATGGAGAGTGGAATAAAATGGAATGGAATAGAATAGCTGAGCAGAGATGAGCAGAGTTGGAAGGGACCTTGGAGGTCTTCTAGTCCAACCCCCTGCTTAGGCAGGAAACCCTACACCACTTCAGACAAATGGTTAGAATAGAACCTTGGAGGTCTTCTCGTCCAACCCCTTATATTGTTATAGAATAGAATAGAATAGAATAGAACAGAGAATGGAATGGAATGGAATAGAGAGTGGAATGGAATGGAATAGAATAGAATATGGAATGGAATAGAATAAAATAGAATAGAATAGAGAATGGAATGGAATAGAGTAGAATAGAATGGAGAGTGGAATGGAATGGAATAGAATAGAATAGGTGAGCAGAGATGAGCAGAGTTGGAAGGGAACTTGGAGGTCTTCTAGTCCAACCCCCTGCTTAGGCAGGAAACCCCACACCACTTCAGACAAATGGTTAGAATAGAATAGAATAGAACCTTGGAGGTCTTCTTGTCCAACCCTTTATATTGTTATAGAATGAAATAGAATAGAATAGAATAGAACAGAGAATGGAATGGAATACAGAGTGGAATGGAATGGAATAGAATATGGAATGGAATGGAATAGAATAGAGAATGGAGTGGAATAGAGTAGAATAGAATGGAGAGTGGAATAAAATGGAATGGAATAGAATAGCTGAGCAGAGATGAGCAGAGTTGGAAGGGACCTTGGAGGTCTTCTAGTCCAACCCCCTGCTTAGGCAGGAAACCCTACACCACTTCAGACAAATGGTTAGAATAGAACCTTGGAGGTCTTCTCGTCCAACCCCTTATATTGTTATAGAATGAAATAGAATAGAATAGAATAGAATAGAACAGAGAATGGAATGGAATGGAATAGAGAGTGGAATGGAATGGAATAGAATAGAATATGGAATGGAATAGAATAAAATAGAATAGAATAGAGAATGGAATGGAATAGAGTAGAATAGAATGGAGAGTGGAATGGAATGGAATAGAATAGAATAGGTGAGCAGAGATGAGCAGAGTTGGAAGGGAACTTGGAGGTCTTCTAGTCCAACCCCCTGCTTAGGCAGGAAACCCTACACCACTTCAGACAAATGGTTTAGAATAGAATAGAACAGAACAGAACCTTGGAGGTCTTCTCGTCCAACCCTTTATATTGTTATAGAATGAAATAGAATAGAATAGAACAGAGAATGGAATGGAATACAGAGTGGAATGGAATGGAATAGAATATGGAATAGAATAAAATAGAATAGAATAAAATAGAATAGAGAATGGAATAGAGTAGAATAGAATGGAGAGTGGAATGGAATGGAATAGAATAGAATAGCTGAGCAGAGATGAGCAGAGTTGGAAGGGACCTTGGAGGTCTTCTAGTCCAACCCCCTGCCTAGGCAGAATAGAATAGAATAGGAACAAAGGGTTATCCAGCATCTTCTTAAAAACCTCCAGTGTTGGGGCATTCACAACTTCTGGAGGCAAGTTGTTCCACTGATTAATTGGTCTCACTGTCAGGAAATTCTTCCTTAGTTCTAAGTTGCTTCTCGTTAATAAAGTGAATTGCAGGAGCAGAAAAATCCCAAACTGAGCAGGTTTATTTGAATGACGGGCTGTCCTCGACTTGCAACAGTTCATTTAGTGACCGCAGTTACAACGGCACTGAAAAAAGTAACTGTTTTTCACACTTAACGACCGTTACAGCATCCTGGGGTCATTTGATCCCTTTTGCGACCTTCCGACGAGCAAAGTCAATGGGGAAGCTGTTCTGACCGAGGCTTCCCAAGAGCAGGAAGCAAACTCCTTGTCCCAACAAAACTCCCTTTTATTCATTGACTGTGAATTCTGCTCATTCCCATCCAGCAAAGCCTTTCAAGGGAGGATTTAAGGTCACAGACCTTCTCTGGCTTGGAGAGCTGCCAGGCCGATCTCTGCAGAACTTGGCAAGGAGTCTTGGAGAGTCACAAACCAATTAAGCGAAATAATGGTCTCCTGCAAACTCCACTCCCCTTTCGCTCCTCTTTGATTTCCTCTGGGAGGGGCCATTCATCCTCCACCTGTGGTCTTACTCCCAAGTCAACCCTTGTTCTTTAGCTGTTCCCTTCGTCTGGCCACTCTGCGCATGCGCACACTGGGAACAGGCTCCAGCTGTTCTTCTGCCCCACTGATGTCTGACTCTGAAGGCAGCTGATAACTGTCAGACGGCCCTGGCCCCCTCTCTGCCTCCGACACAGAGCCCTCATCCGAGCCTTCCCCAGACTCCAGGACTGGCCCCTCTTCTTCCCCAACCTCCTCTCTGTCCGAATCTGTGGGCCGCATCACCCTGATTCCCTTAACAACCATCTTACTAACTTAACAACTGCAATGATTTGCTTAACAACGGTAGGGAGAAAGGTCATAAAATGGGCACAAACTCGCTTAAATGTCTTGCTTGGGGCTCAATTACGGTCTAAGTTGAAGATGGCCTGTACTTGAACAACTAGTAAAACCTATTTGTTTGTTTTTTTTATTTATTGTTTATTTGTTTGGGGTTGGTTTATTTTGTGTTTCCAACTTTGCTGGATTGTGGCAAAACTACCTGAATCTGGAAGGGAATTTAAAGAAACAAACAAGCATTGGTTCTCCCAGCATCACTCCAAGAAAGGAGAGATCTCAGACTGAGAATCCAAGGTGAAATAAGGACTTCTCGTGGGGAAAAAAAGAGAGAGAAGAGAAATAACTCTTCTCACAGGTGCCCTTGTGACCTCTGAGGTGCCCTTGTGACCTCTAGGCCGGAGTACTGCAATGTGCTCTACATGGGGCTGCCCTTGAAGAGTATTCGGCGACTTCAGCTGGTCCAGAATGCAGCCGCGCGAGCGATTGTGGGTGCACCTCGTTTCACCCACGTAACACCTATCCTCCGCGAGCTGCACTGGCTGCCTGTTGATCTCCGGGTGCGCTTCAAGGCGCTAGTCGTCACTTATAAAGCCCTTCATGGTATTGGACCTGGGTACTTGAGAGACCGCCTACTGCCAATTACCTCCACTAGGCCAATAAGATCCCATAGATTAGGCCTCCTCCGAATTCCATCAGCCGGTCAATGTCGACTGGCGACTACCCGGAGGAGAGCCTTCTCGGTGGCTGCTCCGACCCTATGGAACGAACTCCCCGTGGAGATTCGTACCCTCACCACCCTCCAGGCCTTCCGCAAAGCCCTTAAAACCTGGCTGTCCCGACAGGCCTGGGGCTAAAGACTTCAACCCCACCCGAATAGTACGACTGTTGTGCTTTTTAATGATGTATTGTCTTCATGTGTATAACTTGTTTTGTCCTTCCCTCCCCCTGAATTGTGAGCCGCCCTGAGTCCCCTCAGGGAAAGGGGCGGCATACAAATAAAGTTAAATCTAAAAATCTAAATCTATAATAAGATTTCTTGCTCACCTGTTCGTGCCTGGCAACAGAACAAGGCAAAGTGTCTTCTCTGGAATCTGCTCATAAAGTGTTTTGACTGTACGGTCCAGTTTCTTGATGGCTTTCTTTAAACCAAGTTCCTGCGGAGAAATGATGGAAATGCTTTTCGTGAAAGAGAGCCAGGCAAGAAAGCAAGGGTGCTGGAAACCGTGGCTTCAAGAATCTCGGTGCTATCCTAAAAAATTAGCTTGCATGTATCCGAACTTACAACCTAAATGCCGGAGATGTGATTGTGCTGATGCTACATATTATCATGAGCCGAGGTGGCGCAGTGGTTAAATGCAGCACTGCAGGCTACTTCAGCTGACTGCAGTTCTGCAGTTGGGCTGTTCAAATCGGTTCCACCACAAAACCGCGTTCGACTAAAGCGCGCTCGACGAAACCGCGTAGCTGACGTCATCACAGCGCGATGAAAAAAGCACGCTGCGAACGCTAAAGCTAAAATTAACCCCTAAACCTAAACCTAACCCCCCTAAACCTAATCCTAAACCTAACCCTAAACCTAACCCTAAACCTAACCCTAAACCTAACCCTAAAACTAAGCCTAAACCTAACTCTAAACCTAACCCTTAACCTAACCCTAACCCTAACCCTTAACCTAACCCTAACCCTAACCCTAACCCTTAACCTAACCCTAACCCTAACCCTTTCCTTAACTTGAATCGGCTTGCTTTCAAAGCGCTATTTAAAGCGCCCTTTTTTCTCCGCGGTCGCTGTTGTCGCCCTGCTGATGACGTCAGCGACGTGGTTTAATCGGGCGCACTTTAGTGGAGCGGGGTTTTGTCATGCCATGGTTCAAATCTCACCAGCTCAGGGTTGACTCAGCCTTCCATCCTTCCGAGGTGGGTAAAATGAGGACCCGGATTGTTGTTGGGGGCAATATGCTGACTCTGTAAACCGCTTAGAGAGGGCTGAAAGCCCTATGAAGCGGTATATAAGTCTAACTGCTATTGCTATCATATATGGTGGACTTGTAAAAAAGCCAAAGCATTTTGGATAAAAATATGGTGGATTATTCAAAATATTCTTAAAAAGAGGATAAAGTTTACTCCTCAGTTATTCTTTGTTAGGTATAATTACAGATTGTACAGTTATAGAGACTAATTTGATTCTGAATTTAACAACGGCAGCAAGATTTTTGGTGGCGCAGTACTGGAAGAAAGAAGAATTGTCTACTATTCAAGAATGGACGTTAAAAGTAAACTTAGCAGAGATGGCTAAAATATCAGCATACCTCAAGGATCATTCAGATGAGAAATACAAGTTGGAATAGAGAAGATGGACTGATTATATTCAAAATAAATATGGGACTAAGAAATTTCAGTTAGCTTATGAATAAATGAACAAGGAATATTACAATTAAGTTAGTTTTACAAAAGGGGAGTTAAAAGTACAAGCGAAGGGATGATGCTAAAGTTAGTTAGTTTATTTTAGTGTATGATTGTTAAATGCTTATACCCTTTATTTACTCTGGGGGGTTGGGGGGAGGGGGGGAGGGGGAAAGGTATACAATTGTAAAACTTATTAAAACTTTTTAATAAAAAAAAAGAATCTCAGTGCTTAAAACATGGAAATGAAATGTGACGGAGGATTTCATAACACAAGGACAATGGAATGACGCAGAATATAATATAAAGATGTACGATTATTGGATGGATTTAGGAGGATGGAATGAATTGTTAGAATATAAATTAAGTCAAACCTTAGACGATCTCGTATAAAATGAAGGAATAGTAATTATAGTCAAATAAAAGATTAATAGTGATAATAATGTATACATATATATTAGATTGATAATATGAGGTTTTATATAAATTGTAATTGAGGACTATGGAGAGGATGCACAAAGGTTTTTGTAACCAGCTGACACGTTGGATGTAACTGGAAGATGTTTTTTATGTTTTATATTTTGTTTGTGTAAGTTTGTCTTTAAAAAATAAAAATTATTTTAATTAAAAAAAAAGAATCTCGGTCTTTAACATTTCAGTTCAAAGGTAATAAAACGCTGGTAATAAAATGTCTGAAAGAAACCACCAAGTTCAGAGAGGACCAAGCACCACTTGGGCCTCCTCCTTCCTCTTCTCCACCAACCCCACTCCTAGCACTGATGATGCTACCTAGGTGGGTAATGAAACGTCTGCAAAAAAACCACCAAGCTCAGAGGGCACCAAGCATTCCACAGTCCTCCTCCTCCTCCCTCTAGCACTGATGATGCTACCTAGGTGGGTAATGAAACATCTGCAAGAAAACCACCAAGCTCAGAAGGCACCAAGGATACCACAGTCCTCCTCCTCCCTCTAGCACTGATGATGCTACCTAGTTGGGTAATGAAAGGTCTGCAAGAAAACCACCAAGCTCAGAGAGCACCAAGGACTCCACAGTCCTCCTCCTCCTCCCTCTATCACTGATGATGCTACCTAGTTGGGTAATGAAAGGTCTGCAAGAAAACCACCAAGCTCAGAGAGCACCAAGGACTCCACAGTCCTCCTCCTCCTCCCTCTATCACTGATGATGCTACCTAGTTGGGTAATGAAAGGTCTGCAAGAAAACCACCAAGCTCAGAGAGCACCAAGGATTCCACAGTCCTCCTCCTCCTCCCTCTAGCACTGATGATGCTACCTAGGTGGGTAATGAAACATCTGCAAGAAAACCACCAAGCTCAGAAGGCACCAAGGATACCACAGTCCTCCTCCTCCCTCTAGCACTGATGATGCTACCTAGTTGGGTAATGAAAGGTCTGCAAGAAAACCACCAAGCTCAGAGAGCACCAAGGACTCCACAGTCCTCCTCCTCCTCCCTCTAGCACTGATGATGCTACCTTATTGGGTAATGAAATGTCTGCAAGAAAACCACCAAGCTCAGAGGGCACCAAGGACCCCTCAGTTCTCCTCCTTCCTCTCCTCCTCCTCCTCTCCACCAAGCCCACTCCTAGCGCTGATGATGTTGCAAAAACTCAACTACCCTCTCGCTTAGCGATGGGAATCTTGGGGTCAGTTAGGGTCATAAGTTGAGGACTACTGTACTGTGCTTTAACCACCGGGGCTCAGCTGAAGTCCCAGAACTGAACGGGAGGCTCCGAATCTCGTTCCCCTTCTGCCACCCCTTGGCTCGCTAAAGGCCAGATGGGCTCACCGGATCGAAGGGGGATGGCGGCAGCCGCTTCTCCGGCACTTCTGCCCCTCCTGGGCCCTCTTTGTTCACCAGGCAGGCCCACTGGAAGAAGGTGGGAGAGGTGAAGGCTCTCCGGCTCCGGAAGGGGCTCCCTTGAAGGGCCTGGAGGGCCTCGCAGGCACACGCCGGGCTCTGGAACCCTGGCAGGGAGGAGACGATGCCCCAAGAATGCAAATTAATACATTGGGAAATCAGAGCTGCGGCCTGGAGAATCGTGTTGGGCAAAGCTGGCGAAGAAGTCGGGGCAGCCCAGATGAAAACGGCTTAAATTAAGACATTTCCTATAATTTCTTTCTCTTCCCTTTCTCCCTCCTTCTCTTCTGCTTCCTTCCTACCGTCCCTTCCTTATCCATTCACCTCCTTTCCCTTTCTTCCTCCTTCCCTCCCTCCCTCCTTTCTTCCTTTCCTTTTTTATCTATTCCCCTTTCCTTTCCTTCCTCCTTCCCTTCTGCTTCCTTCCTTCTTTCCCCTCCCTCCCTCTCTTATCCATTCATTACCTTTCCTTCCTCCTTCCCTCCCTCCCTCCTTTCTTTCTTTCCTTTCCTCTTTTATCTATTCCCCTTTCCTCTCCTTCCTCCTTCCCTTCTGCTTCCTTCCTTTTTTCCCCTCCCTCCCTCTCTTATCCATTCATCACTTTTCCTTCCTTCCTCCTTCCCTCCCTCCTTTCTTCCTTTCCTTTCCTTTCCTTCCTCCTTCCCTTCTGCTTCCTTCCTTCGCTCCCTCTCTTATCCATTCACCACCTTTCCTTTCCTTCCTCCTTTCCCCTTTCTTCCTTTCCCTCCCTCTTATCCATTCACCTTTCCTTTCTTCCTTTCCTCCCTCTCTCTATCCCTTCCCCTTCCTTCCTTTCCCTCCCTCTATGATCCATTCATCTTTCCTTTCCTCCCTCCTTTCTTCCTTTCCTTTCCTCTTTTATCCATTCCCCTTTCCTTTCCTTCCTCCTTCCCTTCTGCTTCCTTCCTTCCTTCCCCTTCCCCCTCTCTTATCCATTCACTACCTTTCCTTTCCCTTTCTTTCTTCCCTCTCTCTCTCCATCCCTTCCTCTTCCCCTTCCTTCCTTTCCCTCTCTCTCTTATCCATACACCACTTTTCCTTTCCTTCCTCCTTCCCCCTTTCTTCCTTTCCCTCCATCTCTTATCCATTCACCTTTCCTTTCTCTTTCCTCCTTTCCTTTCCTCTTTTATCCATTCATCTTTCCTTTCCTCCCTCCTTCTCTTCCGCTTCCTTCCTTCCCCTTCCCTCCACCCCTTTCTTATCCATTCACCACCTTTCCTTTCCCTTTCTTCCTTTCCTCCCTCTCTCCATCCTTTCCCTTTCCTTCCTTCCCCTCCCTCTATGATCTATTCACCACCCTCCCTTCATCCTTCCCTTCTGCTCGCTTGCTTCCTTCACTTCTCTTCCCTTCTCCATTCACCAGTCCCTTCCTTATGACCACAACACACGAAAGGTCACAAAGTGGAGTGTGTGGGTTGAGGATTATCCGTAAGAGCGACGGGGCTCCGAATATGGGAAAGATTTTTAAGCGCCAAAAAGAGAAACACGGGGAAGAGAAAAACAAGAAGGGAGAACTCCTAATCCACAGGTTATCTCTTGCAGCGACATCGTTTTTTGGGGGGAAAGAGCCCTTATTTATGGCCTCACTTACTCAGAAAGCAGTAACTCCTCGGTCTTCCGGTCTGGGGATCTCTTGGCCAAAAAATGGACCGTAAACCTTCCAAAGGGCCCAGCTGTTCCTGCAGCTCTGCCTCCCCTCGGCACTTCCTCAATCCGGCCAAGTAAAGGATCCCGTCGTTTTCAGGATCTCGTTCCAGCCCTTGCAGGAGCATCTCCCCATCCAGGGTCACCTCACTGACGGGCCTTTGGACCTAGAAGACGCAGGAAACCAAAACGGAGGACAAAAGGCTGCTAACGTTGGTTGGCATATACGACAGAGGCTTCCTCCTGCATTTGGGCCGATGGGGTCCTTTCCCCCGTTTCCCCCTCTGGGTTTGTTGCATAAACTCTGCAGTTTACCAAGAGAAGAGAAGATGTGTGTGTGTGTGTGTATGTGTATGTATGCAATCGGCTCGTCACAAGATTCCATCACGACAGAAACCCAATATTTTTACTAGCTGATAAGATCTATACTAGTCATACATATACAACTATATATATATATATATATATATATATATATATATATATATGTGTGTGTGTGTGTGTGTGTGTGTGTGTGTGTGTGTGTGTCTGTGTGTGTGTGTGTTTTATTTGTGCTGATAAATAAATAAAGGGAGACTAGTATAGATCTATTTCAAGCTATTTAGCTCTCATCAGCTAGCCATACCCTTACTGGGATTCGAACCTGTGCTATATTGCATCTTACGCAAACGTCTTAGCCATTATGCCACAGGTCTCCTCCTTATAAGCTGAATATGTGAATATACACATACATACATACATACCTATCACCCTGGCTTAGCTGATAAGGAATCGAACTCTGTGGCTTAATGGTTAACACATCTGCCTAAGATGCAATATAGCCCAGGTTCGAATCCCAGTAAGGGTATGGCTAGCTGATGAGAGCTAAATAGCTTGAAATAGATCTATACTACTCTCCCTTTATATATCAGCACAAATACAACACAAATTGTAACAAAGGCAACAGTTAAAAATATTGGGTTTCTGTCTGGATGGTCTCTTGTGACGAGCCAATGGACAGAGAATGGAAGTAGTGAACTTCCTCCCATATTTGGGCATACCGGGGGTTGTAACTTTATATATATATATATATATATATATATATATATATATATATATATATATATATATATATATATATATATATATAAGCCCCAATTATGGGAGGAAGCTAATTATTTATCAGCACAAATAAAAAAAAACCACACACACACACACACACACACACACATATATATATATATACACATACATACATACATACACACACACACATATATGTATATAGATATAGATATACATACATACACACACACACACACACACGCACATACATACAATAGTAGAGTTGGAAGGGACCTTGGAGGTCTTCTAGTCCAACCCCCTGCCTAGGCAGGAAACCCTATACCGTTTCAGACAAATGGCTAGCAAACATCTTCTTAAAGATGGGGAAGAAAGGGAGGTAGGGACAGATTTTATTTTCATGAGCTTATTTTTCAAGATCACCGCAGATGGGGACTGCAGTCAAGAAATCAAAAGATGCTTGCTCCTGGGGAGGAAAGCTGTGGCAAATCTAGACAGCATCCTGAGAAGCAGAGACATCACCCTGCCAACAAAAGTGCATCTAGGCAAGGCTACGGTTTTCCCAGTTGCAATGGATGGCTGTGAAGGTTGGACCATAAGAAAGGCTGAGCGCCAAAGAATGGAGGCCTTTGAACTCTGGTGCTGGAGAAGACTCCTGTTAGTCCCTTGGACTGCAAGGCCATCCAACCGGTCAGTCCTAGAGGAGATCAACCCTGGCTGCTCTTTAGAAGGCCAGATCCTGAAGAGGAAACTCAAAGACTTTGGCCACCTAATGAGAAGGAAGAAGAACTCCCTGGAGAAGAGCCTCATGCTGGGAATGATGGAGGGCAGAAGAAGAAGAAGGGGACGACAGAGAAGGAGGTGGCTGGATGGAGTCACCAAAGCAGCCAGCATGAGCTTCAATGGACTCCAGAGGATGGTAGAGGACAGGAAGGCCTGGAGGAACATTGTCCATGGGGTTGCAATGGGTTACACACGGCTTTGCAACTAACAACAGGCAGCAGCATCAGTGCTAGAAGTGAGTGGAGTTTTCAGAGGAGGGAGAGAGGGAGGAGGAAGAGGATGACGACTGTGGGGTCCTTGGTGGTCTGTGAGTTTGCTTGTTTCCTTGCAGACGTTTCATTACCTAACTAGGTAACATCATCAGTGCTAGGAGCACTGACAATCTTATACCGAGTTGACTCATGAAACATCTACAAGAAAACAACCAAAAAAACAGAAAAAAATAAATAATAATTGATTATATTTATAGATGATCATCAATAGAATCTATAAGCTTTCCTTTCATGGAAGCAAATATATATATATATTTTAAAAAGAGTACAATTATGCCAAATAACAGCAGGCGTTTTGCGAATTGCAGCCCAAGACTTTGTGTCTCGTTAGGAAAATCTGATCTAAACCATCGGGAAGTTTATAATACTTTAAAGAGAGAAATGGAGGGCCTAAGAGTTTGGCAGACGCCATGCAGGCGTTCTCTCTCCACCCTGGGATTTAAAGGTGAGCTATAATCCTACCTTGAGGGCACATCCTCCAATTTCTGCTCCGTTCAGATCTTCCAAAGCCAGCTGTGCACCTTCCAACACTTCATATTGGATACAGAGGTGGGGCTTTGGGAGAAACAAAAGGGCCCGCAGGTGTTAAATGAGGGGCTTGGTGTTTCCCAATACTCAGATCCTCCCTTCCTTCCTCCCTCCCTTCCTTGTAGCTAAATTCTTTCCTTCCTTCCAGCTAAATTCCTTCCTTCCTTTCCTTCCTAAATTCCTTCCTTTTTTTCTTCTAGCTAAATTCCTTCCTTCTTTCTTTCTAAATTCTTTCCTTTCTTCTTTCTAATTTCCTTCCTTCCTTCTAAATTCCTTCCTTCTAAATTCCTTCCTTATAGTTAAATTCCTTCCTTCCTTTCTAAATTCCTTCCTTCTAAATTCCTTTCTTATAGCTAAATTCCTTCCTTCCTTCCTTCCTTCCTTATAGCTAAATTCCTTCCTTCCTTTCTTTCTTATAGCTAAATTCCTTCCTTCCTTTCTAAATTCCTTCCTTCTAAATTCCTTTCTTATAGCTAAATTAATTCCTTCCTTCCTTTCTTATAACTAAATTCCTTCCTTCCTTTTTATAGCTAAATTTCTTCCTTCCTTCCTTCCTTCCTTCCTTTCCTTCCTTCCTTCCTTCCTAAATTCCTTCCTTCTAAATTCCTTTCTTATAGCTAAATTCCTTCCTTCCTTTCTTATAGCTAAATTAATTCCTTCCTTCCTTTCTTATAACTAAATTCCTTCCTTCCTTATAGCTAAATTCCTTCCTTTTAAATTCCTTTCTTAGAGCTAAATTCCTTCCTTCCTTCCTTCTAGCTAAATTCCTTCCTTCCTTTCTAAATTCCTTCCTTCTAAATTCCTTTCTTATAGCTAAATTCCTTCCTTTCTTATAGCTAAATTAATTCCTTCCTTCCTTTCTTATAACTAAATTCCTTCCTTCCTTCCTTATAGCTAAATTCCTTCCTTCTAAATTCCTTTCTTAGAGCTAAATTCCTCCCTCCCTCCGAAGATCAACCAGAGATGGGAGGGTGGACAGAGAAATTCAGCCAGGTGCTGGTATTTGCACTGCCCCCTGTCCAGGACAGCAACATGGTTTTCATACTTGCCTTCAACGTTTCTGAACTGAGCCGCATCGTCTGAATGTGGCCACATTTCCTAAAGACTTTTTTCACGGTCTTCAGACAAACGTCTTTGGTCAGAGGCCCCACGTAGATGGTCAGCAGATCCGAAAGCTTGGCCCTCATCTAGGAAAAGGGGGACGGAACTCAGCAATGGAACCAGCAAGACGGCAAGCAGTCCTCGACTTACGACCACAACCGAGCCTAAGATGTCTGTTGCTAAGCGAGACGTTTGCTAAGGGAGTTTTGCGCCGTTTCGGGGCCTTTGGGGAAGATCCGTTATACCTTTGAAGTGGCTTCGGCAAGGCGGCCAGCTGTGACGTGCTTCGAATCCAAAACCAATTGAATTACGTTAACGGGAGATTTAGGAATCTCTTCCAGGGCTTTCCGGAGGACCTGAAAAGGGCAACAATGGAATTGGGAGACATTTTGGAGATCCACCATTGAAGAAAGGCGAGAGGCTTAGAAAAACCCTAACCCCCCCCCCCTCAATTCAAAGATGTTATTAATTTTCTTAATTTTATTAAGTATATCTTAAACTGTTTTTGTTAAAGATTTATACCTTGTATTGGTTCTGGGAAATCAGGGTGGGGGAAGGTTGGGGGGGAGGGTGGGAGGGAGTGGAGTTTACTAAGTTGGAGGAGGGATGTTGGATGATTGTACATGTATACTGCTATTTTTTCTTTCTTATGTATATTGAAATGGAATTATATTTTTTTTTATCAATTTCATATATACATTCACAATTATATGATCTCATAACTGTTATTAATAATATGTATTTATAACAATTTTTCCCTACAGTTGACAATATACTTGAAGATTGCTTTCTTAACATCCCATAGATCCATCTTATCTTACAACGGTCCTACTTCTTCATCACTCCCTCACTCTTTCCTTCCCTCGTTTCCTCTGCCTTTCCCTTTCTCCTATTCCTCTCCTTTCTCCTCTCCTTCCTATCTTTCCTTCTACTCCTCCCTCCATCCACTCTATCCGTTGTTGTGTTTACATATTCTCCTCTTCAGGGGATGACCTGGTTCTCTCTTTTTTTTTCTCCTTATTTGAAAGTTATATAAAAAAAGGCAAGATTTACAAAATACAAGATACAAAAATAGAATTATAAATACCATCAACACAAAAGGGAGTTTGCTCAGAAGCTGAAATACACCAAGTGAATGAGAGGAAGAGTGGGAAGCAGAGGAGAGAAGAAAGATAGGAAGAGGGGGGGAAAGGAGAGAGGGGGAAGGGGGAAGATGAGGTGTATAAGGAGGAGTGGTAAGGGGAGAGAGGAGAAGGAGAAAGGAAGGGGAAGTGGAGTAGAAAATGATGGAGGGAAGACAGGATGTAGAAGAGTCGGAAGTAGAGGAGAGAAGAAGATAGGAAGAGAGGGATAGGAGAGAGGGTGAAGGGGGAAGATGAGGTGTATAAGGAGGAGTGGTAAGGGGAGAGAGGAGAAGGAGAAAGGAAGGGGAAGTGGAGTAGAAAATGATGGAGGGAAGAAAGGATGTAGAAAGGGGGAGGAGAGAAGGGGAAGAAAGTATCGGATAAGGTATAAATATGGTGTATGGAGAGCAGAAGAGCCAATAACTGGTTTTTTTTTCCCTTTGGTAGTTGATGGTAAGATGAATTGATGTAAGTACTTAACAATATAACTTGATATTGACTATGTAATAGTATACATGTGATTATATGCTATGAAAATGGAAAATAAAAACTTTTTATGATGAACAAAAAACCCTAACCCCTGCAAGAAAACCACGAAGCTCAGAGCTTCGAGGACCCTCAGTTCTTCTCCACTTTCTCCTCCCCTTCTTTCTCTTCCTCCTCATCCCTTCCTCCTCCCCACAAGCCCCCCTCTTTCCTAGCACTGATGATGTTCCCTATTTGGGTCAAGAAACGTCTGCAAGAAAACCATGAAGCTCAGAGAGCTTCGAGGACCCTCCATTCTTCTCCACTTTCTCCTCCCTTTCTTTCTCTTCCTCCTCATCCCTTCCTCCTCCCCACAAGCCCCCCTCTTTCCTAGCACTGATGATGTTCCCTATTTGGGTCAAGAAACGTCTGCAAGAAAACCACGAAGCTCAGAGAGCTTCGAGGACCCTCCGTTCTTCTTCTCCACTTTCTCCTCCCTTTCTTTCTCTTCCTCCTCATCCCTTCCTCCTCCCCACAAGCCCCCCTCTTTCCTAGCACTGATGATGTTCCCTATTTGGGTCAGGAAACGTCTGCAAGAAAACCACGAAGCTCAGAGAACCTTCAGTTCTTCTTCTCCACTTTCTCCTCCCTTTCTTTCTCTTCCTCCTCATCCCTTCCTCCTCCCCACAAGCCCCCCTCTTTCCTAGCACTGACGATGTTCCCTATTTGGGTCAAGAAACGTCTGCAAGAAAACCATGAAGCTCAGAGAGCTTCGAGGACCCTCCATTCTTCTCCACTTTCTCCTCCCTTTCTTTCTCTTCCTCCTCATCCCTTCCTCCTCCGCACAAGCCCCCCTCTTTCCTAGCACTGATGATGTTCCCTATTTGGGTCACGAAACGTCTGCAAGAAAACCACGAAGCTCAGAGAGCATACAGGACTCCTCATTTCAACCCTGGATTGCAAATATATTCCTTTATTTGTATGTATGAACAGCTTGTGGAGGTAGAAAAGGGAGGGGCCCAAAAAATTATCTACGATCACCTGGTTTGCCTCGGAAAGAATCAAATCCGTTTGTTTTATCAGCTTTGTAAAATTAAAACTATGGTAGAGAAAAACAACCAAATAATATTCACAACTCACTTGCTCATTTAAGGAAGCCGTATGATTCTGAGCATTATTTTGTTGTCCCAGAAGTAACGTTTTCCCACTGGCCGACTGTAAGTTGCCTAAAAGGCTAAAAGAGAGGAAGGAAAACCAGCGTAAAAATCAACCTGAACAGGTACAGTTGTTCCTCGACGTAACGACGGCTCGTTCAGTGACCATTTGAAATTAAAACGAGACTGGAAGAAGCAACTTATGAGCATCTTTACAACGCTTAATGACCGTTGCGGCATCCCCATGGTCACGAGATCAAAATTCAGAGGCTTGGCAACTGGCATGTGCCTGTGACAGTTGCAGTGATCCGCTTTTGTGACCTTCTGACAATCAATGGGGAAGACAGATTCACTTAACGACCGTGTGACTAACTGAACAAATGCAAAGATCCACTTAGGAAATGTGGCAAGAAAGGCAGTTAAAACAGGGGAAAACTCACCAAGCAACCGTCTCACTTAGCAACGTGAATTTAGGACTCGATTGTGGCCATAAGCTGAGGACTACTGTTTAAGTTTTAATTTATTTTGTTTGCAAAAAGGGTTATGACCAAACAAGTCCAAACCAACATCAGAGGGGGCCTATTTCGATCAGAACATTTCTCAGCAAATGAAAGGCAGCCATTCCAGTTTAACACGCTTACTCATCTCATCACCAAAAAAAAAAAGCTTTGCAACCATCCAAACACAGCCACCTTGTTGGGTTTCCTCTGGCTGAGGCTTCCCAAGAACATGAGGGAACTCCTTGTCCTGACAAAAAACCCTTTTATTAATTGACTGTGAATTCTGCTCCTTCACATCCAGCAAAATCTTTCGAGGGAGGATTTAAAGTCACCGACCTTATCTGGCTTGGAGAGCTGCCAGGCTGACATCTGCAGAACTTGGCAAGGAGTCTCGGAGAGTCATGAACCAATTAAGTGAACTATTGCCTCCTGCAAACTCCACTCCCCCTTTGCTCCTCTTTTATTTCCTCTGGGAGGGGCCATTCATCATCCACCTGTGGTCTTACTCCCAAGTTGACCCCTGTTCTTTAGCTCTTCCCTTCGTCTGGCAGCTCTGCGCACTGAGAACAGGCTCCAGGTGTTCATCTGCCTCACTGATGTCTGACTCTGAAGGCAGCTGATAACTGTCAGACAGCTCTGGTCCCCTCTCTGCCTCCGACACAGAGCCCTCATCAGAGCCTTCCCCAGACTCCAGGACTGGCCCAGGTTCCTCCCCAACCCTCCTCACTGTCCGAATCTGCTGCTACCTCCGCTGGCCGCTGGCGGGCCACAACAGGGACAATTTTGAGTCCCATGTGGCGGTGGGTCTTTTCTCCATCTTTCTTCCAGAGGTTCTTTCAGGATCTTTCAACAGTTTGGAGAAGAGACCTCTGTGTGAACTTTCTCAAGCCAAAGACAGTGGTATTAAGAGCCGAGGTGGCGCAGTGGTTAGGGTGCAGTACTGCAGGCCACTTCAGCTGACTGCTAGCTGCAGTTCGGCGGTTCAAATCTCACCGGCTCAAGGTTGACTCAGTCTTCCATCCTTCCGAGGTGGGTGAAATAAGGACCCAGACTGTGGGGGCAGACTATGCTGACTCTGTAAACCGCTTAGAGAGGGCTGAAAGCCCTATGAAGCGGTATATAAGTCGAACTGCTATTGCTATTTTAACCTTACCTGGAGTTTGGTACCCCTGTCTGGATCCTGTCATTGTGTTCCGCCCTGACCCTGCTCTCTGCCTCTTCCATCTTCTTTTCCTCGGACAATCTGGCTTCCAGATTCAACTCTGCAACCTAGGATGGAGAAAAAAAACCCTCCCTAATATTACAAATATTTCTCCTGCATGTTTTGCTTCCTGTCAATTCTTCAGTATAAGATGCTCCGAAGTATAAGACGCACCTAGATTTTAGGGAGGAAAACAAGGGAAAAACATCTGCCTCTGCCTCCCAGCAATTTGGCTCCTTGCAACAAACAGTACAGACAATATACACTGTTTGTAGTGTTATATTTCAGACTATACTTGTACAGATGTTGTTAAAATCGATGTGCTTTTTGGGAGTATAGTTATTCTCTGCTAGTTAAAAAAATAGCACTTTTTAAAACACTAGCACTGGGCCTCTTCAGATCAAGCATTTATTTTAAAAAGCTTCTTCATTCTGTTAAGTTGTCTAGAATAATAAAGCAGTCTTTAAAAAATAAGTCTAATTATTTGAACATTCGATAGGCATTTATAGTTGTTGACTTGTCTCCTTGCAGCAAACAGCCTGATTAGCACAAGAAAAAAAAATCTACCTCTGCCTCCCAGCAATTTGCCACGTGGAGCAAACAGCAAGTTTCACTTTCAGTTTCTCCCGATCATCAGCTGTTACAGGCTGCAGGGATTGCTATAGTTTATTGAATAGAATAGAACAGAACAGAATAGATATTGGAATGAAGAAGAGAATAGAATAGAGAATAGAAATGAACAGAATAAATAAAAAATTTGAATAGAAAATAGAATAGAATAGAAAATAGAAAATAATAGAAAATAATAGAAAATAGAGAATAGAACAGAATAGATATTGGAATGAAGAAGAATAGAAGAGAATAGAGAATAGAATAGAATAGAATAGAACAGAACAGAATAGAAAATTCGAATAGAAAATAGAATAGAATAGAAAATAGAAAATAATAGAAAATAGAGAATAGAACAGAATAGATATTGGAATGAAGAAGAATAGAATAGAATAGATTAGATATTGGAATGAAGAAGAAGAGAAGAGAATAGAGAATAGAATAGAACAGAACAGAATAGAAAATTCGAATAGAAAATAGAATAGAATAGAAAATAGAAAATAATAGAAAATAGAGAATAGAACAGAATAGATATTGGAATGAAGAAGAATAGAATAGAACAGATTAGATATTGGAATGAAGAAGAAGAGAAGAGAAGAGAATAGAGAATAGAATAGAACAGAACAGAATAGAAAATTCGAATAGAAAATAGAATAGAATAGAAAATAGAAAATAATAGAAAATAGAGAATAGAACAGAATAGATATTGGAATGAAGAAGAATAGAATAGATTAGATATTGGAATGAAGAAGAATAGAAGAGAAGAGAAGAGAAGAGAAGAGAGAATAGAATAGAACAGAACAGAATAGAAAATTCGAATAGAAAATAGAATAGAATAGAAAATAGAAAATAATAGAAAATAGAGAATAGAGTAGAATAGAACAGAACTATAAGGGATCTTGGAGGTCTTCTAGTCCAGCCCCCTCCTCAAGCATGAGAACCTATACCACCTCAGACAAGTGACTGTCCAATCTCCACTTAAAAACCTCCAGTGATGGGAGCGCTCACCATTTCTGGAGGCAACTTCTGTTCCACTGGTCAATTGTCCTCACTGTTAGGACCGTGTCAGGGTAAAAAGACACATCCATTCCTGTCCTTAAAACAACAGTCGTAAAAAGAGCTAAGGCACCTACTTTCCTGGATCCTTGCTCAATGAAATACTGGGCCAGCTCAAGGGCGCATTGGGCGTCTTCGGTGGGATCGTGACCCAATTCGCCCGTGTTCTGAATTTCTTTCCTAATAAGGAGAAGGAAACAGGTAACCGGTGCATCCATTAACATTGATATGATCTATTGTGTAACAAAGAAGCAGGCAGAATTAGATAAGAATATTCTTAGTTGAACTGCAGGGGGTGGGATCTTTTCTGCTTTTTTTTTTTATTTTTTTGCAGAGGTTTCATTACCCAACTAGGTAATTTCATCAGTGCTAGGAGGAAGTGGGGATTGTTCTCTGTTTATATACAAGAGTTTATATATACAAGTCTCCTGACCATCAGCTGTTTCAGGCTGCAGGGTTTGCCATAGCCTATTGCCGCCTCTGCGCGTCTCATTTTCGGTCTCCGCATGCCCCCTTTTTTGGCCTCTACGCGCCCCATTTCCAGCCCACTCTGATCCCCGCCCCCCCACAACGGGTGGAAAGTTGGTGAGGCTGCAATAGGCTAGGGCAATCCCTGCAGCCTGAAACAGCTGATTGTCTAACCGACAATCAGCTGCTTGTGCTAATCAGGCCCTGCTGAAACTGAAACAGGCTGTTTGCTGTTGGCTGCAAGGAGGCAAATTGCTGGGAGGCAGATTCTTCCCCACCCCCCCAAAAAAAACTACCGTATTTTTCGGAGTATAAGATGCACCTTTTTCCCTCAAAAAAGAGGGTGAAAAACTGGGTGCGTCTTATACACTGAATGCAGTATTTTTTGCCTCCTGAAACCCCGCCCCCTTTGCAAAAAAATGGCTGTGCATAGCCTTTAGGAGGCTTCTTGAGTGCTCCTGGGGGCTGAGGAGGACAAAAATGAGTGAAAAATGAGCCATTTTTTTTGTTAATTTTTGCCCCCACCCACCCCTAGGAGCGCTCTATAAGCCTCCTAAAGGGTATCCATGCCCTTTGACAAAAAATGGGCCCGTTTTCGTGAAAAATAGGCCGTTTTGGGAGCTCTGCAGAGTGCAAAACCTTTTTTTAAAAAAAATTGCCTCTTAAAAATCTTGGTGCGTCTTATACTCCGCGGTGTCTTGTACTCTGAAAAATACGGTAGGTGTGTCTTATACTTTGGAACGTCTTGTACTCCCAAAAATACGGTACTTGTAGGACTTGACAATTCTTTATCCATCAGCAACCCTACCCTTCCTGTGAAAGGAACTCCTTGCACGGAGGAGCAATTCAGAAATATCCTAATTGGAAAGTGTGAGGAGACATGCCCGCAGGCGGAAAATCAGACCAAACCTCCTTACCCTAAAACAGCAGCTGCTAAAAACTTCAGCTTGAATCTTTTGCCCCCTTTCCGGGCGTAGAGAAGCGAAGTGTCTATAATGTACGGGTGAATCATCTGGAAATACGAGAAGGAAAAAGGAAAGGCATTTCAAAACATGGCATTTTAAACAAACAAACAAAAAAGACATTTTGATCCTGTCCAGGGGGTCCTGGACTTACGACCATGTCAGGCCTGCAGTCATCTTTTTTGGGGGGGGATCGTTGGCCTGCCACACTTTCTATTATTCTACTAGGCATTTTCTATAGTGGGAAAATGGGAGGGGGGATTACACGAAGTTAGATGCTATGTAGACATAACAACATTCTATCTAGAAAGCAAAGGTCATCCTTTGTCTCTGCACCTGACCGGAATTGGATGCGTGGAAGATGTCAGCATGGCAGTGGGAGATTGGACCGTGTGATGGACTTGTGGGTGTGGGGGCAAGGTCTTGAACTTTCAACTGGGTGGGGAAAACCGGGAAGCCTTCAGATTCGGGTTTTCCCAGATGCGCCAATATGGCTCTCTTCATAAATTGGAACTTTGAGCAATACTTTGCCTCGGACTCTGATTTAATTTGGGATGCTATTTGTAACCTTTGACAAGAGCATTCCTTTTGCGACTGAAAAAATGGACTTACGCCCAGTCCTCATGTGTCCTCCACAGTCATGTGATTAAAATTCAGGTGCTTGGCAACTGGCACGTACTTATGACAGTTACAGCATTATGGGGCATGTGTGTGTGTGTGTGTGTGTGTGTGTGTGTGATGATCGCCATTTTTGTTTGGACCTTCCGATCTGGCTGCTGATCAAGCTGAGCCAATGGGGAGAGCGTGACTTGTTGAACGACCCACGCGATTCACTTAACAACGGAAACAATTCGCTTACCAAACAGGGCAAGGACAGCCATCAAATCGGGCACAGCCATAACAACAACAACAACAACAATAATAATTGGTGGGAACATAAGCCTGAAAAAGTCACTGAAAATCAGATGGTCAAGATCTTGTGGGATTTCCGTATACAAACCGACAAAATACTGGCGCATAATACACCAGACATCACACTGGTTGAGAAAAATAAGGTCACAATCATAGACATCGCAATACCAGGTGATAGCAGGGTCGCCGAGAAGGAACATGAAAAAATCGCAAGATACCAGGACTTAAAAATCGAAATTCAACGACTATGGCACAAACCAGCAGTGGTAATTCCAGTGGTAATTGGCACATTGGGTGCTATTCCAAAAGCACTGGAATTACATTTAAAACAGTTAAAAATTGACAAAATCACCATCAGTCAAATGCAAAAAGCCGCACTGCTTGGATCTGCACGCATATTACGAAAATACGTTACGACGTCCTAGGCCCCTGGGTGGGGCCCGACTAGTAACCAATGCCAAATCCGGCGAAACAACTGGCCGCTGTGATACAATTGTATAATAATAATAATAATAATAATAATAATAATAATAGCAGCAGCAAATAGTAGGAAAAATAGGGGAAGGGGAAGTGTTGAGACCGTGGAATAGAGATACTCACTTCTAGAGCTCGGAGATCAGCATCTAAGGAATGGCCCACCAAAATGGCATCCGGAGGCAGAATATCGTTTAATCGGCTCTGGATTTCTGCCAGGGTGGTTTCCACGGGGCGTAGCAACTCCTCCGTGATCCCCGAGTAACTTCAAAACACAAGAGAGAGAACATGTTAGGGGCGTCCAAGATGACACTTTCCAATGTCTTGGCTTTTTCAAGAAAGGAACAGATTCCAGCCCAGGTAACGATACCTGTACGGATAATCCTCAACTTACGACCACAATCGAAACCCCAAAATTTCCATTGCTAAGCAAGAGAGGTGTTAAGAGGGTTTTGCCCCGTTTTACAACCTTCCTTGCTCCCGTTGCTAAGTGAATCGCCACTAAATGGTCACTAAATGAACTGTTGTAAGTTAAGGACTATCTGCATAACTCTAGATCCGTGAATTCCTACGGAGCTGCCTTCTTAACTCTCTTCCTGTTGACCAAACCTTTGCTGCCTCTTTGCCCTCTGGGAAGTAGGCCTTCCCTCCTCGGAATCCAGACTACATTCCACTACATAATCCCAATACCCCCCACCCCACCCCCAGGATGTATATACTCCCAGGATGCTACATCTAAAAAAAGCTACCGTATTTTTCGGAGTATAAGATGCACCGGAGTATAAGACGCACCAAGGTTTTGAAGAGGCAAATTAAAAAAAAAATTTGGCACTCTGCAGACCTCCTGAAAACGGCCCGTTTTTCACGGAAAACGGGCCTCTTTTTTTTTAAGGCATGAATAACCTTTAGGAGGCTTCTAAAGTGCTCCTGGGGGGTGAGGCCCCCCCCAAAGATGAGCAAAAAACGGGCCTGTTTTTGTGAAATATTTTTTTTATGCCTAGCCTTTAGAAGGCTTATAGCTTGCTCCTGGGGGCTGGGGCAAAATTGAGAAAAAAACAGCCTGTTTTTCACTCATTTCTGTCCTCCCCAGCCTCCAGGAGCACTCTGAAAGCCTCCTAAAGGCTCCACACGGCCATTTTGGTGAAGGGGCAGGGGTGTTTGGGGAGGCCAAAAATGCTGTATTCAATGTATAAGACGCACCCAGATTTTCAGCCTCTTTTTTGAGGGAAAAAGGTGCGTCTTATACGCCTAAAAATACGGTATATCAAATTGAAGAGCTCACATTTCGGGCATCTGCAGTACCCAAACGTTCAAAATTCTGGGTAGTGTCCAAGTTTTGCAACGGTTATAAGTTTAAGTGACATACCAGGTCAGGTAATTCCTGATTGGCCATTTTGGCTTGACAAGTTCATTCATAAGACAGCGACCGGCGGTGTCCACCACGGCAATTCGGGTGAGTTCTGATCCCTTATCGGTGAGACACTGATCAAAATGAGAAAAGGGGAAGAAAGATTGATGTTTTCTGCAGTCCCTTTCCTCCCTCGCCGTGACAGGGTGAACTGATGGATTCGTTTACGGAAGGATAACACCCCTCAAATTTAATCCTTTCCCTTCCTGGCTGAAGTTGGGGAGTTTTGCATGCATGGAGCTACGTATACCCGGAATCAAGAATTGAAGGCTTAAAGGTAATCATTTATACGTAAGAAATTGTTTCTTGTTTACCGAGATCCAACCTATGCAATGGGAAGGAGATTGACACCATGCCAACATCACCATGCCAACAAAGGTGTGTCTAGTCAAGGCTCTGGTTTTCCCCGTTGCAATGGGTGGCTGTGAAAGTTGGACGCTAAGGAAGGTTGAGCACCAAAGAATGGAGGCTTTTGAACTCTGGTGCTGGAGAAAACTCCTGCGAGTCCCTTGGACTGCAAGGCCATCAAACTGGTCAGTCCTAGAGATCAACCCTGACTGCTCTTGAGAAGGCCAGATCCTAAAGAGGAAACTCAAGACTTTGGCCACCTAATGAGAAAGAAGAAGGACTCCCTGGAGAAGAGCCTCACGCTGGGAACGATGGAGGGCAAAAGAAGAAGGACTGCAAGGCCATCCAACCGGTCAGTCCTAGAGGAGATCCTGGCTGCTCTTTAGAAGGGCCAGATCCTGAAGAGGAAACTCAAAGGCTCCAAGATCACCACAAATGGGACTGCAGCCAAGAATTAAAAGATGCTTGCTCCTGGGGAGGAAAACTATGGCAAATCCAGACAGCATACTAAAAAGCAGAGACATCACCCTGCCAACAAAAGTGTGTCTAGTCAAGGCTGTGGTTTTCCCCGTTGCAATGTTTGGCGGTGAAGGTTGGACCATAAGGAAGGCTGAGCACCAAAGAATGGAGGCCTTTGAACTCTGGTACTGGAGAAGACATCTGCGAGTCCCTTGGACTGCAAGGCAATCCAACCGGTCAGTCCTAGAGGAGATCAACCCTGACTGTGATTTAGAAGGCCAGATCCTGAAGAGGAAACTCAAAGACTTTGGCCATGGGAAGAAAGGACTCCCTGGAGAAGAGCCTCACGCTGGGAACGATGGAGGGCAAAAGAAGAAGGGGATGGCAGAGAATGAGGTGGCTGGATGGAGTCACTGAAGCAGCCGGCGTGAGCTTCAATGGACTCCAAGGGACAGGAAGGCCTGGAGGAACATTGTCCATGGGGTCGCGATGGGTCAGACACGACCTCGCAACTAATAACAACAATAACAAACCTTTGCAATGGGAAGGAGAGTAACACAAAATAAATACCATTTCACAATCCAGTCCGAAGAGCGGGCTGCTATCCATAATCGGGCCATTGCAGTGCGTCGGGACAAAATGGCTGCGGTCGCCATAACCTGGAGAGACAATGAACAAATGTCACATCTGAATAAGGTTGCGGAAAGCCAACACAGTGCAGTCCTTGGGAGACGGATGATTGTTATTATGGTCTGTCATGCAGTCAGCCGGATGCTTAAAACTAGCTCTGGGCATTTTTATCCACCTATTGAGCCAGTCCCAAGGACCCGGAATGTGGAGAGGTGGATGTTTAATGGCCTACGAAATCTCGTCGTAGAATGCAACCTGTTCCAAGTAAAGCTACCTTTCGCAATTGACCGATGGTGAAGTTGTCAATGCCAACGTGTGTTCAAATGGTTATTTACAATTAAAGAACCATGGTGGGGCAGTGGTTAGAATGCAAAATGCTAACGGTGTTCAAATGGTTATTTACGATTAAAGAACCATGGTGGGGCAGTGGTTAGAATGCAAAATCGCAGGCCAACTCTGCCCACTGCCACCAGCTCGATTCTCACCAGCTCAAGGTTGACTCAGCCTTCCATCCTCCCAAGGTGGGTAAAATGAGGGCCCAGATTGTTTGGGGGCAAGGGGCTGACTCTGCAAGCCACTTAGAGAGGGCTGTAAAAGCACTGTGAAGCGGTATATAAGTCTAAGTGCTATTGCTATTAAATTTATTTGTCGTCTTTCTCGTCCTGGACTTGCCCTATGCTCTAAGTGATTCATAACTGTAAAAAAAAAGGAAAAATTAAAAAAAGGAAGAAATAAAAAGGATGCCAGAAACCTAGACTCTTGGGCCAATTGTGGACTGAGAAGAAAAAACACTAGCTTAGACTATCATTCTGTTACCCTTTTGGGAGGAACAGACAATCGAATGGAGAACAAACCTTTATTTATCTATATACTGCTAAAACTTTCAATCTTGTGGCCTTTAACTGGGTGAAACGGTGCATCAAAGGATAACAGCTCTTGATCCAATACATCTCAAATGGGCGAATGCATCCAAAGTTCAGTGACTCGTGACTCCCGAATTAAATTCGGAGAAGTTGCGTCTGCTACTGCAATCGTGTGATCTTCAGTTTCTGTGACAGTTTCCCAGGCACTCTTGCAATCTCTCGTTTTCTTTCCACCATTCAGGAGTAGCCACTTCCTGCCTGCGGGGCGGGGCAGGACAGGGCAGGGCAGATTTCTAATTCTCCCTGCCAGATTCCCGCGAGAAAACGCAATGGGGAAGCCAGTGGGAAGTCGGAAGTAGCTTCTACAATACTTCCGCTGCTTTTTTGCCCGCCTGCGGTCATTCTGGAGCCGAGGTGGCACAGTGGTTAGAGTGCAGTACTGCAGGCCACTTCAGCTGACTGCTATCTGCAGTTCGGAGGTTCAAATCTCACCGGCTCAAGGTGACTCAGCCTTCCATCCTTCCGAGGTGGGTGAAATGAGGACCCCAGACTGTGGGGGCGATATGCTGACTCTGTAAACCGCTTAGAGAGGGCTGAAAGCCCTATGAAGCGGTATATAAGTCTGACTGCTATTGCTATTCTGCTTCTCCGTTAGGTAAGGGACATATCTCTGAAACAACGGCCCAAAAACCACACAGGTAGTCTAGTTCTAACTACTAAAGTTATGGCCTGTCCCTCTTCTAGACATCTAGAATTTGATCATAAATGGGGGTTCTAAGTCAGCTTACCTTCTACAGGGTAATCATAGACCGCATCTCTTTGCGGGTTAACATATAACTTGAGAGACTGTGTTCCTTTTTTGCATGTTTTCTGAATGATGGGGACTCCATCCTTCTCTGAAACCGAAGATATGTTTGCTCTAAATATCCGTATAAACATTTTTGCCCCTTTCTGTCAGCAGTCTCTTCAATGTGTTGTGAGAAGACAGAAGGAGGCTTTCCATGTCATTCGATTTACCGTATTTTTCGGAGTATAAGACGCACCAAGATTTTCAAGAGGCTTAGCTATCCTACTAACTGACCTTGTTTAGAATATGTTATAAAGGTGTAAAGTTATTGGAGGTTATTGAGATTGCGAATGTGTGCCAGTAGGTGGTTGCGTCTTTAAATACAAATGATTTTAGATAAAGCACGTTTAAATAATTGTAATTAAATGAGAATGGTGGTACAGAGATAGTAAAATACATAATTTTTTTTCCTTTTTTGATTTTAAAATGTACAATTCAATTTGAATGGAGCATAGGTAACGATTGCGGAAGAAACGCACGAAATGTATTTGTAACCGATCGACACGCTTCTACAAGATGTAACGAAAGATTTTTGTGTGTTTTTGTTTAATTAAATTTATATATATATATATATATATATATATATATATATATATATTATATATATATATATATATAATTTTAATATATATATATAAAACGAATTTCAAGAGGCAAATTAAAAAAAAAGTTTTTGCAGTCTGCAGATCTCCCAGAAATGGCCCGTTTTTCACGAAAACAGGCCCATTTTTGTGTCAAAAAAAAAAGGCATGCATAGTCTTTAGGAGGCTTGTAGCGTGTTCCTGGCGGCTGGAGGGGGGGCAAAAATGAGCAAAAACACTCCTTTTTCGCTCATTTTGTCCTCTCCAGCCCCAGGAGCACTCTGGAAGCCTCCTAAAGGCGCTGCACAGCCATTTTTGCAAAGGGGGGCGGGGTTTTGGGAGGCCAAAAATGCTGTATTCAGTGTATAAGACGCACCCAGATTTTCACCCTGTTTTATGAGGGGAAAGGTGCGTCTTTTTACTCTGAAAAATACGGTATGTTATGGGTTAGATTTATAACTGCTGCTTATGCACCAATTCAACAGTTGCATAGCAGTCGCCAGGATAATGAAAGCAAAATTAAAATATCCTAAAACAACCACCCAAATCTCTTTCAAAAATGTTAAACAAATAACCGTAAAATAAAATCAAGCTGCAAGAAGACCAGGCAGTAATAATTTTTTAAAAAGACACACATTTTCATTCTTCACATATGCCTAAAGATAAAGGGAAGGTTCCCCTCGCACAGATGTGCTCATCGTTCCCAGACTCTAGGGGGAGGTGCTCATCTCCGTTTCTAAGCTGAAGAGCCGGCGCCGTCCGAAGACGTCTCCGTGGTCATGTGGCCGGCATGACTCAACGCCAAAGGCGCCCGGAACGCTGTTCCTTTCCCACCAAAGGCGGGGTCCCTATTTTTCTACTTGCATTTTTACCTGCTTTCGAATTGCTAGGTTGGCAGAAGCCGGGACAAGTCACGGGAGCTCCCTCCGTTATGCAGAGCTAGGGGTTCAAAACGCTGACGAGGGAATTGAAAAGGAATATATCAATACCTTCCTTGCTGAGCTGCTGACGGGTGATTGTGTCCAGCCCAAGTTTTTTGACGAAGTCACCAGAGAGGCCAGGCAGAGAGAAACGCTGATAAAAGACATAGAACAGAGGGAAGAGAAATAAAAAGACAAAGAAAATGAAATAACACCGTATTCTGTCAGAGGAAAGGGGCGTTTGGAACCTTCTGATGAAAGCTGCCTCGCTTAGCAACGGTGGTCGTATATCAAGGACTACCTGTACAAATACAGCAATCAACAACGATCTGGCCTTGAAGCAAACAAACAAACAGGCATTTGTTTTAAGAATAATTCCAGGACGAGAAGTGGATTCTCCAGTAATCTCATAAATATAAATTTAAGAATAAGAAGCACCAGGGATAATCAAATGTATAGTATAGTATTAGAATTAGTATTTGTATTGTGTATAGTATAGTATAGTATAGTATATAGTACAGCATATAGTATAGTATAATGTAGTGTAGTGTAATATGTAGTGTAGAGTATATAATGTAGAGTAGTGTAGAGTAGAGCAGAGCAGAGCAGAGCAGAGTACAATACAATAGCAGAGTTGGAAGGGACCCTTGAGGTCTTCTTAGTCCAACCCCCTGCCTAGGCAGGAAACCCTATACCGTTTCAGACAATGGACATCCAACATCTTCTTAAAGACTTCCAGTGTTGGGGCATTCACAACTTCTGGAGGAACTTCTGTTCCACTGATTAATTGTTCTGACTGTCAGGAAATTTCTCCCCCAAGTTTCTAAGTTGCTTCTCTCCTTGATTATTTTCCACCCATTGCTTCTTGTTCTACCCTCAGGTGCTTTGGAGAATAGCTGACTCCCTCTCTTTGTGGCAACCCCCTGAGATATTGGAAGATGCTATCCTGTCTCTCCTAGTCCTTCTTTTCAGTAAACTAGACATACCCAGTTCCCTGCAACTGTTTTCGTATGTTTTATTCTCCAGTCCCCTATCCTCTTTGTTGCTCTTTCTCTGCACTCTTTCTAGAGTATATAGTGTAGTGTAGTGTAATGTAGAGCAGAGTATAGTTTAGCCTTTATTGTCACTGTACATCATGTATACAATGAAATTGGTTTTAGCCTCACTGGTGCAATCCATGACGACAAATGCAAACAACATAGATAGCATAGAGAATAATCCCCGTGCATGTAATGTTCAGAAGGGCTGCAAACATTTTCTTTGCTTAAACGTTCTGAGGAATTGTTTTTTCCCTTCGTTTTAACAACCCAGTGATGGATTCTGCCTTCACTTTCCCTTTTTATAGCTGCACTTCCACCTCAGCCAAGTTCTCAAGCACTTTGTCAAACACAAATTATTACAACACACGTCAGGTCCGATTGATAACTCCTAGCTGTGCTGGTGTGTTTGTGCGAGACAGAGGGTGGGGGAGGGAGGGACGAGAGGGAGAGAAAGAAAGAGAGGGAGAGAGAGAGGAGGGGGGAGAGAGAGGGAGGGAGAGAGAAGAGGTGGGAGGGAGGGAGAGAGAGAGAAGAGGGGGAGGGAGGGAGAGAGAGAGAAAGAGAGGGAGAGAGAAGAGGGGGGGAGAGAGGGGGGAAAGAGAAGAGGGTGGAGGGAGGGAGAGAGAGAGAAGAGGGGGGAGGGAGAGAGAAAGAGGGTAGAGAGAAGAGGGGGGAGGAGGGGAGAGAGAAAGAGAGGGAGAGAGAAGAGGGGGAGAGAAGAAGATGGAGGGAGAGAGAGAAAGAGAGAGAGGAGGGGGAGGGAGGGAGAGAGAGAAGAGGGGGAGTGAGGGAGAGAGAGAGAAAGAGAGAGAGAAGAGGGGGGAGAGAGGGACAGAGAAGAGGGGAGGGAGAGAGAAGGAGGAGGGAGGGAGAGAAAGGAGAGAGAGAAGAGGGAGGGAGAGAGAGAGAAGAAGAGGGGTGGGAGGGAGGGAGTGAGAGAAAGAGAGGGAGGGAGAAGAGGGGGGAGGGAGAGAAAGAGAGAAAGAGAGAGAAAGGGGGAGGGAGAGAGAGAAGAGGGGGGAGGGAGGGAGAGAAAGAGAGAGAAGAAGGGGAGGGAGGGAGAGAGGGACAGAGAGAGAGAGAAGAGAAGAGGAGGAGGGGGAGGAGAGCGAGAGGAGAGACAGACTTTTAAATCACACAATAAGCACCAAACTTCATTTGCAAAGCTTCAGCCAGCGGTCAAAACAATTGGCCTTGATTTCCCCCCCAACCTTTTTTTAAAAAGGGGAAAAGGTGAGGGAGATAACAGATCACCCTTTCTTGGGGAAATTCCCAAGAAAAACAAGCCCCCTTTGTGCCAACCCAGTTGTGTTTAATGAAGTTGGCTTTCCAGGCGGCAGCCAGAGGAAAAAAGGAAGAGAAGCAAAGAAAGAAAGAAAGAAAGAGCTCATTCTTGAGGAGAATGGAGGCAGACTTCTTCCTGGAAAGTCTCGAATAGCCTTTAAATTAGAGCCATGTGGTTTCCTTGTGGCTGCAAAGCTGCTTCCCCCCCCCTCAAAAAAACCCCCAAATCGCTCGGCCAGCCTCGCTGGGTCGAAGTAGCCTGTTAAGCAGAGAACTGCAAAGGCAGGCCAGGAGGGGGAAAAAATCAGGAATGACGTTGGGAAAAGTGCATTTCCTCCGGCTGAAAGACGCAGTGATTTTCAGGAGAATTCTTTGCTTGCCTTGATAAAGCAGGCCACCCTGGTAAATGAACCATTAAGAGTTTAATTTTAATTCAGGCGTCGGGCTAGGAGATGGGGAGTTCTAGTCCCACCTAGGTGTGTGAAAGCCAGCTGAGTGACTTTTGGCCAATCACCAGGAGACAGGGAGTTCTAGTCCTGCCTTAGGCAGGAAAGTCAGCTGGGTGACTTGGGCCGATTACTGAGCCACAATGAGTTCTAGTCCTGCTTTAGACATGAATGCCAGCTGGGTGACGTTGGGCCCATCACCGGGAGACAGGGATTCTAGTCCCGCCTTAGGCATGAAGGCAGCTGAGTGACTTTGAACCCATTACCAGGAGATGGTGAGTTCTAGTCTTGCCTTAGGCAGGAAATCGGCTGGGTGACTTTGGGCCAATCACTGGGCAACAGGGAGTTCTAGTCCCGCCTTAGGCATGAAAGGCAGCTAGTGACTTTGAGGCCATCACAGGAGACGGTGAGTTCTAGTCCCACCTTAGGTATGAAAGTCGGCTGGGTGACTTTGGGCCATTACTGGGCGACAGGAGTTCAGTCCGCCTTAGGCATGAAAGGCAGCTGAGTGACTTTGAGACCATCGCCAGGAGACAGTGAGTTCTAGTCTCACCTTAGGTATGAAAGTCGGCTGGGTGACTTTGGGCCAATTACTGGGCGACAGGGAGTTCTAGTCCTGCCTTAGGCATGAAAGGCAGCTGAGTGACTTTAGACCATCGCCAGGAGACAGTGAGTTCTAGTCCCACCTTAGGTATGAAAGTCGGCTGGGTGACTTTGGGCCAATTACTGGGCAACAGGGATTCTAGTCCCGCCTTAGGCATGAAAGGCAGCTGAGTGACTTTGAACCCATCACCAGGAGATGGTGAGTTCTAGTCTTGCCTTAGGCAGGAAAGTCGGCTGGGTGACTTTGGGCCAATTACTGGGCGACAGGGAGTTCTAGTCCTGCCTTAGGCATGAAAGGCAGCTGAGTGACTTTGAGACCATCGCCAGGAGACAGTGAGTTCTAGTCCCACCTTAGGTATGAAAGCCGGCTGGGGGACTTTGGGCCAGGCGCTTTCTCTCAGCCCAGCCCACCTCACAGGGTTGTTGTTAGGGGGAAAATAGGAAGAGGAAGGAGTTGTATGCATGCCTGCTGCCTTGAGTTTTATAAACACAGTTGGGGTTTTTAAAAAATAGAAACAGAATTGGACTTTTTCTTGTTATGTTCCCGTGTGGTTACTACGGTGAGTTAATTACCCCCCACACCGGGCTCCTTGTTCTGCGAGGACTGCCATATCGTACACAGATTTCCCAGACCAGCCATCCCACCTGATGGATAAACGTCCGTGACTTACGTGTTTGAAGGTCTTTCGGAGATGTTTGAACTGCAGGTAGTACCGGTAGAAATGGAGTTGATCCACGTGATGTAAAATGACCACCATTACACCAGCCCGTGCCTTTGGTGGTGGATACGACACCAACTGTACCACAAGGGACCAGGTTATCTCTTACATTCCTTTCATCAGCCACGCCGGGCAAAGCTATTTCTCGGTTGTTAGACTGGTTTCTAAACATTTAGAGCCGTGGTGGCGCAGGCGGTTAGAGTGCAGTACTACAGGCTACTTTCTGCTGACTGCTGGCTGCCTACAATTTGGCAGTTCAAATCCCACCAGGCTCCAGGTTGACTCAGCCTTCCGTCCTTCCCAGGTAGGTCAAATGGAGACCCAGATTGTTGGGGGCAAGAGGCTGACTCTGTAAACCGCTTAGAGAGGGATGTAATACCATTGTGAAGCGGTATATAAGTTTAAGTGCTATTGCTATGTCCCTCCCTCCCTCCCTTCCTTCCTTCCTTCCTTCCATCCATCCATCCATCCATCCATCCATCCATCCATCCATCGTGCACAGTGGTTAGAATGCAATATGCAATAACCCATTTTACAGCCTTCCTTGCTGCAGTTGTTAAGTGAATCGACTGCAATTGCTCTATTAGTAACGAGGTTGTTAAGTGAAACCCGCCATCCTGGGCACAACGTTTGGGAAGCCAGGCTCTGCCTGTCACAAGCCAGAACAAAGGGTGAGTGATGGAGGAGTAACACCTCCTTAAAAAACCTTGGTCCAGCTGGCCCGGCTGGTAGCCCCTCCTTGTAAGGGCCCCTTTCCAGGGTTACAGGAGAAGATGGTCGATGGTTTTGAAGGCGGAAGAGGGCTCTATGCCCCAACGGCAGATAAAGCGGCAGAGCCATCTTCTAGGAGAAGGGAAACTCCGATTGCAAACCTCCACCGCCTTGTGGCTCTATCCACTACTGGAAAAGGCTTCGGGAGTCAATCTCGAGGCAAAATCCAGAGCCGGAGTCCCGGAAGCAGTTCGTGACTGTGTACAACCACGTTCTGGTAACTCCTGCGACACAGCTGGAACTAATCATATCGGCTCTGCCGTTCCATTGAACTATTTCAGCCACGTGGAGAGGGGGGATCTGCTGCTTGGGCAACAGTCTATCCTCCATATTAATGAGCCGAGGTGGCGCAGTGGTTAAATGCAGCACTGCAGGCTACTGACTGCAGTTCTGCAGTTGGGCTGTTCAAATCTCACCAGCTCAGGATTGACTCAGCCTTCCATCCTTCTGAGGTGGGTAAAATGAGGACCCGGATTGTTGGGGGCAATATGCTGACTCTGTAAACCGCTTAGAGAGGGCTGAAAGCCCTATGAAGCGGTATATAAGTCTAACTGCTATTGCTATTAATCTACCCAGGCCTTGTGCTCTGGAGAGGACACTCCAGCTTTTAACCTCTTTCCAGAGCACGATACCAAAGTCTTATGAGACGGAAGGATGCCAATGCAACGTTAAGTGAATCTTGCTCCCCCATTGATTCCGCCTCTCCAGAAGTTCCCCAAAAGGGATCTTGTGACCTTGGGAACACTGTTAACTGTCATAAACATGAGTCAGTTGCTAAGCGGATGAGTTTTGATCATGCGACCATGGGAATGCTGCCATGGTTGTTAAGTGTGAAAAACGATCTCACAACACTTTTTCCCAGCACTGTTTGACTTCAAATGGACACGAAACCAAGGGTTGTAAGTCAAGGACTAGCTGTACGGTTGAACATTTAAGGTGGATAGATACCGTATTTTTCGGAGTATAAGATGCACCTCTTGTTAAAGATCTATACCGTGTATGGGTTCTGGAAAGTTGGGGGAGGGAAGGCTGGGGGGGTTGGGGGGAGGGTGGGAGGGAGGGATATATATCAGGTTTGACGAGACGTGTTAGATTTTAATGTAATTTGACTCCACATGTATACTGTCTTCTCTTATATTTTCATTACTATTATTATTTTTTCTTTAAAACTAGGATATGTTAAGTATATTGATATGAAGCGGAAATACACCAATGAGAGAGGATGGGAAACAGAAGGGAGAAGAAAGAAGGGAAGAGAGGGATAGGAGAGAGAGTAAGGGGGGAAGATGAGGATAAGGAGGAGTGGAATGTAGAGAGAGGAGAAGGAGAAAGGAAGGGGAAGTAGAGTAGGAAAGGATGATGGAGGGAAGATAGAAAGTTGGAGGGTGGTAGAAGAAAGAGGTGTAGAGAGCAGAAGAGCTATAATGGGTTTTTATTTTTCTGGGCATTGTTGACAAGAGGAAACTGATGTAATTATTATTTAATACTATATGATACTGGCTATGTATAGTATACATGTGATTGTATGTTATGAAAATGGAAATAATTTTTTTTTTTAAAAAAAAGATGCACCTCCCTCCCCCTAAAACTGTGGAATTGTTGGTGCGTCTTATACACCTAATAAGCCATTCTTGACTTCCCGAAGCAAAAACTGAGGCATTTTTGCCTTCCCCCAGCCCCCTGAAGCATTCTGAAGGCTTCAGCAGGGCTGGGAAGGCAAAAAATGCCCTCGTTTTACAGAAAAAGTTTGGAAAACGGGCCAAAAAAAAAAGAGGGCAATTTTGCCTTCCCTCACCCTGCTGAAGCCTGCGGAGTGCTCCTGGGGCCAGGGTTACCTCTTCGAAATCGTGGTGCATCTTATACACCGGTGCGTCTTATAGTCCAAAAAATACGGTACCTTCCATAAGGTACATTAAGAGCACATTTACCTGGGCGGAGTGACATTGTGCTGTTTTCCCTGCGTGGCATACTTGAGGAATTCGCGCAGTTGCTCATGAGTGATTTGGCCTTCTCCAAACCTCCAAGCAGACAAACAGGGAGTCTTCACCTTGGAAACCAAGACAATTGACTCTGGAGTGTTTACATTCCCAATGAAAATGTCAGGATTTAAGGCACCGTTCCACAAACATCCAAGAACGGAGAGTTCGTTTCTGGGAAGAGGATGCCACTTAAAAAAACACATCAAACACGCAAAAGGAGAAACACAGTTAATAGAGCCGACTGCGAGATATGCATGAAACTTGGACATTATTTACACAAACATGATAAATGCCAAATAATTTTAGTCCCAGCAGTGATTTTATATAAACTGTCCTCCCACATTGACCAATTCAGCAATGGGCGAAAATCAAGCAGCTTCTAAAGTTTCTGGAGCTTTGTAAGTATTTTTTTTAAATGTTTCCTACCCTGAGATCAAGAATCTCAGTGTCTTAGTTGCAAGCCTTCAAATGATTAAACTTCTGTCTAATTCTTGATATTAAACTTGGGAAATAATTTTAAGCTGAGAAAGATGCAAAAACAGCCAACTGGAATAGCACATCGTTCTAATTATAACTTAATGATTCATGGATATGAACAATGAAGTACTGCATTAAAAATATAACACAGACTGAAAAAAAACCTACAGCAAACCTTTAGAAGGAAAAACAATTCAAAACATGTTTTGAAAAGACATAAACTAAAGCAGAGTCAGAAAAACATTTGGAAAACTCCACCCAAAACTTAAATTGTTTTTTTTTTAAATTATTATTATGGGGAATGATGAAACCAAACATGCCATAATGGCAAATCTTCTGGAATAGTATATCCATAAACAAACCTTACTTCACTGGAAGTTTCATTTCCTCATCATTTGAGTGAATGTCATTTTTCTCATTCTTCTCTTTCTTTTAGCCTTCCGTTTCTCTCCTCCAGTTTCCTCATCTTCATAATCCCTTTTCTTTGCAACTCCATCAGTTTGTGCAACCATTTTATTTATCCCTCTTCGGGAGGAATTTATCTGCTAAAAAAAGAGCATCACAGAAAAGATTTTTTTAAAAAATGATAAATTAATGGAAAAACATCTGTGGAGCAAAGCAACCAGCAATGTTGTTAACTCTTACAATTGGAGCAATACTAATAAGTTGAAATTCTACTTAATTTTGTTTAGGGTTTGAATTAAGGAGAATTATTTATCTATCTACCATAGAATGGTGTGGTAGCTTCACAATCAGGAGGCTGGGGGTTCGATCCCGGGCAGAGGCAGATATTTCTCTCTGGGCACAATGAGAATATATCTGCTGAACAAAACTCCTCATTGGCGACAGGAAGGGCATCTGGCCAGTAACACTCCATTCAGTTGCCCAAGACTCCATCCCGCAAAGGATTATGGGGTTGTTAAATGATGATGATAATTTATCTATCTACCATCTATTTATATCTATTGTTCTCCATCTATCCATCCATATCTAATATCATTCATCGATATCTAGCCTAGTGTAATCGTCAAGAGAGGAGGTGGTGCAGTGGGTAGAGTGCAGTACTGCAGGCCACTTCAGCTGACTGTTATCTGCAGTTCAGCGGTTCAAATCTCACCGCTCAGGGTTGACTCAGCCTTCCATCCTTCCGAGGTGGGTGAAATGAGGACCCAGACTGTGGGGGCGATATGCTGACTCTGTAAACTGCTTAGAGAGGGCTGCAAGCCCTATGAAGCGGTATATAAGTCTAACTGCTATGCTATTGCTAATCTTTTTATTGCCGCCCATCTCATTAGAGAAGCAAATAAGATTTTTCCCCCTCCATTCTTACGACTTTCTTCATCAAATCAGAAGAATAACTTAACTTTAGAATGAATAATATAATATAAATCAATAACTCTGCAACATGTTTAGCATTCATTCTAATAGAACATCAAGTCTCCTTCATAAAAGAGTTCTAATTGAATCTGCATTTCACATAATTAATAGCAAGCCCTTGTGGTATTATGGATTCTACCTTAATTTATTCTAATCCAATTTAATGAGAACAATAAAGAGAGTAGTAGCAGCAGGCGCTCCATTGTGTTCTACCAACATGGACTTAAAGCTGTTTTCCAAACTTGGGCACTTTAAAGTGGGTGGACTCCAACTCCCAGGATCCCCCTGCCCCCCCTGCTCGCAGGGAATTCTGGGGCTTGAAGTCCACACATCCTTTCAAGTGGCTAAATTCGGGAAACAACGGATTGGAGCACATTACATCGCAGGATGCCATGAAGCCCATCTTCAGAATGAAAAAGAAAGAGCAGCTCTCAGCACCCTCTTTTGCACCCAGCCTCGTCTGCGGGGCAACACAGCTCCCATCATCCCCAACCAGAGGGAGATCAGCAAATGCCCCTTGATTTTAAGTCTAGCTGGGGTGGGTTTATGGAGATAGGGAGGGTAAAAGCACAGGTTTAAAGCTGGAAGCAAGGCGCTCTGCACCGCCGCGTGGACCAGTCCTTGGGTTTCCATCCGCGCCACTCTCCAGGGGTTTGCATTTTGCAACCACGTGCGATCCTGCAAACACGTGTACGGGAGAGTTGCAATCTTCCTTCTCTCCCTTGCAAGCAACGGCCTTCCCAGCAATTAACCGGGAACGCCTTTCCTTGCAAACACCGCTTCCGATTTTTGAAAAAAGAGAGCAAAAGGGAGGAAAAAAATTGAAAATCAGTGAGAAGCCTGACCTGTTTCCTGGCACATTACTCCCGGGTAAAGCCCTTCCGCAATCGAGGAGAATCCTTGCTCGGCAATCGTCTGCCCGGGCCTGAGACATTTCCCCTCCACCCCGCCCCTCCCCACTCTCGCATCGCAGCCCAGCCTTAGAGGGGAAGCGCCTCGAGCGAGAATGCGGATACCAAAGGTGGCAGGCCCGCTTAGTCGATCGGCCGAAAGCATCGAGAGGAGGAGGAGGAGGAGGGGGGCCTGCTGGGCGGCGGGCTGTTTGAAACGGCGGCCGCCGAGCCAAGGCTTGGGCGCGCGGGGGGAGGCGTTGCTATGGCGACGAGGCAGCTGGCCAGGTAAGGGGCTTCAGGTAGCGTCGAGTTTTCGGTCAGGTGGAGGAGCTGCAAGAGAGGCGGACCCCCGTTTGGACCGAGCTGTAGGGCATATAAGTGTCCAATTCTTGGCAACTTGTAAGATTTCTGGACTTCAATTCCCAGAATCCCCTGGGCAGCATGGACACCCCCCCCCCCAAAAAAAAACCATTTAAATGCAATAACCTTAAATCAGGGGTGTCCAACTTTGGGGACCTCAAACTCCCAGAATTTCCCCAGCCAGGTTTTGTAGCTTTAGACCAGGGCTGTCCAATTCTTGCCAACTTTTTAAGACTTCTGGACTCCAATTCCCAGAATCCCCCTGGGCAGCATGAACCCCCTACTCATTAAAATGCAATAACCTTAAATCAGGGGTGTCCAACTTTGACACCTTTTACATTTGGGGACCCCCACACTCCAGAATTTCCCCAGCCAGGTTTTGTAGCTTTAGACCAAGGCTGTCCAATTCTTGCCAACTTGGTAAGACTTCTGGACTTCAATTCCCAGAATCCCCCTGGGCAGCATGAACCCCCTACTCATTAAAATGCAATAACCTTAAATCAGGCATGTCCAACTTTGGCACCTTTTACATTTGGGGACCTCAAACTCCCAGAATTTCCCCAGCCAGGTTTTGTAGCTTTAGACCAGGGCTGTCCAATCTTGCCAACTTGGTAAGACTTCTGGACTTCAATTCCCAGAATCCCCCTGGGCAGCATGAACCCCCTACTCATTAAAATGCAATAACCTTAAATCAAGCATGTCCAACTTTGGCACCTTTAAGATTTGAGTAAAATAAGAGGGTTAAGAATGGTGAAATCCAAATGAAATACAATAGAAGGGGAAATAATATAAGGTGAGCGGTACCGATTGATAATTGCTATTAGAAAGAACCGGAAGCTCCTCTTCGTATTGTATTGTGTAATGTGGTGTACGCCTAAGTTTTTGTGTGTGTATTTTACATGTTTGTTAATAAAAATTAAACAATTAAAAAAGAAAACGGTTTGGGTATTTCAGACTCCCAGAATTTCCCCCATCAACTCTTGTGCCTTTTAGAGCAGGGTTTCTCAAAGTGGGCAACTTTTAAGACTGGGACTTCAATTCCCAGAATTCCCCCCTGCAGAGCTACTGGGGAATTCTGGGAGTTAAAATCCACAGGCCTTAAAGTTGCTGCAGAAAAAAATACCAACAGGAATGGCCTTGCATTACATCCAAATGGGGACTTTGTTTTACATATTACACTTACACACAGAGGGAGAGAATAACAGAGCTGGAAGGGACCTTTGGAGATCATCTAGCCCAACCGCCTGCTCACGCAGGAGAACCCACAAATTCACATATTACACACAGAAAGAGAGAGAGACACACACAGAAAAAAATAGCACAGCTGGAAGGGACCTTGGAGGTCTTCTAGTCTTTTATTTTAACGCTGTAAAATTTGCATAATGTTAAGTTTAATAACATTTATATGCCGCCCAATCCCGTAGGACTCCGGGCGGCTTACAGTATAAAATAATCAAAAAGAAGTAAGATACAGGGAAGAAAAATAGATATAATACAACACATCATTCACCTCCGTTCTGAATGGGGCTGGACCGTATTTTGGGGTCAACAGCCCCAGGCCTGCCGGAACAGCCAGGTTTTAATGGCTTTCCGGAAGGCCGAGAGAGTGGGGAGTGAATATCTTTTTTTTATTAGCAGATTTTTTTATTATTTTTTTCTTGAATATTCTGTTGGTTTGACAGGCAGCTAGGCATTATTCGAAGTGTTTCCAAGCCGTCTCCCGGTGACCAAACTCGCAACCAACGTAAGCTGCGTGAGTATTCCCCTTATTTCATAAATTCAGTGTTTGTTGTTATTTGCGGGTTATGACATTGAGATATATCATATTTTTGGGTGTGTGTGTGTTGCAGGACAGCTGTTTGACTACTTAATAATTATTGATTTTGAGTCTACTCTGTTGGAAGGATGTCCGAAGATGTCAAGAATAAGTAAGCCAAGTTTTAATTGTTTTAATAATTGCTTCCATATGAATTGGAGGGGGGGGGGGACACAAAGAGAGCACCGTTCCGGTGGCTGCGGCTTCCGGCAGGCACCGGTGCCAGGGCGTACCGCCTGCAACCCACCACTGTGACGGTTGCATGTGATCATGTGATCCCCTTTTGCAACCTTTTGGCAAGTAAAATCAACCAGATTGCTAACTTAAAATGCAGTGATTTACTTAACAACTGCGGCAAGAAAGGTTGTAGAATGGAGCAAAACTTACAATAAATGTCTCACTTAGCAACCGAAACTTTGGGCTCAACTGTGCTCGTAAGTCAAGAACTACCTTTGATTGTTGGTTTTGTTTGTTGCATAGTTGAATTTCCAGCAGTTCTCTTGAACACCTCAAATGGAGAAATTGAAACTGAATTTCATATGTACGTCCAGCCCCAGGAACATCCGACTCTCTCTGAATTTTGTATTGAGCTAACTGGAATAAAACAGGTATAATTTCCATAGATTGGGGTCAGAGTTTGTTAGTTACATTATGCGTTGAAGCATTTTTACTTAATTAACTTCTGATGAATTCGTGACCCGACAAAAGGCGAACGACAAAAACCGCGCCTGACTAAACCGCGTCGCTAAAACCGCGACGTCATCAACGCAGTGACAACAGCACAGCGACAACAGCACAGAGACAGAAGGGCGCTTTACAACAGTGCGTCAACAGAAAGCCGATTTAACTTAAGGTAAGGGTTAGGTTTAGGGTTAGGTTTAGCGTTACGTTTAGGGTTAGGTTTAGGGTTAGGTTTAGCGTTACATTTAGGGTTACGTTTAGGATTAGGGGTTAGGTTTAGGTTTGGGGTTAGGTTTAGTTTTACAGCGCGCTTCTGTCGCCGCGCTGTTGTCGGCGATTCAGCGCTCATTCGTCGAGCGCTTTAGAACATGCGGTTTTGTCACCACGGTTTAGACGGGCGCGGTTTTGTCGTTCGCCTTTTGTCGGTGAACTGATGAATGTTCTTAAAGGAAGGAATTTGCTTGCTGGCTTGAACATTTTTCTTTTATCACCACAATATGACTTTTCTTTGATGTTCCAAGCCCACTGAAAAAGTTTTCATTTTCATTAATTCATTTTAAAAAATGATTTCAATTCCTTTCTATTTCCAGCTGTTCATTTCTATCATTAAAGCAGTCCTAATATATATTAATTGAATCAATTAAATGCCAGTGGGCGGTCTTGGAAATCAAAATAAAAATGGATATATGTTGTGACTCAGCAGAAGTTTGCTGTGAGTTGAGTTGGGATGCAAGATTAACAATGCAGCTGGGGCTCGTTAGTGTCGTCTTCTGGTGATAAAAGGATGGGTGGTGCCACGCCCTGGTTGCAGGAGTCAATGTTCATCATTCATCGTCATGGTTTGTTTATGAGAGACACTTGGAGAAGTAATTTGCTTTCTGAAACCCTGATTCAAGGAGACACTTGGAGAAGTGAATTGTTTTGTAAGAGTTTTGTTTTGCATTCTGTTATCTTCTTGCCAGAGACTTTATTTATGTTTATTTTTGGGCTCGCAGCCAGTCTGAGCCGAGGACTGATAAAGTTCTTTCCTTTTAAGTTTGTCTGCCTGTCGTCTTTGAACGAGCGGAGAAGGGGGGACAGAACAGATATGTATGTATGTATGTATGTATGTATGTATGTATGTATGATATATGTATGTTGTTTTCACCATTTTAGGTATTAGAAATTGTTTTTTTTTTCCCTTTCTTATACGATGCTTCAAGAATTTTACTTTATGGTTCAGTCAGAAATATCAATATCAGTGTCGATAACACCAAATCTGAATCTAGATTTTAAATGTTATCAGCAATGTTATATTTTTTCTTTGAATCAAGAATCAAGTCGATGAAGGCGTTCCACTGCATATAAGCCTATCCCAATTTTCGAAGTGGATTCACAAGATCCAGGAGGAGAAAAATATTGTTTTTGGTTCGACTTGCGCTGCTGCTCCTGAAGAAAAATTGTGTGCCTTGTTACGTGGTCAGTATTCATAATGTTTATCTTACTGTGATAAAGTGTGCTCGTTCTTCATTGCTGGCCTGCTGAAGATGAGAGACTGTGGTTTCCCTGGTGAGGAAATGGACAAAACTGTTATTTGTTTGTGATGGTTTTTAACTTTTGGCTCCACCTGGGACTCTTGGAATATTCAAATAATAATCAGGTCTGTCCTTCTGCTTAGGTTTTTGAAACCAGCCATCATTGGCTATTTTTCTACACAGAATTGGAAGGGATCTTGGAGGTCTTCTAGTCTAACCTCCTGCTTAGGCAGGAACAGTATACCATTTCAGACAAATAGTTGTCTACTCTCTTCTAAAAAAACCTCCAGTGCTGGAGAATTCACACCATCTGTGGGCAAGTTGTTTCCACTGATTAATTGTTCCACTTTCAAATGGTGCTTGTGAAATCCTGCTACTGCTCTCTGCATTCCCCTTGGCTCTTTTACCATCTTTGCTGTGTATTTCATGGCTTTCCCATCATCATAAGGACTAGAAGCTTGAGGACCCAGATTGTTGTTGGGGGCAATATGCTGACTCTGTAAACCCGCTTAGAGAGGGCTGAAAGCCCTATGAAGCGGTATATAAGCCTAACTATTGCTATTGCTATTTGGGGAATCGGGAAGCCTTTGGCCCTGTAAGCATTGCGTGATCTGACATTAGAACTGTAAGTGCGCTCCATCAAAAGGGGAACAAATAATTTACACTGCTAAGCACTGTTGGTTTAGGAGTTATGAGATTCCAGAATTCTAACCCAAAATTGGCAGGTTTTATTTAGATTTCCATTGCTCTATGTCAGTGGTTCTCAACCTTGGCAACTTGAAGTTGTCTGGACTTCAACTTCGCTGGCTGGGGAATTCTGGGAGCTGAAGTCCAGACATCTTCAAGTTGCCAAGGTTGAGAAACACTGCTCTATGTACTTGGATAATTGTGATTCACGATAGGTAAAGGTTCTCCTCATATGTGCTAGTTGTTCCCGACTCAAGGGGGCGGTGCTCATGTCTGTTTCAAAACCAGAGCAGTCCAAAGACGCCTCTGTGGTCATGTGGCCAGCATGACTAACACCGAAGGCGCACGGAACGCTGTTACCTTCCCACCAAAGGTGGTCCCTATTTTCTACTTGCATTTTTTACGTGCTTTCAAACTGCTAGGTTGGCAGAAGCTGGGATAAGTAACGGGAGCTCCCTCCGTTACGCAGCACTAGGGATTCGAACCGCCGAACTGCCGACCTTCTGATCGACAAGCTCAGCGTCTCAGCCACTGAGCTACCGCGTCCCTTGCGCTTCCCAATAGACAGGGCTTAATAGACCACTTCTCTTGCTTTTGATCTTCGTGTTTCTGTTGCATGAAATCATGGTGGTTGCACAAAAATAAAAATTTCACACTGTGGGTGGAAAAACTGGTTCCACCACAAAACCACGTTCGACTAAAGCGCGCTTGACGAAACCGCGTAGCTGACAGTCATCAACAGGGCGACAACAGCGCGGAGACAGAAGCATGCTGTAAACGCTAAACCTAAAATTAACCCCTAAACCTAACCCCCCTAAACTAATCTAAACCTAACCCTTAACCTAACCCTAAACCTAATCCTAACCCTTAACCTAACCCTAAACCTAACCCTAAACCTAACCCTTACCTTAACTTGAATCGGCTTGCTTTCAAAGCGCTAGTTAAAGCGCCCTTCTTTCTCCGCGCTCGCTGTTGTCGCCCTGTTGATGACGTCAGCGACGCGGTTTAATCGGGCGCGGCTTAGTTGAGCGCGGTTTTGTTCGTGCCACGAAAAACTATGGAGGGGACGATCAGGAAAACTTTATTTGTTTTTATGCAGATTGGGACCTGGGAATTTGCTTGCACTATGAATGTAAAAGAAAACAGCTGCGGAAGCCTAATATTTTAAATTCGTGGATTGACCTACGGGCCACTTACAAGGTGAGAGTATTTGTCTCTGCTGATAATAATGACAAGAAAATAGACATTTTTGTTTGTTTGTTTGTTTGTTTATATTTCATACTTCTTACGATCCATCTCTCTCACGGAGGGTGACATCCAATTTAATCCAGAAACTCCAGCTATCTAACGTGGCCAAGGCTTGAGGCCTAAAGAGCCCTCAGCAATTTATATATAATTGAACAAAACAGATATAATGAGGATCTTATTTTCCTCCTTTTGTTTCACAGAGCTTTTACTCTAGGAAGCCACAGGGTTGTAAATGGCGCATTGAAAGACGTGGGTATCACTTTTGAAGGACGGGAGCATTCTGGTGAGTGATATTTGTGTGGGGGGTGGGGGCAAGGGACCTCTGAAAAAAGCAGGGAGGTGAGTCTTGGATTTATGCGGGGAAAGGGCTGGCAGCATGGAGCTGAGTGCAATTTAATTGGACTTTAATATATAACATTGCCAGCAGGTAACTTCATATATTAAAGTCTATATAGTGTTGTGGCCCGCCAGCAGAGCTGGCAGCAGATTCGGCAGTGAGGAAGGTTGGGGAGGAACATGGGCCAGTCCTGGAGTCTGGGGAAGGCTCTGAGGAGGGCTCTGTGTCGGAGGCAGAGAGGGGACGAGAGCCGTTTATGCCAGTTATCAGCTACCTTTGGAGTCAGAAAACAGTGAGGCAGATGAACAGCTGGAGCCTGCTTCCAGTGTGTGCATGCACAGAGTTGCCAGACGACGGGAAGAGCTAAAGAACAGGGGTTGAGTTGGGAGTAAAGCCACAGGTGGACGATGAATGGCCCCTCCCAGAGGAAATAAAGAGGAGCAAAAGGGGAGTGGAGTTTGCAGGAGACAATTAATTCATTCAATTTGTTTGTGACTCTCTGAGACTCCTTGCCAAGTTTTGCAGATATCAGCCTGTCAGGTCTCCAAGGCAGATTACTGGTTAAGACAACCAGCTGTTTCAGGCTGCAGGGATTGCCATAGCCTATTGCCACCTCCATGCGTCCCGTTTTCGGTCTCTGCGCACCCTATTTCCCATCCGTTCTGGGCAGCGGGGATAGAAGTTGGGCAGAAAATGGGGCGCGCAGAGACGGTAATAGGTAATGGCAATCACTGCAGCCTGAAACAGCTGATGGTTGGGAGGCTGATCCAACCCACAATCAGCTGCTTGTGCGAATCAGACTGTGCTGAAGTTGAAACAAGTTGTTTGCTGTTTGCTGCAAGGAAGCAAATTGCTGGGAGGCAGAGGCCAAAGGGTGGCGGCCGGCAGGTGGGCGGGCTGACATTCAGTGTATAAGACGCATTCAATTTTCACCCTATTTTGGGGGGGGAAGTGCGTCTTATATTCCGAAAAATACGGTAGTGCTTCCTACTAGCATGGCACCTCCTGTTTCCCCAGGCCTGCACGATTCTCGGAATACGGCGCGCCTGGCTTGGAAGATGATTCGTGACGGGTGTGTAATGAAAGTCACAAAATCATTAGATAAGGTTAGTGGATTCTCTCCTTGGCGCCCCTGACTGGTCAAGGTTGACCCGGCAAGATTTTTACGGACGGAACTTTTGACTTGGGACCTTGTTTGAAGCTACGCTGGCCAGGAGATTGGCTGACCTCCTTTCTTTATGGAATCTTTAGGCAACTCCGGCGAAGAATTCCCTGGCCAAATTTGGGGGTGGGAAACCCACCCAGGGTGGCCCTTTGGGAAACAACACCCTTGTCAAAGCGCCACCGTTGGACGAAAGCGAAAAGGAAGTCCCCCCTGAAAGCGAGGGAAAAGAGGAAGACCTACCACCAGAGACGGTCTGCGTGGGCTTGTTCGAGGACGCCCCTCTCGCATCTAGAAAGAGCGCCAAACAGAACTTAACCCTGTCCATCGGAAGACCTCGCCGGCCTCTGGGTAATCTTCAGCACCCCTGCTATAGGCCTTCAGGCCTTCAAAGTTGGGGGAACAAGGACCAACTCATTTCAAACCCTTCCATGCCCAATCGAAGGCTAGTTTTGGTCCCCACAACACTTTCCACTGTCACCGTATCCGAGACCGACATCAGCACCACTCCAGATTGTCTGTCCATGTTGGCCGACTGGGAGGACGCCGCCATCATCCCTGAAAAGGAAGACGACTCGGATCCAGAATCCTCCCCCTCAAACCATAACCCCCCAATTAAGAGCGCCTTAGTGACAGAAGATAGGGGCAAATTGATGAATCGGGGAGATGAACATAGGACAGACGCTCGACCGAGTAGAGAGCTCTCAACATGTGTTGTCTACAAGAGTCCAAATACGACTATTTACAACCCAGGCCGAACTCCCAAGGAACCTTCAGATGCTTCCGTGTTTAAGCTCCCGGTTTTAACGGCGGAGGCCTCTTCCCTCAACCCACCAGGCAGAAATCTTCCCGCCTCTTCGACCGAGGCCGTCAAGAGGAAGCCCTCCAGCCCCAGATCTTTGCCACCGAGCAAAAAAAACACCTTTCAGCATCTACGAGGACGGAAGCTCAACCTCGAGAAGCTTCCTGTCTCCCGGGGCCAATCGTGCATCGTCTCTCCCGCCTTCTTGAACTCTCCGGGCAATTTCAACCCGACTTTCCGGGTAGCGGAAACTGGTGAGGGTGACTCCTCCTTTATGTCGCTGTGGCCCGAAGAGCTAGAAGGTTGAATGTTTCCAACGGCGGCCCTAATCAGGGCAAAGCATTTTACAGCTGCCCGGTGAGAAAATGCGAAAGGAATACGAAGGGCTGCAACTATTTCCGATGGGAGCATTCGCTTCTAAAGGAGAAAATGTCCCTTCCGACTTCGGCTTTAGGGGCTGGGGGCTTAAAGCCGTTAAAAACTCAGGACCCCTCCCGGGAAATGTTCAACCAAAGTGCCTGAATCTCCGTCCTTCCATGCGGACCTAGGAAGAGGGTGGTTTTTTTCCCCTTGCCTTTTATTGGGGAAATGAAATATTTCAACCTTTGAAAAGTTTAGCTCTCTTTTCTACAAAGTGTAATCGTGTTTAGAAGCATCGCCGAAACTGTGTGTGCATTTCGCATCTGGTTTCGTCTGAATGCAGTGCCACCAACTAACTGTCTTGTCTTTTAAGTGTATATTTTCTCTTCTGTTTTCTTGGCTACCTAAGTTTGACTTTTTTTCTACTATTTTTTTTTTTAGGAATAATCATGTTTGTCTATACTTTAAATCTGTAAGCCGGACTGCTGCGCAATTGCTTTTTAAAGACTGGCTTGTAAAACTCGCACACCACGCTTTTAAAATGTTCTTTTAAAGTATCCTTTAAAACATTCTGGATTCTGGGAAATGAAATAAAATAAACTCCTCCTCCAAAGACGAAGGGAAGTTGTCCATTTTAATACGGCGCTTCCCACAAGGGAAAACTGATTTCTTTTGAGTGTGTGTTCAGTGTGCTTTTTAACGGTACCAAATTTCCATAGTACAGCAGGAGTAAAATTCCATAAAACGATGCAGCTGCTTTAATGAGTCTCAAGACAGGGTGCTGTTTTCACCTTCCTTGGGTATGGTGAGGCACTTTTTCCAAATGATATCTGAAGCCTTGCGCCCTGAGTAAATTGTAGAAATGCCGTGAACAGAACGTCCTGTAAATCTTTCTGGAATTCAGAAGGAGCTGGCATGGATTATGGTGTGGGGGCTATTGCCTGGGTTGTAACATTCCGTGACCTGACAAATGCGCGCACGACAAAAGCGCGCCGACGAAACCGCGGTGCAAAAACTGCGACGTCATCAACGTGCCCACAACAGCGCACCGACAGAAGCGCGATTTAAGTTAAGGTAAGGGTTAGGTTCAGGGCTAGATTTAGGGTTAGGTTTAGGGTTAGATTAGATCAGGGTTAGGTTCAGGGTTAGGGTTAGGTTCAGGGTTAGGGTTAGCATTAGTTTTAGGGTAGGTTTAGAGCGGGCTTCTGTCGGCGCACTGTTGTCAGTGTGCTTCTGCGCTCATTTGGTGGCGCGATTTAGAACTCGTGGTTTTGTCGCCGTGGTTTCATTGGGCGTGTTTTTGTCGAGCGCACATTTGTTGGGAACCGTAACATTCACAATGGTGATTATGCTTTCAGCATCCAAAAGCTAAAGGAGGGATTGATGGAATTATTTTAATTTGGAATTGGGTAATTAGCTGAAATGCATGAGGTTAAAATTAAATCCTTTTTTTTTCCTACTAGCTGATAACTTGGCGTTGCCCCGGGGAATTAATTTATAGGGGGAAAATGTCCGGACCAAACTTAATTTCTAATGCTGGATTTCCCCCCTTATCACAGGAAGCGGACTGTGAAGCCATTACCGTGGCAACTCCACTGCACTGCACAGTAGAAGCCATTTTACGGCAGTACAGTAGAAGCCGTTTTAAGGCACAACAGGCTGTATGTTAATAGAACACCCCCCCAAGGGTTTTTAGGGGTGTCTTACCCCCACAATAATTCTTTCCAGGGACTAAGTCATCTGTGTACCAAGTTTGGTTGAGATTGCTCGAGGCGTTCCAGAGTTATGTTGGAACACACATACACAGAGTCATATATATATATATATATATATATAGATAGATAGATAGATAGATAGATAGATAGATAGATAGATAGATAGATAGATAGATAGATAGATAGATTGAGGGCTGGCTTTTACAGCGTGCTAGGTAACTGTGAAAAGGATATCTCCAACAATATTAATAGCTAAGCTTGAAAGTTGTGCAGCCTTTGAATTTCAAAGGGGCTCTATTTGACTGTAGAGATCCTCAGATATGATCTGAGCTGATGAATGGATTTATTCTATAAATAAGTGATGAAGGGCAGAGTCCAACTGCCTTGAAACCTATTGGGTTTCATTCGCCCACCTCATTCAAACATGAGACATGTTTGATGTTGCCTAACTTTTTCCTAATCAGTTGGAAAAATAAATAAGAATCTGTTAACCTTTATTTCCACGATTCTGGAAATCGTCGCAGAAAGAAGTTTGAAGAAGGTTTTAAGATCCGGTTTCACCTGTTTAATAGTCTTTGTAGAGGCACATTATCATTTAGGAGCATAGGGAGGGACGGGATCTCCTTTTGTGACCTTCTGATGAGCAACATCCCTTGGGAAGCCATTCACTTAATCGTGTTACTAACTTGGCAACGGCAGTGATTCACTTAATAACTGTGGCAAGAAAGGTCGTAAAACGGAGCAAACTCACTTAACAACTCTCTTGCTTAGCAACCAAAATATTGGGGTCATACGTTGAGGACTACCTGTGTTTAAAGTGACTGAATTGGTTTTGGGAAACAGAGCAGAAGTGTCAGGCTATATGCAGTGTTTCTCTACCATGGTAACTTAAAGGGTTCCACCACAAAACCGCGGACGACAAAATCGCGGTTGACGAAAGCGCGTATGTGACGTCATCACAGTGCGACGAAAAAGATCGAAAAATGTAAAAATAAAGCGAAAACCTTACTCTAACCCCCCCAAACCTAACCCTTAACCTAACCCTAAACCTAACCCTAAACCTAACCCTTAACCTAACGAAAAACGTAACGCTAACCCTTAACCTAACGCTAACGTAACGCTAACGCTCTAACCCTAACCCTAACCCTTAACCTAACCCTTACCTTTATGTGAATCGGCTTGCTGTAATTTAATTTTATTTCACATACGCGATTTCGTCGACCGCGCTTTTGTGGAACGCGGTTTTGACGGGTCACGAACTTGAAGCAGTGTGGACTTCAACTCCCAGAATTCCCCATGCTGGCTGGGGAATTCTGGGAGTTGAAGTCCACACGTCTTAAAGATTGAGAGCAGTTGTTCTCCAGGGCAAGGCTGAGATTCTGAATTCTGGGAGCAGGAAGTCCACACCTTTTCCAAGTTGTCAATTCTACTTTTTCGGGAATCTAGCTTTGGAAATCCATACGATCATTGCTTAATGGAGGGAAGAATGCAGTGGAGTACCCCAAGGCTCTGTTTTAGGCCCAGTACTCTTCGAACATCTTCATCAATGATTTGGACGAGGGGATAAATGGGGAACTCATCAAATTTGCAGATGACACCAAGCTAGCAGGAATAGCCAACACTCCAGAAGACAGGCTCAAGATACAGAAGGATCTTGACAGACTTGAACATTGGGCACTAACTAACCAAATGAAACTCGATGGTGGAAAAAAAAGTAAGGTTCTACATTTAGGCAAGAAAAACGAAATGCACAGGTACAGTATAGGTGGCACCTTGCTCAATAGTAGTAACTGGGAGAGGGATTTTGGAAGTCCTAGTGGGCAACCATTTAAATAGGAGCCAGCCGTGTGCAGCAGCTGCCAAAAAGCCAACACAGTTCTAAGCTGCATAACAGAGGGATAGAATCAAAGATCACGTGAAGTGTTAAGACCACTTTATAAGGCCTTGGTAAGGCCACACTTGGAATACGGCATCCAGTTTTGGTCACCACGATGTAAAAAATATGTTGAGACTCTGGAAAGAGTGCAGAGAAGAGCAACAAAGATGATTGGGGGCTGGAGGCTAAAACATGAAGAACGGTTGCAGAATTGGGTATGTCTAGTTAATAGAAAAAAGGACTAGGGGAGACATGATAGCAGTCTTCTAATGTCTCGGGGGCTGCAACAAAGAAGAGGGAGTCAAGCTATTCTCCAAGGCACCTGAGGGCAGGACAAGAAGCAATGGGTGGAAATTAATCAAGGAGAGAAGCAACTTAGAACTAAGGAGAAATTTCCTGACAGTTAGAACAATGAATCAGTGGAACAGCTTGCCTCCAGAAGTTGTGAATGCTCCAAGTCTTTAAGAAGATGTTGGATAGCCATTTGTCTGAAGTGGTGCAGGGTTTCCTGCCTAAGCAGGGGGTTTGGACTAGAAGACCTCCAAGGTCCCTTCCAACTCTTGTTATTCTATTCTAATTGAGTTCGTCAAAATGTCCCGGTGTTCTTATATCAAGTTTTGTCCTTTAGGGATTGGAAAGAATGTTTGGATTTATGTATTGTTACATATCTGGCCTGGTCATTGCAGCTCTCTGTAGGTTGATGATGCCAATAACATCTGGGCTAGGACAGATACGATTTGTTTGGATCTTTGTCCAGGTTACTCGGTGTTCTTTTTCACTGAAAAAATCGTTGCTTAACCTGGCCAGCTACATTGGGGTTTTGTATAAACCGGCGATAAGTAAGCAGCGGAGAGCTTGTTTGACAAAAGAGCCCACGGAAGGGACCGCATCTGTGCATTTTCAGGACTCTCAATTTCTAAATTGGGAGAGTTAACGGCACACACACTTTATTCCCGGAACGGCTGCTTTGCTTGGAAAGTAAAACAGGCGGAGGGATTCTACACTTCTCCCCATTCTTTCTTGCGCAATTCGTTTCTTCGGATTTTCCCACTGATTGTCTTTGGCAACTGTGGAACGAAACTCCATCTGTTGGGCAAGAGCAGAAATTAGAGGGTGGCAAAAGAGGAGAGGACGTGTTGGTACATACAGCTGGAATGAATTCAGAAGTTGCAAAAGTGTGCGACAATAACAAATATGTGTGACGCAGCTTTTCTCCCGGGGGGAATAACTGGCGTAAGGCTTGCATCTGTTAAAATAATCACCGTGTTCCTAATTTGTGTGCCTCTCGGTATTCAAAACCTTGATTTATACCAGAAGTCCATAAACATGGTGACTTTAAGAGTTGTGTATTTCAACTCCGAGAATACTGGCTGAGGAATTCTGGAAGTTGAAGTCCACAAGTCTTAAAGTTGCCAACTTTGGACCCAATTTTCCAGTTGGGTCTTATTTCGTGGGAAACAGGGTAGATAAAGGCTAAGCCACATGGCTAAATCACGGCTTACCTTTCTAGGATACTTGTATGGGGCAGTGACCGTCTTGACGTAGTCCTGTAGTTCCTTGATCAAGGCTTCTTGGTCATGGGAAGGTATTCCGGGGCTAAAACTACGAAGGCTTTCACCACCTTGAAGGTAAGAAATTGGATCAAGAGGATGACAATTTGAAAAAAAAACCAAACTGGGCAGATTAAAAAAATGCGGAATTTGTACCGCTGTAGCTAAAAGATGACAAATTAAGTGTCTGGGGCGCAGCCACTTCTACTTTCCAACATTAAAACCTTGAGCTTAAAAAAAAATTCAAGAGATGGTTTCTCTTAAAGGAAGATACAATAGCAATGGGCCTCTTCAAATCAAGCATTCATTTTAAAAAGCTTCGTTTTGTTAAGCTGTCTAGAACAACAATAAAGCAAAATAAGTCTAATAATTTGAACATTCTATAGGCATTGATAGTTATTAACTTACCTCCTTGCAGCAAACAGCCTGATTAGCACAAGGAAAAAAAATCTGCTTCTGCCTCCCAGCAATTTGCCTCGTGGAGCAAACTGCAAGTTCCACTTTCAGTTTAAGCGGGCCTCCCGATCATCAGCTGTTTCAGGCTGCAGGGATTGCTATCGCCTATTGCAGCCTCTGCAAGCCCCATTTTCCCCATTTGCTGCAAGGAGGTAAATTGCTGGGAGGCAGAGGGCAAAGGGTGGGGGACATTGGGCGAGCGGGGCTACATTCGCTGTATAAGACGCACCCAAATTTTCACCCTCTTTAAGGGGGGGAAGGTGCATCTTATACTCTGAAAAATACGGCAATTTCCTTGCTCTGATAGAGCATTCAGGTAAATTGTTGACAAATCACCTTCGGCTACCCGACAAGCCAAGCTAGAGTCATTTAACACCCCTGTTGCTAAGCAAATAATTGGAGCGATGCACCGGACACTTGTGGCAAGGCAGGTCGTAAAATGGGGCAAAATTCCCTTCAACAAATGTCTCCCTTCAACAAATGGGACTGTCCCTGAAGAGTGTTCGAAGACTACAGGTGATCCAGAATGCAGCCGCGCGAGCGATACTGGGTGTACCTAGATACACCCATGTTACACCTATCCTCCGTGAGCTGCACTGGCTCCCCATTGGTCTCCGAACGCGCTTCAAGGTGCTAGTCGTTACTTTTAAAGCCCTACATGGTTTAGGACCTGGCTACCTGAGAGACCGCCTCCTGTCACATACCTCCCAACAACCAACAAGATCGCACAGGTTGGGCCTCCTCCGGATGCCGTCGGCCGGACAATGCCGGCTGGCGGCCCCTCGGGGGAGGGCCTTCTCTGTAGCTGGGCCGGCCCTGTGGAACGATCTACCCGTAGAGATCCGGACCCTTCCCACTCTCCCGGCCTGAAAAGCCACCAAAATCTGGCTGTTCTGGCAGGCCTGGGGCTGTTGATCAATGTCCAGCCCCACTTAGACAGAATGGATGGTGTGTAATTTTAACAACTGTATTTTTATTCTTAACTTTTTAAAATGTTTTTATCTTGCTCTGTAAGCCGCCCAGAGTCCCATGGGATTGGGCGGCATACAAATTCTATTAAATTTCAAATTTCCCTTAGGGACGTAAATTTTGGGGACTCCATTGTGGTCTTAGCTCAGGGACCATCTATAGTTTGGTTGCATACGTTCAGCCTTCTATACCTCGCCACGGAGGGGGTCCGGGCTGCTGACCACGGCTGCTTCGACCACTGCATCGTGTTCTATCAAAGCATTCTCCACTTCAAACGGTCCAATGCGGTATCTTTAAGAGAGAGAGAGAAAAGGAAGAATTGAATTTCCTTGGCCTGTGAAGAATTCTTACAAGAAAAAGGTAAAGGTTCCCCTCGCACATATGTGCTAGTCGTTCCCGACTGTAGGGGGCGGTGCTCATCTCTGTTTCAAAGCCAAAGAGCCAGCGCTGTCCGAAGACGTCTCCGTGGTCATGTGGCCGGCATGACTCAATGCCGAAGGCGCACGGAACGCTGTTCCCTTCCCACCAAAGGTGGTTCCTATTTTTCTACTTGCAATTTTTACGTGCTTTCCAACTGCTAGGTTGGCAGAAGCCGGACAAGTCACGGGAGCTCCCTCTGTTAGGCGGCGCTAGGGATTCGAACCGCCAAACTGCCGACCTTTCTGATCGACAAGCTCAGCGCCTCAGCCCCTGAGCCACCGCGTCTCTTCTTACAAGAAAAGCGTTGTGTGATTGGGGCTCGGGTGAATTAACCTTACCCGGCAGAATTGATGATGTCGTCTCTTCTCCCTACCAGCCAGAGGTAACCGTCCTCGTCTTGAAATCCTCGGTCCCCGGTGACGTAGAAGTCCCACGGAGGGTCGAAGCTGTTCTTTCTTGATCATCCTGTATATGCAATCATCTCTTTAGAAAGACGTGACTCTGCCGACTTTGGGCAGTGTAGGACAGGATAGAGATCACTAAATGTTTCTGGTGCGATCATTTTGTGAGTTTCAATAAACAACCATATGATGCATTTACTCCTATCTAAGAGTAGATAGTTTCAAAATTCACGGGCTGGATAAATATTTTGTGAAGTGTTTGAAGTCGCTGCCAAGCACTTAAGGATAGAATAGAATAGGATGGGACAGGACAGGACAGGACAAGGAAAGAAGGAAGGAGGATAGGATAGAATAGAACAGATAGAATAAGGAAAGAAGGAAGGAGGATAGAATAGAACAGAACAGAACAAGGAAAGAAGGACAGGATAGAACAGAACAAGGAAAGAAGGAAGGAGGATAGAATAGAACAGAACAAGGAAAGAAGGAAGGAGAAGAGAATAGAACAGAATAAGGAAAGAAGGAAGGAGGATAGGATAGAACAGAACAGAACAAGGAAAGGAGGAAGGATAGAATAGAACAGAACAGAAGAAGGAAAGAGGATGGAATGGAATAGAACAGAACAAAGGAAAGAAGGAAGGAGGATAGAACAGAACAGAATAAGGAAAGAAGGAAGGAGGATAGAAATTGAATGGAACAGAACAAGGGAAGAAGGAAGGAGGATAGAACAGAACAGAAGAAGGAAAGAGGATGGAATGGAATAGAACAGAACAGAACAAGGGAAAGGAGGAAGGATAGAATAGAACAGAACAGAGAAGGAAAGAGGATGGAATGGAATAGAACAGAACAGAACAAGGAAAGAAGGAAGGAGGATAGAACAGAACCGAATAAGGAAAGAAGGAAGGAGGATAGATTGAATGGGAACAGAACAAGGGAAGAAGGGAAGGAGGATAGAACAGAACAGAAGAAGGAAAGAGGATGGAATGGAATAGAAACAGACAGAACAAGGAAAGAAGGAAGGAGGATAGAACAGAACAGAACAAGGAAAGGAAGGAAGGAGGATAGAACAGAATAGAACAGAACAAGGGAGAAGGAAGGAGGATAGAACAGAACAGGAAAGCAGGAAGGAGGATAGAACGACAGAACAAGGAAAGAAGGAAGGAGGGACAGAACAGAACAGAATAAGTAAAGAAGGAAGGAGGATAGAACAGAATAAGGAAGGAAGGAGGATAGAACAGAACAAAACAAGGGAAGAAGGAAGGAGGATAGAACAGAATAAGGAAAGAAGGAAGGAGGACAGAATGGAATAGAACAGAACTTAAACCCTCTGCTAGCTCCATTCAGAGGCCCAGACTCCACCCCGCAAGGGATTATGGGGTCGTTAAATGAGGATGTCATGGTGGGACAGACCTTCTGCAACAGCGAGCATCCCTCCACGGTCTAATAACTCCCAAAAGTTACACTCAAGTGACTTAATTGCCTTCCCCCCCCACCCCCATTTGCCCCCGGACGATCAACGCTTACGGTATATCGAGTGAAGAGGGAGAATGGTCTTGTTGGTTTAATGCGGAGAGCGACGTCTCCTTCTTTCCCAGGAGGTAAAACGTTGCCGTTTTCGTCTATTACCTTCAGCACAAAGAGCAAAATGAATTCATTAAACAAGTGCAGGTGGGACCTCGACTTACAACAGTTCATTGCGTGGCACTGGAAAAAGGGACTATTTTCATACTTATGGCTGTTGTAGCATCCCCACGGTTATATGATTGAAATTCAGGTGCTTGGCAAATTGACTCATATTTACGACGGTTGCAGTGTCCCGAGGTTCACCTGATCCCATTTTGCGAACTTCTGGCAAGCAAAATCAATAGGAAAGCTCTTTTGAGCGAGGCTTCCCAAGAGCAGGAAGGAAACTCCTGGTCCCGACAAAAACCCCTTTATAAATTGACTGTGAATTCTACTCCACATCCAGCAAAGACTTTCGAGGGAGGATTTACGGTCACAGACCTTCTCTGGCTTGGAGAGCTGCCAGGCCGAGATCTGCAGAACTTGGCAAGGAATCTCGGAGAGTCACAAACCAATGAAGCGAACTGATTGTCTCCTGCAAACTCCACTCCCCTTTCGCTCCTCTTTTATTCCCTCTGGAGGGGCCATTCATTGTCCACCTGTGGCCTTACTCCCAAGTCGACCCTGTTCTTCAGCTGTTCCCTTCATCTGGCAATTCTGTGCATGCACACATTGGGAACAGGCTCCAGCTATTCCTCTGCCTCACTGATGTCTGACTCTGAAGGCAGCTGATAACTGTCAGATGGCCCTGGCCCCTTCTCTGCCTCCGACACAGAGCCCTCCTCAGAGCCTTCCCCAGACTCCAGGACTGGCCCATCTTCCTCCCCAACCCTCCTCACTGTCTGAATCTGCCACCAGCTCGGCTGGCGGGCCACAACACAAGCCATATTCACTTAACAACCGTGTTACTAACTCAACAGCCACAGTGATTCACTTAACAACTGTGGCAAGAAAGGTTGTAAAACCCACTGAAGAAATGTCGCCTTTAGCAACAGAAATCTTGGTTTCAACTGTGGTCATAAGTGAAAGACGACCTGTCCATTGGCTCAGAAAGAAACCAGTGTATAAACTAAAGAAACAGGTGAAAGTGCATTCAGCCTTACCAGTTGCTCCCTCTCCGCCTCCCCTCCCCTTTTCCTCGAGTATTAATGGATAACAATACCTGAGTATCATAGTTGGGTGTGGTTTCCCCACGGAGCCTGGCTTGATTTTCATCCCCTTGAAAGTTCCACAACCAGCACCTAATTCCAAGGAATGGGAAGGGAAGCAGGCTGAGAAGCAAATTGTGTAGAAACCTTTCAGGTGGCATGGGGGGAAGTATGTGCTCACTGGCTGTAGGATCTCTAGTGAGGAGGCCGTAGGAAGATCCTCAAGAAAGCCCAATCACATACAGGGAACTCAATTAGTTAATCCCAACTCAAGGAACTTCCAAGAAGACAACACTCCTCCCAACCAAAACTGACCGAGAAAGTAGATAAACTGCAAACTCCCTTCTAGCCCTGATGATGTTACCTAGTTGGGTAATGAAAGGTCTGCAAGAAAACAACCAAGTTCAGAAAACACCAAAGACCCCACAGTCCTCCTCCTCCTCTTCCTCCTCCTCCACCTTGTACTTGAGAGACCGCTTCCTGCCAATTACCTCCTTGCGACCTATTAGATCGCACAGATTAGGCCTCCTCCGAGTTCCATCCGCCAGTCAGTGTCGACTGGCAACTACACGGAGGAGAGCCTTTTCAGTAGTAGCTCCGACCCTTTGGAACGATCTCCCCGTGGAGATTCGTACACTCACCACCGTCCAGACCTTCCGCACAGCTCTCAAGACCTGGCTATCCCGTCAGGCCTGGGGATAAAGATCGTAATCCGTCCCCACCCGAATGATGAATGTTGTGTACTATTTTTACTTATGTATTGTTTTATGTCTTACTGTCTTGTACTCCCCTCCCTATATATTGTAAGCCGCCCTGAGTCCCCTCAGGGAAAAGGGCGGCCTATAAATAATAAAACCATAACCATAACCATAACCACCTCCTCACCAGTGGTGGGTTTCAAATTTTTTTAGAACCTCTTCTGTAGGTGTGGCCTGCTTTGTGGGAGTGGCTTGCCAGCCATGTGACCGGGTGGGAGTGGCTCGCTGGCCATGTGACTGGGTGGGAGTGGCTTACCGGCCATGTGACTGGGTGGGCGTGGCCAACTTGTAAAATGTGGTGAAACTCACTTAACAACGCTCTTGCTTAGCAACCAAAATGTTGGCTCAGAAACTCTGGCATTTGAAGCACACAAGTCTTAAAGCTGTCAAGTTACAAGACTCTTGCACCCCTAACCCTTAAAAAAAAAACCCAGGAGTGTTCAAACTTGACAGCTTTAAGACTTGTGGACTTCAACTCCCAGAATTCCTCCTCTCGCTCTTCATCTTGATGATGTGCGGACAGGCGAGGGGAGGGAGGGAGCTGGAACCGGTTCTATACGGCACGGTAGATTTGTGGAACCTCTTCTATAGAAGAGGTTAGAACTGGCAGGAACCCACCCCTGCTCCTCACAAATCCCATTCTCTTCTAGCACTGATGATGTTACCTAGCTGGATCATGAAACGTCTGCAAGAAAACCACCAAGCTAATAGAGGACCAAGGAAGTTCAACAGCTGAACCCTAATCTCAAACATTCTCTTCTGTTGGTACCATTTGTTGAACAATTCATGGGTCAAACCTTTCCTTCTACTGTAGAACCATCCGAGATAATTGGATTTGTCATGGGATGTTATTTAAAAAAAAATACTAGATTAAGGCGTGAAAGATGATGGTGATTTTAACCAACTCGCCATCTTTTCTCCCCAAAGAGCATTCAAAGCCGGGGTGAAACACTACCGGTTCGGACCAGTTTGCCCGAACCGGTAGTAAAAATTGCTACCTCTTTCGGGCGAATTGGTAGTTTCCAACGATCAGCTTTGACGCGCAATTTTTATTAGCTAGAATCATTGCTAATCTAAATCGCGTAGTGTAGCGGATTCCCTCCCCCCCCACTTTGTAGGCGTGCTCAGTAGAAGGCTCCGCCTACCCACCCGAATGTCATCACATCCAGTTTTTGACACCACACATGTGCGGGGGGTCCTGCTCATGCGGGGAGGTGGCGCGTGTGAATGAAGCGAGCAAGCGCACACATGCGCTCACATTTGCAAATCAGTAGCGAAGGTAAGTTGATTTCACCCCCGACTCAAAGCTCTTCAAATGTTTACCAGTAGACTGTCCTCCATGGACAAAATAGCTTACCGTTTCCGTCTGCCCGTATCCTTCGTAGATGTCCAGGCCGGTTTCTCTTTTCCACTGGTCCATCACTTCGGGATTGATCGCTTCTCCCGCACTCAGGCAATGTTTGAGGTTCTGGAATTTATAACTTGGAATAAATGAAGAATAGCAGAGAAAGGAAAGAGACGGTTTTTAAAAGGTAAGCTCTCAGGCTGATTTAACAATTGACTTCTTGAGTTGGCTGTCTAGATTTTGCAAAAATTGGCATGGGTTGTTTGTTTGGAAAAATCATCCTTGTTTGGATGAGGGTGGATCAGAGGTGGGTTCCTACCAGTTCGCACCAGTTCGGTAGAACCGGTTCGTCAAATCTACCGAACCGGTTAGAAGAGGTTCCACCAGAAAGCAGGCCACACCTACAGAAGAGGTTCCAAAAATGTTTGAAACCCACCACTCACATCCTAATCCTCACACACAAACACACACACACAAACACACACAGACAGACAGACTCACACAGAGAGAGAAAGAGAAAGAAAGGAAGAAAGAAAGAAAGAAAGAAAGAAAAAGTGAGAGAGAGATGAAAGAAAAAAAGGAAAAAGGGACAGAGACAAAAGGAAGGAGAGGGGGAGAGAGAGAGAGAGAGAGAGAGAGAGAACATATGGCCGGCAAGCCACTCCCACCAGGTCACATGGCCGGCAAGCCACTCCCACAAAGGAGGCCACACCCACAGAGTAGGTTCGAAAATTTTTTGAAACCCACCACTGGGGTGTGTGTAGGATGACTCACCGACCTGCGATTTTAGGACATATTATCTCCCTCCCACCAAATGCTTTGGTTCAAAATGAAAAGACACATCCAGAATCTTTTCTTTAAAAGAAGTGTTTGGTTAACAGATGCTTTCTCAATGCTTAAAATGTTTAGGCTTCCAGCTGTTGTAGCCAGAGGAGCTGGCAGCAGATTCGGACAGTGAGGAGGTTGGGGAGGAAGATGGGCCAGTCCTGGAGTCTGGGGAAGGCTCGGATGAGGGCTCTGTGTTGGAGGCAGAGGGGGGCCCAGGGCCGTATGCCAGTTATCAGCTGCCTTCAGAGTCAGACATCAGTGAGGCAGAGGAACAGCTGGAGCCTGTTCCCAGTGTGTGCATGCGCAGAGCTGCCAGAAAAACAGAACAGCTAAGAAATCAGGGTCGACTTGGGAGTAAAGCCACACCTTGGAGGTGATTGGCCCCTCCCATAGGAAACAAAAGAAGAACACACTGGTTGACTCCTGTTCTTTAGCTGCTCCCTTCGTCTGGCCACTCTGCGCATGCACACACTGGGAATAGGCTCCAGCTGTTCTTCTGCCTCACTGATGTCTGATTCTGAAGGCAGCTGATAACTGGCATACAGCCCTGGCCCCCTCTCTGCCTCCGACACAGAGCCCTCATCAGAGCCTTCCCCAGACTCCAGGACTGGCCCATCTTCCTCCCCAACCTCCTCACTGTCCGAATACGCTGCCAGCTCTGCTGGCTACTGGTGGGTCACAACAGGTGTTGCCTCCACCAAAATGCAGCCTCACTGTGATGTGTGAGTCCAGCTGAGGCTTCCTGGGGCTTGTTCCCAACTCATGGTTTAAAGGAGCCAATCTCGAAATGCCTTACATTTACAAATTGTAATTATCACTTTACCTGCTTATGTTATGTTGGACGAGCATCCGATACACAGTTGGCGCGGAACAGAAGGTAGTGATGGGAAACCTGGACAACATCTAAATGATTAGAAAAGATAAAAAACAGATAATGGGATGCACCGTTGTCTCAATACAACCTGAAAAGAAGACGCAACCAGCGCAGGTCAAGCTGCCCCGAACGTGGTTAAGGAAGCTAACAAACCATGATTGCAAGGGAGTTCACAACTTACTGTTTTGCTCCTGTATCTGGTTACTGTGAATCTCTTAATGGTTAAATAAACTTTGGAGTGGTTGCTATGATTGAGCTGACAATATACTTGACACCAAAGAATGGAGGCCTTTGAACTCTGGTGCTGGAGAAGACTCCTGCGAGTCCCTTGGACTGCAAGGCCATCCAACCGGTCAATCCTAGAGGAGATCCGCCCTGACTGCTCTTTAGAAGGCCAGATCCTGAAGAGGAAACTCAAAGACTTTGGCCACCTAATGAGAAGGAAGGACTCCCTGGAGAAGAGCCTCATGCGGGGAACGATGGAGGGCAAAAGAAGAAGGACTGCAAGGCCATCCAACCGGTCAGTCCTAGAGGAGATCAACCCTGACTGCTTTTGAGAAGGCCAGATCCTGAAGAGGAAACTCCAATACTTTGGCCACCTAATGAGAAGGAAGAAGGACTCCCTGGAGAAGAGCTTCATGCTGGGAACGATGAAGGGCAAAAGAAGGAGGGAAAGACAGAGAATGAGGTGGCTGGATGGAGTCACCAAAGCAGCCGGCGTGAGCTTCAATGGACTCCAGAGGAAGGTAGAGGGCAAGGAGGCCTGGAGGAACATGGTCGATGGGGTCACGATGGGTCAGACACGACTTCACAACTAACAACAATATACTTGACACTTACTTCAAGGACAAGTTTAGAATCAAAACGTGGCATGTGATGGATAAATATGCCTGCCCCTTGGCTCCAGGGGGCAAAAACGCTACTCCATGCAGATTTCGCCCAGCCCGTGTCTGAAGTGTTCCACATCAGGTCGGAGGAAGTCAAATCAAGCCAATACCTAAATGACAGGAAAGTGTATTCAAATATCACCTGCCAATCAAAGAGAACATCTGTAGCTCAGGGTTGAACTGTGGGATCCCAGGTGCCCTCTGAACTTGGTGTTTGCTGACCCCCTGGCTTAGGACAATTTGACGAACTGTCAGCCTCCGCTTCGCTTTCTTACTATCGGCTGCCATAGAAACGGGGAGGGTGGGGGCACGGTATTTGGGATGGGAATAAATGGTACAGGAGTGATATGGAAAAGGGCGTTATCTTCCTCACCATCTTCTGCGCACGCTGGTCAAGGCCAAGCGTCAATACCAACCGTCAATACCAACACAATGGTGCCTTTTGGAGAATCACCCCACGTGACACCTAAGGGAGTTGCAGATTGGACACTGGGGTGGGGCTGTTGGAGGGAGGGGGCTGGGTTATCATTTGATGTGTACTTGTTCGCGCCTTCCTGGCTCAGATCTTGCTTTGCTTTCGCTGCTATCTTTTCCTAACCGGTAGAAGTATTTTAATTCCACGAACAATGGCGTTAGGGGCCTTCTCTCTCGTGACCCATCAAAACCGCGCTCGACTAAACCGCACCCGATTAAACCGCGTCGCTGATGTCATCAACAGGGCGACAACAGCCAGCGCGGAGAAAGAAGGGCCCTTTAAATAGCGCTTTGAAAGCAAGCCGATTCAACTTAAGGTAAGGGTTAGCTTTAGGGTTAGCTTTAGGGTTAGGGTTAGGGTTAGGGTTAGGTTTAGGGTTAGGTTAAGGGTTAGGGTTAGGTTTAGGTTTAGGTTTAGGTTTAGGGTTAGGTTAAGGGTTAGGGTTAGGTTTAGGGTTAGGTTAACGGTTAGGGTTAGGGTTAGGGTTAGGGTTAGGTTAAGGGTTAGGGTTAGGTTTAGGGTTAGGTTAAGGGTTAGGTTTAGGGTTAGGTTAAGGGTTAGGGTTAGGTTAAGGGTTAGGTTTAGGGTTAGGTTTAGGATTAGGTTTAGGGGGGTTAGGTTTAGGTTTAGGGGTTAATTTTAGGTTTAGGGTTTACAGCGTGCTTCTGTCTCCGCGCTGTTGTTGCCCTGTTGATGACGTCAGCGACGCGGTTTAGTCGGGTGCGGTTTAGTCGGGCGCGGTTTTGTGGTGGAACCCTTCTTTCTTGGTTATTGAGGGAGGCATGCCTGACACAAGCCAATCAACATCCATTGGGGCAACTCACAGGCTCTTCCCTACCTTCCAGTGAAGTCAAGTCCAATTCCATGGCTCGCGTGGGAATGCTCGGTCATTTTCGGAGCTCCCGTCGTACCGCTAGTGAAATATATGGCCATCAGATCACTGCTTTTCGTGGCCACACAAGTGTGCTCTGGAGACGCAAGCCTGTGTAGAACATTGTGCATGAGCCCACTATTAACTTCAACAGCGGATCTCTTCTTGGCGCTCATACCTTTCGTAGGAACGCAAATCCAGACAACGGATTGTTTTATCTATTCAATTTCTATCCCGCCTTTATTATTTTTACAAGTAACTCAAGGTGATGAACATGTGCAACACACTTTCCTCCCCCTGTTTTCCCCACAACAATTGTGTCAGGTGGGTTGAGCTGAGAGAAGACTGGCCCAAGGTCACTCAATTGACTTTCACGCCTAAGACGGGACTAGAACTCACCACCTCCTGGTGATTGGCCCAAAGTCACCCAGCTGCCTCTCATGGCTAAGGCGGGACTAGAACTCTCAGTTGCCTGGTGATTGGCCCAAAGTCACCCAGCTGCCTTTCATGGCTAAGGCGGGACTAGAACTCTCAGTTGCCTGGTGATTGGCCCAAAGTCACCCATCTGCCTTTCATGGCTAAGGCGGAACTAGAACTCACTGACCCCCGGTGATTGGCCCAAAGTCACCCATCTGCCTTTCATGGCTAAGGCGGGACTAGAACTCACTGTCCCCTGGTGATTGGCCCAAAGTCACCCAGCTGCCTTTCATGGCTAAGGCGGGACTAGAAATCACTGTCCCCTGGTGATTGGTCCAAAGTCACCCAGCCTGCTTTCATCGCTAAGGCAGTACTAGAACTCCCAGTCTCCCAGTTTCTATCCCGGTGCCTTAGCCATGAGACCAAATTGGCTCTCCCTGTCCATCCTGCATTCCTCAATTATTACAGTTTATGCACTGCTGGCTGGGGAATTGTAGGCGTTGTAGTCCACCTGCCCGAAAGCTGCTAAGGTTGAGAAACGCTGGAATGGGAAGGAATGCTTCCATTTGACCAATCTGACTACTTACTCCAACATATTGCTGAAGCTCATCCAGCCTTTTCTGGGTTCCTTGGACACCGTGAACTTCACCTCCAGGGATGGGCATTTGGAAGCCACCATGTCCACCGCAGGAGCCAGGGAAGAGTCCGTGATGATACACTTGGCTTTGGAAGCCTCTAAGCGGTGGTGGAGATCTTTCGCTGTCAGCTGTGTGGTTCCAGGAATCAGCACAGCTCCTAAGAGAAGAAATTAGTGACCCTCCTAAGATGTCAGCCTCTTCAAGGGAAGAAGAAAGAGGTAAGGAGAGGTGGGTGGAAAGGAGAGAAAGAGAAGGAGAGGTGGGTGGAAAGGAGAGAAAGAGAAGGAGAGGAGGATGGAAGGGAGAGAAAGAGAAGGAGAGGAGGGTGGAAGGGAGAGAAAGAGAAGGAGAGGAGGGTGGAAGGGAGAGAAAGAGAAGGAGAGGAGGGTGGAAGGGAGAGAAAGAGAAGGAGAGGAGGGTGGAAGGGAGAGAAAGAGAAGGAGAGGAGGGTGGAAGGGAGAGAAAGAGAAGGAGAGGTGGGTGGAAAGGAGAGAAAGAGAAGGAGAGGTGGGTGGAAAGGAGAGAAAGAGAAGGAGAGGTGGGTGGAAAGGAGAGAAAGAGAAGGAGAGGAGGGTGGAAGGGAGAGAAGAGAAGGAGAGGAGGGTGGAAGGGAGAGAAAGAGAAGGAGAGGAGGGTGGAAAGGAGAGAAAGAGAAGGAGAGGAGGGTGGAAGGGAGAGAAAGAGAAGGAGAGGAGGGTGGAAGGGAGAGAAAGAGAAGGAGAGGAGGGCAGGAAGGGGAAGAGACGGGGTAGGAGTAGGGAAGAGGTAAGGGAAGAAGGAAGGGGAAGGCGAGGAGGAAGGAAGGAAGTAGAGAAGGAAGGGAGGGAGAAAAGAGAGGGAAAATAAGGTAGTGTTTAGTGTTACAACAGGCGCCAGGGATGGTAAACAAAGCAACCCAAGCTTTATATTATAACCTTTTAAATGGAATAACAAAAGTATAAGAATGGCAAAGAAAAAGAATAACCATGTGAATGTATATCTATAATTGTATGTAAGAGAATAAATGACAGTAATAATATATAGCACAATATAGGTAAACAATATTTTGTTATAAATAGCTAAGTATAAATAAATATAGAATAGCACATAAAAATGGATAACAATTAAGGGGACCATGAATGCAAGATAGAAATGTATGGAAGGGAAAACACTAACTGTAAAAAAACCGATACGGAACTGCTGTATGATACACTTCTTGTTCCTATTTTGTTTTAAGTCATGTGTTTGTTTTTGTTGATATGTTTATGTGTTTAAAATAAAATTTTAAAAAAAAAAGATGTCAGCCTCTTATCGCTTTGGGCATTCAGACATTGCAGGGTAATGAAACATCTGGAAGAAAATAACCAAGGTCAGAGAGCATCAAAGGGGAGGGGGAGAGAGAGAGGGAGGGAGGGAAGGAGGGAGGGAGGGAGGGAGGGAGGAAGGAAGGAAGGAAGGAAGGAAGGAAGAATCATATGTATAATGCAATGTTTCTCAACCAGGAGTTGAAATCCACACAGCTTAAAGTAGCCATGGTTGAGAAACCTTGGTCCAATGTATTAGCCGATGCCAACAGGAAAGAGATTCTGGTTCTGGTTGCCTGCCCAAAAGGATCCTCCTCCTCCATTCTGTCAAAACCCAGGCTGGTGGGTGGGACATTGTTACTTCTCACCTGTACGGATACAAGCCAGGTTCAGGAGCCACCATTCGGGAACACGCGGAAGAATCACCACCACTCTGTCTCCTTCCCGCAGGCCCCCCTGCTCGGAGAGCACCGTGGCGGCTTTTTGGGATTCCAAGGCCAGCTCCGCAAAACTCCACTTCACTTGGGTCCCTTGCTCACCGACCCACCAAAGAGCAGGGCTGGGGGGCCGCCTTCCTTCCTGGGGGAAAGAAGTCAACCATGAGGGGAATCGGATCAGAGCTGGAGAGCTGCCACTGCAGAGGTGGGTTCCTACCAGTTCGCACCAGTTCGGTAGAACCGGTTCGTCAAATCTACCGAACCGGTTAGAAGAGGTTCCACCAGTGGACCCGGAAAGCAGGCCACACCTACCGAAGAGGTTCCAAAGAGGTTGAAACCCACCACTCACACACACACACACACACAGACAAACAGAAAGAGAAAGAAAGGAAGAAATAAAGAAATAAAAAAGAAAAAAAGAAAGAAAAAGAGAGAGATGAAAGAAAAAAAGGAAAAAGGGACAGAAGGAAGGAGAGAGAGAGAGAGAAAGAAAGAAAGAAAACACATGGCCAGCAAGCCACTCCCACCAGGTCACATGGCTGGCAAGCCACTCCCACAAAGGAGGCCACACCCACAGAGTAGGTTGGAAAATTTTTTGAAACCCACCACTGCCCAACACATTATCCCTTAATGATGATCCCTTGTGCAAAAGATGGGGGGGTGGGGGTGGGGGTGGGGGGAAACCATACCTTTTCTGCCTGGGCCCAGCTGTCCACCACATCTTTGGCAAAATTGAAATATTCCGGCACCTCCGGCTTATACTGTTCGCAAATGGATTTGTAGTCTGTGAAATTCTGAGCCGCCAAAGGGATTTTGGCTTTGCTGAAGCTTCTGGAAGAAAAGAGGCAGAGGGACCGCAGGATCCTAGCAGCTGAGACGTTGCACCTTATTGTCAAAGTGACACAAGCCATCCTGGTCTCATCTGCCTGGCCTGTTTTCTGTCAATCACCGCCTATCTGAAATGCAGAATGGAAATGTCCCGATTGGTTTATTATAGCCTTTTTAGAGCAGAGCAAAACTGCACTTCCTTGTGGTTTGCCTCTCTGCTTTTAATTAATCTTATTGCATAACCTGTCACTCGTTGGGAATTTCCAACGTTTTAAAAGAAACAAAACAAGAAGAAGGATAAAAAAAGGAGGATATATGTTAAATTGAAAGATGTTTATTGAAATTATAAATACCATCAACATAACATGGAGCTTGCTCAGAGATTGAAATACACCAAGTAAATGAGATGAAGAATGTGGAAGAGGGGAGACAGGTAAAGGGAAGAAGAGAGGGTTAGGAGAGAGGGCAGGGTGGGAAGAGGAGGCAAGAAAGAAGGAGTGGAAAGGGGAGAGAGGAGAAGGAGAAAGGAAGTAGAGGAAAGAGGGAAGAAAGGAGGTAGGGAAAAGGAGGAGAGAAAGGAGGAGTGGAAAGGGGAGAGAGGAGAGAGGGAGAGGAAGTAGAGAAGAGAGGGAAGAAAGGAGGTAGGGAAGGGGAGGAGAGAAAGGAGGAGTGGAAAGGGGAGAGAAGAGAAGGAGAGAGGAAATAGAGGAGAGGGAAGAAAGGAGGTAGGGAAGAGGAGGAGAGAAAGGAGTGGAAAGGGGAGAGAGGAGAAGGAGAGAGGAAGAGGAAGTAGAGAAGAGAGGGAAGAAAGGAGGTGGGGAAGGGGAGGAGAGAAAGGAGTGAAAAGGGGAGAGAGAAGGAGAGAGGAAGAGGAAGTAGAGAAGAGAGGGAAGAAAGGAGGTAGGGAAGAAGAGGAGAGAAAGGAGGAGTGGAAAGGGGAGAGAAGAGAAGGAGAGAGGAAGTAGAGAAGAGAGGGAAGAAAGGAGGTAGGGAAGAGGAGGAGAGAAAGGAGGAGTGGAAAGGGGAGAGAGGAGAAGGAGAGAGGAAGAGGAAGTAGAGAAGAGAGAAGAAAGGAGGTGGGGAAGGGGAGGAGAGAAAGGAGTGAAAAGGGGAGAGAGAAGGAGAGAGGAAGAGGAAGTAGAGAAGAGAGGGAAGAAAGGAGGTAGGGAAGGGGAGGAGAGAAAGGAGGAGTGGAAAGGGGAGAGAAGAGAAGGAGAGAGGAAGTAGAGAAGAGAGGGAAGAAAGGAGGTAGGGAAGGGAGGAGAGAGGGAGAAGAAAGTGATGGATAAGGTACAAATATGATGTATGGAGAGCAGAAGAGCCAATAATTGATTTTGGGAGTTGATGGTAAGATGAATTGATGTAAACATTTAATAAAACATAATAGATGTTGGCTATGTAATAGTATACATGTGATTAAATGTTACGAAATGAAAAAATAAAAAAACTTGATAATTAAAAAAAACAAGAGGAAGGATCGCCAGAAGAAGGAAGGAGAAGGGAAATTGCAATGCATGCTGTTGTTGGCTTGTTTAAGTAGCGTAAACATTTAGAGCTGTGGTGGCGCAGTGGTTAGAATGCAGTACTGCAGGCTACTTCTGCTGACTGCCTGCAATTTGGCAGTTCGAATCTCACCCGGCGCCAGGTTGACTCAGCCTTCCGTCCTTCTGAGGTGGGTAAAATGAGGATCCACATTGTGTGTGTGTGTGGGGGGGAAGAGGCTGACTCTGTAAACCGCTTAGAGAGAGCTGTAAAGCACTATGAAGCGGTATATAAGACAAAGTGCTATTGCTATTGCTAAGGATTACGAAAGGCAGGGGGCAATCCCAGATCTGCAAGAGACTTGAATTTTGTGCTCCTTATTTTTCTCCCATGACTGCCAACATGAAAGAAATGGTGTGGGAATCAACTGATAAAAAATGCTGGCAGTTGGATCTGCATAAAACCGTTGCAAGCAAAGTTCTCTTGGCATTGTGACATAGGAGACCAAACAGCAACTGAATATGCTGCCAAGGCTGAATGTAGTAACAACGCTATGTAAAATATGTGCTAACTTGGCAGAGAGCTCCAACCCTTTGTAAGCCACATTTGGGATTTACAAACCTGTCTGAAGGCGAAGCCAGCTGGTGTGCTACAATACCAGGAGTCCTACCTGTAGTAGAAGAGAGGGAAGGAGAGAGGAAAGGAGAGAAAGATTGGGAGGGATAGAAAGAGGAGGAGAGAGGGCATGAAGGGGAAGAGGTAGAGAGGAGTAGGGGAGAGGAAGGGGAAGAAGGGAAGGGAAAGGAGAGGGAAGGGAAGAAGGGAAGGGGAAGGAGAGGAGGAAAGAAGAAAGTAGAGAAGGGAAGGAGGGAGAAAAGGAAAGGAAATTAGGGTGGCAGCAAAATAAAACAGGTGTATGGGATGGCAAGCAAAGCAATCCCGATCATATATTTAATTTTTTTTATATGGAAAAATGAATGTTTAAAAGTGTTAAAATAATAACCATGAGAGTGTATACTTGTAATATGTGCGTGAGACTAAAAAATAATAATAAAAACTTTTAACAAAAAGAAAGCCGAGCAGTCCTCCACTTCCAGCCACATTTGAGTCCCAGCTTTCTGTTGCTAAAGAGAGAACGTTTGTTACGTGAGTTTTGCCCCCCGTTGTGCGATTTTTCTCGCCGCGGTTGTTAAATGAATCGCAGCAGGACTTCGGTTGGTCAGGCGGTTGTTAAGCGGATCTGGCTTCCCCGTTGATTTTACTTGTCGGGAGGTCGCCAAAAGCCATCGGCTGACCCCGGGGACGCTGCCACCGTCATAAATAGGAGTCAGTTGCCAAGCTCCTGAATTTTGATCATGTGACCATGGGGACGATGCAAAGTGTGAGAAACGGTCATAAATCCTTTTTTCCTCAGCGCTGTTGTAATTTAGAACGGTCCCTAAACGCACTGTCGTAAGTTGAGGACTGCTTGTAAATTGACGTGATTATAAAGGGCAGATTATCATTTTAATAAATCTGCAATTCCTCATGTTCTGGAGATATCCCAACCTAGTCAAGTTGCTTGTTTGAATGGGGGGAATCATTTCTTTCCTCCGAAATCCAGAAGTCTGTCAGTGCGGCGTCTGATATGATTGACATTTGCTAGTACCATTTGGTCTAAAAAAGTGTCTATTTCCGCTTCAGCTCCAAAAGGAAATCTGAAGAAAATTAGGAACTATTCCCGTTGTGTTTGGAACAACTGGAAATCCATTCCGGAAAACAAACTGAAAATTAGACTGTTTATAATGTCAGAAGACCCTAACTGGAAATGGACATGCTGTGGACGATCGCAGAAGTTCTCAGTGCACTTGAGGAATACGATGCTTAATGGACAAAGTTATTTTTAATTTAAAAAGTCAGATCTGCTGAAAAAGGAGCCAGGAGAAAAAAAAAGACAAGCGTGTCAAATGCCCTCTCGGAAGCCAATTTTCTTCTTTTAACAGCCACGCAATCCGCAAGAGAGATCTACCTCTCTGATCCCTGCTTCTAAAGCATGTAATATAGTGTATCTGGAAGGGAAGAAGACCTGAAATCAAATCTCTTTCCAGCCCTATGTTCATTGAGGGACTTTTTACCTTCTCAGAAGGTCTCAGCTTGATCTGCCCCAGAAAACTACAAGCAAAAGGTAAGGTAAAGGTTCCCCTCGCACATCTGTGCTAGTTGTTCCCGACTCTAGGGGGCGGTGCTCATCTCTGTTTCAAAGCCGAAGAGCCAGCGCTGTCCGAAGACCTCTCCGTGGTCATGTGGCCGGCATGACTCAATGCCGAAAGCGCACGGAACGCTGTTCCCTTCCCACCAAAGGTGGTCCCTATTTTTCTACTTGCATTTTTTACGTGCTTTCGAACTGCTAGGGTGGCGGAAGCTGGGACAAGTAACGGGAGCTCACTCCGTTACGCGGCGATAGGGATTCGAACCGCTGAACTGCCGACCTTTCTGCTCGACAAGCTCAGCGTCTTAGCCACTGAGCCCTTATAAACGAAACCACAAATGCATATCCCAAAAACTATATGAAATCATCATCATAATTCTGAACATGAAATAAGAGCTGGATTTATTCTCTTACCTTCTTGAAAATTCAACAGGTAGTTGGAATTCTGTTGTTGATTATTTTTTCAGAGAATGTCCTCTTCTGGATTCATGGAAAGCCAATTGACTTTAAGCCCCCACCTCTTTACAGGAGCTGCAAGGAAGTTAATCCCACTCAGGTAAAATGAGAAAACTCAGCTAAAAACTCACAAGAGCTGAAGCAAACGTCTCGAGGACTCGGACACCATGCAAATGTCCTCTCTTTCCACCTTGGAAACTGTCCAGAGAAGGAGGTGGAGGGTTTTTTCCCTAAGGTGTGAAGGACACAGTATGTCACGCAGGCATTTTGCTCCAGGGGAAAAACTGGTCGGGCATCTCTGAAGCAATCTGCAACCTTCCACCGGTGCCAGCTAGACGAGGAATTGCAGAAAAAGTTGGATAAAAGAGGTGGCCCCACTGCTAAGACTACATACACCCTTTATTATAAAGGACCGAAGGAGTATATGAATCAGTTGTGGCTATTTGCTTTTATTATGAATTGCTTATGCTACTACATCCGTGTTATTGATTAAACTGTTGGAAGAAATGTCCTTCTGAGTTCAGTTCCAAGTGGGGGAAAAGGCACTGGAAACATGGAGGCTGCTTGGAAAGATGGTTTTGATGGGGGACAGGATCACACAGCTTGAGCTCCTGAGCAGAAAAGGGGGACCCCATGCTTCCAGATGTTGGGTTGACTTGAATCTCTTTTAATTGAATTGAATTCTAATTTGATCTTTTATCCACCTGCTTTCTCTATGTCTGTATCTATGTTATCTATGTCTGTTTGTCTATCATGTAATCTATGTGATTGCTCTCTCTCTCTTTCTTGTTTAGGGTTTTCTTATTGCACAAAGTGTCATTTTTGGCCTTTCTTTTAGTTCAGTGTTTCTCAACCTTGGCAACTTGAAGATGTCTGGACTTCAACTCGCAGAATTCCCCAGCCAGCGAATGCTGGCTGGGACTTCTGGGAGTTGAAGTCCAGGCATCTTCAAGTTGCCAAGGTTGAGAAACTGGCTGGGGAATTCTGGGAGTTGAAGTCCAGGCATCTTCAAGTTGCCAAGGTTGAGAAACACTGTTTTAGTAGTTGTATCTTAACAACGCCTTTCTGTCAGATTCGGGCTGCAGAATTCGGGAGGGCCACTAGCTGGCGCCACAGAGCCATCCTCTCTTGAATTTCCGCGCCTCGACTCTATGGTCACGCCGCCTTCTACCTTTTCCTATCTCCATGCTCTTTTACTACCCACAGACAGACGTTCCGGACGCGGTCGGATGACGCCATCAAAGCCCGCCGCCCGGGTTGTGGCGCCTCGCTGCGCCTGCGCCGCCCGTCCCCCGCCGCCTTCCCCATGGCTGCCGCCGCCTCCCCCCCCATGGCTGCCGCCGCCTCCCCCATGGAGGCTTCCGTGGAGACGCCGCCGGTGGCAAAGGCGGCCCCGGTCCGCCGCAAGCGGAAGCCGCCCAAAGGGAAGTACGCGCATTTGTCCAAGCGGCCTAAGGTGCTCGGGCCGCGCAAGCTGGAGGCCGGCATGAGCGGCATCCTCATCACTTCCAACGTGGGCCAGCAGAAGTGCGTGGCCGAAGCCTACAACCTGCTGAGCGAGTACGGAGAGGAGCTCTACGGGCCCGGGGAGGTGAGGCCGGGGAGGCGGGAGGAGAAGCCCCTGGGGGCTGGCTGGCTGGTTGTGTTGCTGGGGGGGGAGGGAGGGACGCCTGGAAGACTCGGGACTACAATTCCAGGATTCCTTGCTGGGCAAGTGCCCGGTGGGAATGCTGGGAAATGTAGTCCCGCGACTACATATATACATAACAATATGTGTGTGTGTGTGTATGCATATATTGTGTCATAAAGAGTTCTGATAAAGGTGTGTGTGTGTGTATGTGTATGTGTGTATGCATATATTGTGTGATAAAGAGTTCTGATGAGGAGAGCCTGTGGCTTAGTGGCTAACATAACTGCCTAATATATAACACAGCCCAGGTTCGAATCCCAGTAAGGGTATGGCCAGCTGATGAGAGCTAAATAGCTTGAAATAGATCTATACTAGTCTCCCTTTAATTATTTATCAGCACAATTGCCACACAGAGACATACACACAGAGAGACAGACAGACATATACATACATACAGGGCGGGGCATAACCTTTTCCTAGGGGGTCACAGCAACACTTGTAATAACAACACAAATAATTCATACACCATTCGAAAGCCCATCAAAAACTGAGTTTATTGACACGATTTAATAGTCAGTATGACCACCATTAGCCCTTCGAACAGCATTCAAACGAGGTGGATTGATAAACGTCGCTCCAGCATCGCGAGCCTCTCGAAAGGCAATGCATTTTATTCTGTCAATGATCCTTTGTTCTTCCGAATCGAATTTTCCAGCCATTCTTAAAGCAAATTTAACATTTAATAGCTCATTCAATTCAGTTTTTTATGGGCTTTAAAATGAGGTGTCGCGGAAGTTGTAAACTGCTGTCGATCTTGCTGTGACCCCCTAGGAAAAGGTTATGCCCCACCCTGTACATACATACACATACATACATACATACACATACATATACATATACATATACACAGAACAACTAGACACAAGGACAGTTTTTCCCCAAACGCCATCACTCTGCTTAACAAATAATTCCCTCAACACTGTCAAATAATTTACTAAGACTATATTACTATTATTCTTCTCTTCCTTACTAGCATCTATCTCTTCCAACTTATGATTATAACCATGTTGTTTGTATCTTACAATTTATATTTTGTATTTTTCTCCTAGTACAATTTCATAGCTTATTAGTAACCTTGACTATCACCAAGTGTTGTATCTTTTTATTCTTGAGGAATGTATTTTATTCCCCTTATCTACACTGAGAGCATCTGCACCAAAGACAAATTCCTTGTGTGTCCAATCACCCTTGGCCAATAAAGAATTCTATTCTATTCTCTTGCATCTGGGGGGAGTTGGGGCAACTAATGGAGCTGAGTGTTTACTGGAAGTATTTGGTGACTGAGAGCCATGCCAGATGGCTCAGAGCCTGGGCGTGGCTTACCTGTGTAGCTCTGAGTCTGTGCACGAGAACTAATCTAGTCTGCTCTGATCTGAAGCAATCTCTCCCCACTACCACGTTGGAAGAATCTGCTGTTGGGATTGTATATTATTCATGTGTTGCTGTGTATATAAAGAAGTTAATGAATCCTGCTGAATCGATTATCTGTGGGTGCTTTTGCGATGTGATTTCTACTGCAAACTGACATGTCACTCAACTGTCTTGCTTAGCAGTGGAAATTTTGGGCGCTCCTGTCCGAAAATACGTAATTTGTATTTATGTATTTTTGCCTGTGCAAAGTTTATAGAGCAAAAGGTGGTCAGGCTCGGTGAAGAGGAGGAAGATGATGCCGAAGCAGCTTTGAAAAAGAAGTGGATCAGATCCGTACCTCACGGAACAGAAGCGGCGTCGATTCCAGTCGTTGCCGAGCGGAGCTAACAATGTGTTTTTCATTCGAACGCAGGGTGTTGGTATGTGTGCATAGAGTTTGCCAATGAAATGATTATAGTTTGTTTTAGTCCTAATTTTATTTATACATCACCCTCCCTAAAAAAAAGTCCAAACGACTCTGTTGTCGTTGTTAGTTGTGAAGTCGTGCCCGACCCATCGCAACCCCATGGACAACGTTCCTCCAGGCCTTCCCGTCCTCTGGAGTCCATTTAAGCTCACGCCGACTGCTTTGGTAACTCCATCCAGCCACCTCATTCTCTGTCATCTCCTTCTTCTTCTGCCCTTCATCGTTCCCAGCATGAGGCTCTTCTCTAGGGAGTCCTTCCTTCTCCTTAGGTGACAAAAGTCTTTGAGTTTCCTCTTCGGAATCTGGCCTTCTAAAGAGCAGTCAGGGTTGATCTCCTCTAGGACTGACCGGTTGGATGGCCTTGCAGTCCAAGAGACTCAATGCAGGAGTCTTTTCCAGCACCAGAGTTCAAAGGCCTCCATTCTTTGGCGCTCAGCCTTCCTTATGGTCCAAACTTCACACCCATCCATTCAACTGAGAAAACCATCGCCTTGACTAGACCCACTTTTATTGGCATGGTGATGTCTCTGCATTTTAGGATGCTCTCACGATTTGCCATAGCTTTCCTCCCCAGGAGCAAGCCTCTTTTAGTTTCTTGGCTGCAGTCCCCATCTGCAGTGATCTTGGAGCCCAGGAAAATAAAATCTGTCCCTACCTCCAAGGTTGACTCAGACTTCCATCCTTCCGAGGTGGGTAAAAGGAGGACCCAGATTGTTGGGGGCAAGAGGCTGACTCTGTAAACCACTTAGAAAGGACCTGTGAAGCAGTGAAGTGGTGTACACTGTAAATCTAAGTGCTTTTGCTCTCCTTTTCTCCTTCCATCCATTCATCCATCCTTTCATGGTGCACATTGGTTAGAATGCAATATTGCAGGCTAATTCTGCCGACTGCCAGCAGTTCAATTCTCACCAGCTCAAGGTTGGACTCATCCTTCCATCCTTCTGAGGTGGGTAAACTGAGGACCAAGATTGTTGGGGGCAAATAGGCTGACTCTGTAAACCGCTTGGAGAGGGCTGGAAAGCCCTGTGAAGCTGGTATATAAGAGTTGCCCTTCCTTCCTTCCTTCCATCCATCCATCCATCCATCCATGGTGCGCAGTGGTTAGAATGCAGTATTGCAGGCTGACTCTGCTGACTGTTATCAGTTCATTTCTCACTGTCTCAAGGTTGACTCAGCCTTCCATCCGAAATGGGTCAACTGAGGACCAAGATTGTTGGGGGCAAGAGAGGCTGACTCTGTAAACCGCTTAGAGAGGGCTGTGAAGCGCTCTAAAGCAATATATAAGTCTTAAGTGCTGTTGCTATGAGATAAGGTTGTAAAATCAGGTCCGTCGTTCAACATGACGCCCGGCTTTACGAACACCATGACTCCTGACCCTGATGGGTAGCTCCCATTACGGTCATGAATCGAGGACTTACCTGACGTTCTTTTTCATGTTCAACCGACTGTGCTTTCTAAGAAGGCCGGGGCTTCTCATTTGAAACAGCTTCGAGTCCTCACCCTTGTGTGTCCTTGCAGACCCTGAGATGTTGGTCCACTACATTCTAAAGGACATGCATGCCACCAAGAAGAAGAAAACCAGGGTCATCCTGCGCATGCTGCCCGTGTCGGGCTCCTGCAAGGCCTTCATCGCGGACATAAAGCGGTATGCAGAGACCCTTTTCGAACCCTGGTTCAAAACCCCCCAGAGGAGCACTTTCCAGATCGTTTACAAGGCGCGGAGTAACCACCACCTCACCAGGGAAGAAGTCATAAAACAGTTGGCAGGTAACACACCGAGGGCAAACTATGATGGCTTTTCTCTCCTAGGGTAGATCTCAATCCATGGCGGAGCTGCAGCGGTTTAAGAATGTGGGTTTAAGGCTTTCTGTTCCTGTGGGTATGTTGCAATCTACTGCAATGCGCTCTACATGGGGCAGCCCTTGAAGAGTGTTCGGAGACTCCAGCTGGTCCAGAATGCAGCCACGCAAGCGATTGTGGGTGCACCCCGGTACACCCACGTTACACCTATCCTCCGCGAGCTGCACTGGCTACCTATTGGTCTCCGGATACGCTTCAGGGTGCTAGTTATTACTTATAAAGCCCTACATGGTATTGGACCTGGGTACTTGAGAGACCGCCTTCTGCCAATTACCTCCCAAAGGCCCATTAGATCCCACAGATTAGGCCTCCTCCGTATTCCATCTGCCGGCCAATGTCGGCTGGCGACTACTTGGAGGAGGGCCTTCTCTGTGGCTTGCCCCGGCCCTTTGGAACGAGCTCCCCGTGGAGATTCGGACCCTCTCCACCCTTCAGGCCTTCCGGATGGCCGTGAAGACCTGGCTGTCCCAGCAAACCTGGGGTTGAGTCCCCCCCCCCCCCCACTCGAATTTGCTGTGTCTGTTGTGCTTTTAAATTGTTCGTATTGTCTGATTGTTTTGTCTTACTTTTTGTAATTTCCCCTCCCTTGGCTTTTGTTCAGCCGCCCTGAGTCCCTTCGGGGAATAGGGCGGCCTACAAATTGAATAAACTCCAAACTCCAATCTAACGGGGGTTCAAACCGGGCACCCTAAAAGTTGCGCCTGGAACCCCACTTCCAGAAGTGAGCATATACCGGTGCTTCTTTTTTCTGTTTGATTTTTTTCCACTGGTGTCTGTGTGTCTGTGTGTGTGTTACGAGTGGATTTCCAAAAAGGGCAAAAGACTTGTCGATCAGGAGGTTGGCAGTTCAATAGTTCGAATCCCTAGCGTCGGGTAACAGAGTGAGCTCCCGTTACTCGCTTCTATCCCAGGGCAGTAACCATACTGAATTCTACGGTAGAGTGCAACATTGGGTTTTCGTTTTCAATTCTATAGAAAGCAAAGGATGTATGTTTGTGTTTTTATGTACAATGATGACGGCATTTAATTTCGATGTACCACGTGCAATGACAATAAAGTAAACTAAACTACTGCATTTTTTGGAACATACGATGCACTCCCCCCCCCCCAAAGAGCGTGAAAATTTCGTGACCCGTCAAAACCGCGGAGGACAAATCGCGCTTGACGAAAGCGTGCATTTGGCGTCATCACAGCGCGACGAAACAATTAAAAATTCAAATTAAAATTAAATTAAAGCAAGCCGATTCACATAAAGGTAAGGGTTAGGGTTAGGGTTAGGTTAAGGGTTAGGGTTAGGTTTAGAGCGTTAGGGTTACGTTTAGGTTTAGAGCGTTAGGGTTACGTTTAGCATTAGGTTAAGGGTTAGCGTTAGGTTTAGCGTTAGGTTAAGGGTTACGTTTAGGGTTAGATTTAGGGTTAGGTTTAGGGTTAGGTTTGGGGGGGTTAGGGTAAGGTTTTTGCTTTATTTTTACATTTTTCGATCACAGCGCGATGTTTTCATCGCGCTGTGATGACGTCAAATGCGCGCTTTCGTCGAGCGTGATTTGTCCTCCGCGATTTTGTGGTGGAACCGAAAATTTTGGTGCGCCTTATAAACCAAATGTAGCCTCACCCACCCTTTGGCCTCTGCCTCCCAGCAATTTGCCTCCTTGCAGCAAACAGAGAAAATGGGGCAGGCGGAGGCTGCAATAGACTATGGCAATCCCTGCAGCCTGAAACAACTGATCATCGGGAGGCCCAGGCTGAAGTTGAAAGTGAAATTTTGCTGTTTGCTGCAAGGGGCCAATTGCTGGGAGGCAGAGGCAGATTTTTTTTTCCATGTGCTAATCAGGCTGTTTGCTGTTTGCTGCAAGGAGGTAAGTCAATTACTCTCAATGCCTATAGAATGTTCAAATCATTAGTCTTATTTTTTAAAGACTGCTTTATTATTGTTCGAAACAGCTTAACAAAATGAAGCTTTTAAAATCAATGCTTGATCTGAAGAGGCCCAGTGCTATTGTATCTTCTTTTAAATAGCAGAGAATAACTACACTTCCAGAAAGCCACATCAATTTTAACAGCATCTGTACAATTATAGTCAAATGTAACGCCGCAAACAGTGTACTGTCAGCGTTCCAAATACCATGTAGAATCCAATCAGAATCGAAGGCAAAACTATGCTTAAAGTTCCAATTTAATAAAGCAGGCATGTTGGCACATAGCTGTGGGGATCCCAACTCTGGAAGTTACATAAGAATCCCACCCAGTTAAAAGTTCATGATCTTGTCCCCACACCTACAGTCCGTCACATGGTCCAATCTTCTCCTTCCATGCTGGCGTCCACGCCCAGCTTCTTCCGGTCAGGTGTGAAAGTGCGGAGACAAAGAATGACCTTGACTTCTAGCAAAGAATGAAAAACAATACATTCCAAAATCCTACTCCTTCTAATCCAACCTCCCATTGACTATACTTAAAGAAACAGCATAACGAAATAAGAGAAAGTGTGGCAGGCCAAAATTCTTTTTTTATTTTTTTTATTTTTTTATTTTTTAAAAAAGATTTTATTGGTAAAAAGAAAATACAACATCCATAACTTGTAAAAAACAATACAACTACATTTCGAGATATTCCCATACTATCAAATCATTATAAACATCAAAGGTTAGGTATCTTTCCCTCCCTCTTTTCTTCCCTCATTTCTTCTTTTCCATACCCTTTTCTTCCCTCCCCCCCCTTACTTCCTTCTCCCCTGCCTTCCCTCCTTTCTTTTCTCCTTTCCTCCTTTCCTTCCCCCTCCTTTCCCTCCCTCGGTCCCCCCTCCTTCTCACATACCTTTCCTCCTTCCCTGCCTCTTTCCCTCCTCCTTCCTTTTCTCTTAATCTCCCTCCTTTCCTCCCTCCTTTCTTCCTTCCTTTCAACTCTCCTTCTCTCTTTCTAAATTCTAAAAGGAATATAAATGCAGGCCTGACATGTACATTGTGCTGTTTGCTTGTGCTGTTTGCTGCAAGGAGGCAAATTGTTGGGAGACAGAGGCAAATTCTCCCCCCCTCCCCGTTTTCCTCTTCAAAAGCTAGTTGCGTCTTATACTTTGGGGCGTCTTATACTCTGAAAAATACAGTAGTTACGAAATTAAGGCAGCGGTTCCTGCCTTCTCCTTTCCATCGTTGCCTTGCAGGCGTCGTGGGCCACTTCAACCCAGAAAACAAGGTCGACCTGAGCAACCCCGATTACACCATCGTGGTGGAGATCATCAAGAACGTCTGCTGCTTGAGTGTGGTGAAGGACTACATTCTCTTCCGGAAGTACAATCTCCAGGAGGTGGTGAAAAGCAAATCCGAGGAGCAGCCGGAGGAGGCTCCTACAGCACCCGACGAGAACGACGACCCCGGACCGAAAACACCGGAAGCGCAGGAGGGAAAACCAAACCGAGTGCCAAGGGCAGACGGAGACCGCCTCCAGCGACAATCATGAGGACTAGGACCTTGAACGAAAGAGCCGAGAAGAAGAAGAAGAAAAAAAGGGGGGGGGACATCTGCAGGATGTTTGATGATGTTGGGGGTTGATGTCTGTTCTCTAGGTCAATGGTCTCCAACCTTGGCAACTTTAAGACTTGTGGACTTCAACTCCCAGAGTTCTCAGCCAGCAAAGCTTTGCTGGCTGAGGAACTCTGGGAGTTGAAGTCCACAAGTCTTAAAGTTGCCGAAGTTGGAGACCACTGCTCTAGGTGACTTGGTTAAGACGCAGCTTGTCTCAGACCATCTCCCCCACCATTCCTGCCTCGTTGTAGTTTAGTTATTCTGATTGGGGGTGGGTGGGTGGGTGGGTGTGTTTCCAACTGAACGATGCAAGCCATAATTTTCACCACCTGTAATTCATGGCCGTCCAGCCCTCGGCAACTTTCAAGACCCCTGGACTTCCAACTCCCAGAATTCCCCAGTCAGCCATTCTGGGAGTTGGAAATCCATAGGTTTTAAGGATGGTCATCCCTGCCCGAGTGTTACATACGCAAAACAGATAATAGAGGCTGGGTCAAACTCGTGACTAGCCCTTTCCTGACCCAGAGCCACTTATGAGTCCTATCCTTAGGACTGAAAGACACTCTGCTGGCCAGCCAAACATGCTGGGTTCCCCCCCCCCCCCAATAAAGATGGCGACATGTTCCGGCATTTTGAAGTTAAAATTGCAAAAATGCAGCCAGGATTTTGGGTAACGGGAGGTGCGGGATGGGTGTGGATCGTTCCTAAATTATGCCTGAGGTTGGAAGTAGAATTAGCTGATACTAGAAAAGTGGACTTATTAAAGGTTTTTTTAAATGATCCCGTTCTGTTTCTTATTATCCGAGGTGGCGCAGTGGTTAAATGCAGCACTGCAGGCTACTTCAGCTGACTGCAGTTCTGCAGTTCGGCTGTTCAAATCTCACCGGCTCAGGGTTGACTCAGCCTTCCATCCTTCCGAGGTGGGTAAAATGAGGACCCGGATTGTTGTTGGGGGCGATATGCTGACTCTGTAAACCGCTTAGAGAGGGCTGAAAGCCCTATGAAGCGGTATATAAGTCTAACTGCTATTGCTATTGTTATTATCGTGACCAGTTTTTCTTATTGGGGAGCAGGGAGGTCAACAGAAGTGACACCCCCCACCTCTTGGCCTGGCGTCTCCGTGGATCTGATCATCTCGTATTCTGACACCCCCCTCCCCCCTGGAGAAAACAGCACCTCTTGAGATCTCTCATTCAGTCGATGACCGAAACTTAGCCCCTTTGAGACAGGTTGGGTTTCGAACTCCCAGAATTCCTCAGCCAGCCCTGCATGAATTCTGGGAGTTGAAGTCCACAAGTCTTCAAGTTGCCAACTTGGAGACCCTCCCCCCAGTCTATAAGAATAGGTAGTTTAATGTTTTGGTGTGTGTTTCTTTTTTTTTTTCTGATTTCGGAACAGGTTCAAGTTTCTCTTGTAAACACTTCATCAGGTGAATATTCAGCTGGAGGAACTTTGCTTGTAGAGATCCTTCTTAACTATCTTAAGCAAATTGTAAGATATTAACCGAACGGGACTTTGGGGAAAATATACATCTTTTGTTGAAAAAAATGTTCTGTTTGCAGTTAACCTTGTTAGAAAGACATGTTAATCCTCCAAACTCGTAATTCCTTGCGGGGATGTTAAAGGAGAGGAGAAAATCCAGCTGTTCTCTGGGTGGGATTTCTTGTCTGAAAATAAAACCTTCACACAGTGGAAAGCCTTTGCAGGGGTATAATATTTTCCAGTTTGTATGTGCTCTTTTCTTTTGTATGTTGTTTTCTATTAAATTGACCTCCTTTTGATTTGGAACAGATTGGCTAACACACGTTCTTAGCTTTAAAAAAAAAATTACGCTTCTCTTTCTAAAAAACAACAACAACAACAACAACAACACCCAGATTTGGTGTGTGAAAATAAATGACCGGTGGAAGCAATTCTGCCTTTTAAAATCAGCATACAAACAGACCAGTTCAGCGTTAGCTCATTTATTCACCTACTAGCCGATAACCCGGCATTGCCCGGGTATTTATGTATAGGGGGAAATTGTCTGGACCAAACATAATTTCTAATGTTGGCTTTCCCCCCTTAACGCCCCCTGGTGGAGTACTGTGAAGCCGTTACTATGGCAACTCCACTGCGCTGTACAGTAGAAGCCATTTTACTGATTGCGGAATGCTCTTCAGAAAGTTCCGTAAGTTGCATACTTCATCAGGCCCGGGAAGCTGCTCTGCTTTCGGCTTTGCAAATGGAATCTGGATCTGCCAGTTGATCTGCAAACGGTGACCCGGGGGCAAGGGGATGAGAGAATGAGAGATGAGACAGAGAGAGATGAGAAAGATGAGAGAAAGAGATGAGAGAGATGAGAGAGAGAGATGAGAAAGTGAGAAGAGATGTGAGAAAGAGGAGAGGAGAGAGAAAGATGAGAGAGAGAGAAATGAGAAAGATGAGAAAGATGAGGGACAGAGAAAGAGATGAGTGAGAAAGATGAGAGAAAGAGATGAAAGAGAAAGATGAGAAAGAGATGAGAGAGACATGAGAGAAAGAAGATGAGGAGAGAGAAAAAGAAAAAGAAGGTGGAATTAAATTTGTCCCCATTCGCGTTTTCGCAGTTCGTTCCTTCGGATTTTGCCACTGATGGTCTTGGGCAGTTCTTGAACGAATTCCACCTTATGAATAATAGGAAAATAAATCATAACACCTAAGTTTGGGGAGATTGAAGTAATTCCTGAATTACGACCCCAGCTGAGATCGGAATTTCCGCCTCTAAGCATTGTTTTAAACGAGTCACACCCTTTTTTTTTTTTTGCCATAGTTTGTTAAGCCGCAAACACCACAACGCTATTCTAAAGAAGGACTAGAATACAGATTAACACAGTTGGAAGGGACCTTGTAGGTCATCTAGTCCAACCCCCCCCACCCAATGGACTAGGGGAGACATGATAGCAATGTTCCAATATCTCAGGGGCTGCCACAAAGAAGAGGGAGTCAAACCCGGGAGTCCTCCGGGATTGGGTGGCCTATAAATCTACTAAATAACTAAATATTCTCCAAGGCACCTGAGTGTAGAACAAGAAGCAATGGGTGGAAACTAATCAAGGAGAGAAGCAACTTAGAATTGAGGAGAAATTTCCTGACAGAACAATGACTCAGTGGAAGGACTTGCCTCCAGAAGTTGTGAATGCCCCAACACTGGAAGTCTTTAAGAAGATATTGGATAGCCATTTGTCTGAAATGGTATAGGGTTTCCTGCTTGAGCAGGGGGTTGGGCTAGAAGACCTCCAAGCTCCCTTACAGCTCTGCTATTCTGTTACCGCCCTTCAGAGCAGCCTTCTGTACGATTCAACAGCACCTTGTTGTAACACCCACCTTTCTGGGATACTTGTATGGGGCTGTCACTTTCTTGACATGATCTTGCAATTCCCGAATTAATCTCTCTGGGTTGTGTGATGCGAACTCAGGAGACAAAACCACAAATGCTTTCACCACCTGGAAAACAAACCATCCATAGCAGCTACTGATCAAGAGATCAGACTAAAAGCAGGCGAAGTTTGTTGATGGCTCAGTGGCTAAGACGCTGAGCTTATTGATCAGAAAGGTTGGCAGTTTGGCGGTTCGTACCCCTACCGCCACGTAACGGAGTGAGCTCCTGTGACTTGTCCCAGCTTCTGCCAACCTAGCAGTTCGAAAGCACGTAAAAAATGCAAGTAGAAAAATAGGGACCACCTTTGGTGGGAAGGTAACAGTGTTTCCGTGCACCTTTGGTGTTGAGTCATGCCGGCCACATGACCACGGAGACGTCTTCGGACAGCGCTGGCTCTTCGGCTTTGAAACAGATGAGCACCGCCCCCTAGAGTCAGGAACGACTAGCGCATATGTGCCAGGGCAACCTAACTTTTACCTTTTACAATAAACCAGGAGAAAGGCTACGTCTGCATCCAACCTTTTTTAGTAGCACCTAAGCAGGCCGAACAGAATAACGGAGTTGGAAGGGACCTTGGAGGTCTTCTAGTCAAACCCCCTGCTCAGGCAGGAAACCCTATACCAGTGTTTCTCACCCTTGGAAACGTGAAGATGGATGGACTTCAACTCCCAGAATTCCCCAGCGAGGGAGCCGAGGTGGTGCAGTGGTTAGGGTGCAGTACTGAAGGCCACTACAGCTGACTGTTATCTGCAGTTCAGCGGTTCTAATCTCACCGGCTCAAGGTTGACTCAGCCTTCCATCCTTCCGAGGTAGGTGAAATGAGGACCCAGACTGTGGGGGCGATATGCTGACTCTGTAAACCGCTTAGAGAGGGCTGAAAGCCCTATGAAGCGGTATATAAGTCTAACTGCTATTGCTATTGCTAAGTCCGAGCATCTTCAAGTTGCCAAGGTTGAGAAGCACTGCCCTATACTATTTCAGACAAACAGTGCCATCTCCTCCTTAAAAACCTCCTTCAATCTGCAACCAATTTGCAGGTTTATAGAAAAGCTTCATTACCTCCCTGCGGACGATATCTGGACTGCTGACAACAGCTGCTTCGACCACTGCTGGGTGTTCAATTAAGGCGCTTTCCACTTCAAAAGGCCCAATGCGGTATCTGGGGAAGAAGGAACCAAATTATCACCTCTTAAATGGAATGTAGGACTTTGGGTGCAGGCGTGGGATTTGGCAAACGGGACCCAGAACAAAACCCCAAATTTGTTACATTTAAATATAATTACAATTCAACTGCCGGTTTTTGGACGCTGCTTCTTAGCTGATCTGGCCTTAGTTTAAAAAGTTGAGCAAGATTGGATCTACTTAAATGGAAAACAAGATCCCCCCAACCAGGATTGGAAATTGAAAAAAAAAGAATTAAAAAAAAGAACAAGGAATGAAAGAATATTAGAAATAAAGAATCAAAAGATTGGAGGCTGTTAGCAACTCAATCTAGGTGGCAACTAGGAACAGAAAAGAAATATTTCACGTCATCCAAAAGACTCCACTTTAATTATTTATTCTCCTATCTTTCATATTTTAATAAGGTAAAGGTTCCCCTCGCACATATGAGCTAGTCGTTCCCGACTCTAGGGGGCGGTGCTCATCTCCGTTTCAAAGCCGAAGAGCCAGCACTGTCCGAAGACATCTTTGTGGTCATGTGGCCGACATGACTCAATGGCCGAAGGCGCACGGAATGCTGTTACCTTCCCATCAAAGGTGGTCCCTATTTTTCTACTTGCATTTTTTACGTGCTTTCGAACAGCTAGGTTGGCAGAAGCTGGGACGAGTCACGGGAGCTCACTCCATTACGCGGCGCTAGGGATTCGAACCGTCAAACTGCCAACCTTTCTGATCGACATGCTCAGCATCTTAGCCACTGAGCCACCGCATCCCCATAGTTTAATAATGAGGTTAATAATGAAGTTTAATGAAACCATAATAACTTGGGGTTGGCAATTACTGTATCCTTTCCAAGATTCTTTATTTATCCTCAGTTCTACTGGATCTTTGACTAATTCTGGGTTCCCTGATTTTGAGCAGCTATGTGGCGTGTAGCAGTCACCCCAACTAGAGTTGGACTTGATCAACGTTGACATCTGGAAGAAACCAGAGATCAACAGAAGAGTCTTTCAAGACCAAGCTGGTTTTGATCCAGATGATGCTAACAATGATTTTGGGATGCTTTCTGTTCTGACCCCCTCCTCCATCCAGTAACAAAAGCCGAGACAAGCTTAACTAGAATGTACTTTAATAGCAAGACCAAAATCTTGGCGGCTGAAAGCCAAGCAAACAAACAGATAAGGACCTTGGCAGCAATCCAGCCTGCCAAGTTAGTTACAACAGTTCTCTTTAGTCAATGAGTTGACTTCTGCAAAAGGGGCATGTGCACAAGCAGTCTTTTTTATAGTCTGGAGAGGAGCCTAATGACCACCAGCTGAGCTCAATTACCTCTGTAATTGCGTAATTGTTCTGATGCCTAGTAGCTGTTCGATGGCGTGCATCCAGGAACAACTCACTGCTGGCTTCTGGATGACTCTCCCTTGTCTCCTCCGCACTGGTCCAAGGCTCAGGTGCCACCTGGTGGCCATCCAGTCCTTCTGCGCCCTGCTTGGAGTCGGAATCCTGTCCAGGGTCCTCCATATCCTCCAGAGCCGACTCAGAGGGCCCCTCGCTGTCAGAGGCTGGTGGCAGCTCCAACGGCTCCTGCTGGGCCACAACACTTTCCCACCCTCCGACTTTTTCTAACATATGTTGAGATGGACCAACCCTGAGGAGATGATGACATCATCGGACCTTCCAATAACCCAGAAGTAGCCATCTTCATCCATCCAGCCTCGGTCACCAGTGATGTAGAAGTTTCCCCGGACAACTGCTGCATTTTTTTCTGGGCTGTCCTGGACATTAACGAAATGACACGGATGCTGGATTCTACTGGCACGATTTAAAACTAAGTTTTGCAATGTTAATGTGATGATTGTAAGATGTTGTAGAGGGGAAAAAACAATTTAAAAATTCAGGGAAAAAGAATAAACTATGTTCTGCAATTCCCAGGGGGCTTCAAGCAATGCAGTTTTAACCAGGGACCTCCTCCTTCCATTTACAACCATCATCATCATCATCATCATCCTCTTTTAACAACCCATAATCCCTTGCGGGGTGGAGTCTGGGCAACTGAATGGAACCAGATGCCCTTCCTGTTGCCACCGAGGAGGCTTTTTTTTCAATGTGCTCAAGAGAGAGAAATATCTGCTTCTACCTAGGATTGAACTCATAGCCTCCTGATTGTGAGGCAAGGACTCCACCTATTGGCCACTGCACCACTCAATTACAACCTTCATGTTGACAAAGAAAATTTCCCTCCCTCTCTAAAAATTACGCCACTGCATTTTAGGAACCCTGTCACAAGATGTTGATCACGAATGAATGGAAAGTAGGGTCCTTCATGCAGCATTAGCTACATGGGTTGACAGCAACTCTCCTCCCTATGATGGTCTCCGGGATATTCCGATCATTTCTGCGCAATGTGGAAAGACCCACATAACAACCTCACTTCCTTCACTGAACTTTCTTTTTTCTTTTTTTTATAAAACATTTTTTATTTTCAAAACAAACATACAAATCCTCCTTTACATACTGTAGAAAGTGTATCAGTTGGTTACGAAAGGCTTTTGTGCATCTCTTCCACCGTCATCAAATATAAATCATATTAATTCTAATATTTTAACTCAGATATTTATTATATTACCATCATCATACCTCCACTTTTATTTGATTATAATTATTTAAACATCCATCATAAAATATACCAAGATTTCATACATAACAGAGGTGGGTTTCAAAAATTGATACATAACCACATGCTGGCATTCAGTGGTGGGTTTCAAAAATTGTTTGAACCTACTCTGTGGGTGTGGCCTCCTTTGTGGGAGTGGCTTACCACCCATGTGACCGGATGGGAGTGGCTTGCCGCCCATGTGACCGGATATGAAGATGCCGACGACACTTGTCAGAACCACCTTAAATTACCTAACACACAGCACTGGCATGCATAAGAATAGGATGTAAACTTGTTTTTTAAAAGGCATCTTGGTTTGCGTTAAAACAACTTCAACACACGCAATGTTCTGATTGCACCACAAACGCAGTAGTCATCCTTACCTTTCACAGAGGCACTGAGTTTTATAAATAGGAGCATGATAGTGTAGAATAATCACATCCAAGGACCAGTGGTGGGTTTCAAAAAAATTTTGGAACCTCTTCTGTAGGTGTTGGCCTGCTTCCGGTCCACTGGTGGAACTCTTCTAACCGGTTCGGTAGATTTGACGAACGGTTCTATCGAATAGGTGCGAACTGGTAGGAACCCACCTCTGCTGGCATTTCATTTACTTATTTATAAAATCCTCCATTAACATTATATCCTCATATCCTGTTTTAGCTAAACATCCATAATATTTAATACCAAAACTTTCTAATCCTCCCATGTATATAGTTCATTATCGTTATCCTTTCTTTATTTAACTATACCTATATCCTAACCTTTTCCTCCTATTAGTTAAAACTAAGTTGTGTCTAATTTTGTTCTTTTTTATTGCGATTGTTATAATAACCTTTATATATAGTCCAAAAGTATTTTCTAGCCTTCCCTTCACGGGGAACATTCAATATTCATATCCAATTATTACTTATCATAACAGCTCAACATTGTATACATTACTATCATTATCAATTTTATTTAACTATACCTATTGTCACTGAATTAAGTTTAGCTAGTTTTAAATTATGCTCTTCCATCTATCAACCTGTATCTCTCCAATAGCAAAACAATCTTCCCACTGAACTTTCTGATTCCTTGCTTACCACGTAGTGGGAGAAGAAGCTAAAGGGACGCTTGGGTTTTATCCTGATAGCAATGTCTCCTCTTCTCCACGGGGCAAAATCTTGCCGTCTTCATCGACAATCTAGAAAACGCGAGGAAGATGAAGGAAGTGTTAAGGTTAAGGAAAAGCAATGGGGCAAAATTCCTGGTGAGTTGGTGGGGGCCTGTCCATGTCATTTCTTGACAAGAAGAGAGAAGTAGGCTTCCCATCTTAATTGCAAGTATATATATATTTTCATTTATTTATCTCAAATTGGCCCTGGGAATCTCCTGGGCTCCCAAATCCAAGTCCTTTATCCTGACCCAGGCTTCCCCAGCAGCACGAAGCCAAGTCCTCGTCCCGATAAACCCCTTTTATTTAATTGACAGTGAATTCCTCCCCAGCAAATTCTTTCCTCTCCCACAGTCTTTCAAGGTGTAGTTCACAATTGCCGAACTTTATCAGGCTTGGAGAGTGGCCAGGCCGATATCTTTCAGACGCCACAATACTTGGCAAGAATGCAGGAATGAATTAATAGTCTCCTGCAAACTCCCCCCCTTTCGCTCCTCTTTTATTTCCTCTGGGAGGGGCCATTCATCGTCCACCTATGGCCTTACTCCCAAGTCGACCCTGTTCTTTAGCTGTTCCCTTCATCTGGCAACTCTGCACAGATGCACACTGGGAACAGGCTCCACTGTTCTTCTGCCTCACTGATGTCTGACTCTGAAGACAGCTGATAACCGTCAGACGGCCCTGACCCCCTCTCTGCCTCCGACACAGAGCCCTCATCAGAGCATTCCCAGACTCCAGGACTGGCTCAAGTTCCTCCCCAACCTCCGAATTGTCTGAGTCAGGTGCCAGCTCCGCAGTCCTATCCAAGTCTGATCCTGCTTGTCATTGCTTGCCATCAGTTGAAGTTGATGGGGAGGCTGAAAAGAAAATCCACCCTCCCACATGTTTGCCCCTGCTAAAAAGTAGACCTTCCAATCTTGATCTCACCTGAGCCAGGTCAATGGTCTTACCTGGACGTCGTAAGGTGGAGCCGGGGTCCCCATGGATCCTGGTTTAACTGGCTTCCCCTTCTCGTTGGCTGTTATCATCCCCTGCAGCAAACAATTTTGAAGACTCCTGGAATTGCCTTTCTTTTGGACATTTCCATCCTTCCATGGTCGGTAAAATGAGGACCCAGATGGTTGGGGGCAAATAGGCTGACTCTGTAGGCCACTTAGAGAGCGTTATAAAGCTCTGTGAAGCTTCCTTCCTTCCATCCATCCATAGTGCACAGTGGTTAGAATGCAATATTGCAGGCTAATTCTGCCAACTGCCAGCAGTTTGATTCTCAACAGGCTCAAGGTTGACTCAGCCCTCCATCTATCAGGCCTGCAGCGGTTCCTTTAAGAATCTTTGGCCTGCCACACTCTCATTAAGGGGGGGGGCGGAATAGCAAGGGGTAGGTGTTGTTTTGAAAATAAAAAAATCATTTCTAGAAGCTCAAGGTCATCTTTTGTCTCCGTACCTTTGCACCTGACCGGAAGCAGCTGGGTGTGGATGCCAGCGTGGAAGAAGACGATTGGACCATGTGATGGATTGTGGGTGTGGGGACAAGATCATGAACTTTTAACTGGGTGGGATTCTGATGTCATTTCCAGAATTGGGATTTCTACAGCAATGTGCTAAGATGTCTGCTTTATTAAATTGGAACTTTAAGGATCGTTTTGCCTTGGACTCTGATTTAATTCTACATGATACTTGGAACGCTGACATCATCCTTCTGAGGTGGGTAAAATGGGGACCCAGATTGTTGGGGGGCAGGAGGCTGCCTCTGTAAACCGCTTAGAGAGGGCTGTAAAGGACTGTGAAGCGGTTCATAAGCCTATGTAACTGCTATTGCTATCTGTTCCTTCAATGAGCAATCCCCAGTCTTTGAATACCATTCTGTGGTAGAAAACACAATCCTTTGTATGATACCTTGAGTGGGCTTCCAAATTATATTTTTTATCACGCGGCTCCATGGCCTTCAGCTGATACCCCTACCCTATAGTTGGGAGGTCATACCACAAATTGGGGACGCGGTGGCTCAGGGGCTAAGAAGCTGAGCTTGTCGATCAGAAAGGCCAGCATTCAGTGGTTGAATTACCTTTACCACACACTGTCCCTGCTTGATTAATTTACCCAGTTTCTTGGTTCAGACAATACCCTGAACTGTGAATTAATAAGACTGGTTGCATTCACTCCCCAGTTATTCTTGTTAGGTAAACTACTGATTGTACAGTTATAGAGACTAATTTGATTCTGAACTTAACAATGGCAGCAAGACTGTTGGTGGCGCAATACTGGAAGAAGGAAGATTTGCCTACTATTCAAGAATGGATGTTAAAAGTAACAAACTTAGCAGAGATGGCTAAAATATCAGCATATCTCAAGGATTATTCAGACGAGAAATATAGCTGGAATGGAGAAGATGGATTGATTATATTCAAAATAAATATGGGACTAAGACACTCCAGATAGCTTATGACTGAATGAGCAAGGAATGATACAACTTGTTTAAAGTTAGCTTTACAAAAGGGGAGTTAAAGGATGATGCTAAAGTCTGTTATTATTTTAGAATATGGTTGTTAAAAGTTTATACCCTGTATTTGCTCTGGGAGGTTGGGGGAGGGAAGGTTGGGGGGACAGGTGGGTTCGGGTGGGGGGGGGAGGTATATATTTGTAAAACTTTCTTAAAACTTTTAATTAAAAAAAAAAGACGGGTTGCATTCACGTGCAGCCGTTAAAAAACAATGACATCAATAAAATCTCAGTCCTAAATTTAACCACCTTTAGCAATAGCAATAGCAATAGCAGTTAGACTTATATACCGCTTCATAGGGCTTTCAGCCCTCTCTAAGCGGTTTACAGAGTCAGCATATCGCCCCCACAGTCTGGGTCCTCATTTCACCCACCTCGGAAGGATGGAAGGCTGAGTCAACCTTGAGCCGGTGAGATTTGAACCGCCGAACTGCAGATAACAGTCAGCTGAAGTGGCTGGCAGTACTGCACCCTAACCACTGCGCCACCTCGGCTCCTTTATCTACTGGGTCCTTAACTATCCTGGTTAAGAGAAAGGAGCTTTTATGGAATATGCACATACCACTTCCGTTTGTCCATATCCTTCGTAGATTTGCATCCCGGTTTCTTTTTCCATTGGGAAATCACTTCCGGGGTCATTGGCTCCCCTCCAGTCAAACAGTGAGACAGGCTCTTGAATGTGTAGCTTGAGGTGGAGAAAAGAAGAAAAGAGATTGGTTTTCTATAATTATTCAGAGCCTCTTCCATTAAGCAGGGTGTAATGGCTGGGGGGAGCTTTGTGCTCTCTGAGCTTGGTGGGGGTTTTCTTGCAGATGTTTCATTACCCAACTAGGAAACGTCATCAGTGCTAGAAGGGAGTGGGGTTTTCAGAGGAGGGAGGGAGGAGGAGAAAGAGGAGAAGGACTGTGGGGTCCTTAGCGCTCTGTTGTGGCCCAGCAGGAGCCGTTGGAGCTGCCACCAGACTCCGACAGCGAGGGGCCCTATGAGTCGGCTCTGGAAGATGTGGAGGACCCTGGACAGGGTTCCGACTCCGAGCAGGGTGCAGAGAGGCTGGTTGGCCACCAGGAGGCGCCTGAACCTTGGACCAGTGGGGAGGAGACAGGGAGAGTGATCCAGAAACCAACAGTGAGTTGTTCCTGGATGCACGCCATCGAAGAGCTAATAGGCATCAGAACAGTTGCGCAATTACAGGAGGTAATTGCACTCAGCTGGTGGTCATTAGGCTCCTCTCCAGACTATAATAAGGACTGCTTGTGCACACGCCCCTCTTGCAGAAGTCAACGCAGGAACTAATGTTTGATGAACATTATTGTGAGCTTGGCAGGCTGGATTGCTGCCAAGCCTTATCTGTGCTGGATTGCTGCCCAAGCTTGTCTGTGTTGGTTTGCTGCCAAGGACCTGTCTGTCTGTTAATTAAATGCCGTAACTTATCTTTGGCTTGGAGTGTGTTTTGGTGTGGGATGAGGGGGGTCAGAACAGTGCTCTCTTAGCTTGCTTGTTTTCTTGCAGACGTTTCATTACCCAACTAGGTAACATCATCAGTGCTAGAAGTGAGTGGGTTTTCAGAGGAGGGAGGGGGAAGGAAAGAAGGAGGGAGGAGGAGGAGGAGGAAGAGGAGGGAGGAGGAAAAGGAGGGCTGTGGGGTCCTTGCTGCTCTCTGAGCTTGCTTGTTTTCTTGCAGACGTTTCATTACCCAACTAGGTAACATCATCAGTGCTAGAAGTGAGTGGGGTTTTCAGAGGAGGGAGGAGGGAAGGAAGGAAGGAAGGAAGGACGGAGGGAGGGAGGAGGAGGAGGAAAAGGAGGACTGTGGGGTCCTTGGTGTTCTTTGAGCTTGCGCCTAGGTGGCGCAGTGGTTAGAGTGCAGCACTGCAGGCTACTTCAGCTGACTGTTAGTTCGGCAGTTCGGCTGTTCAAATCTCACCGGCTCAAGGTTGACTCAGTCTTCCATCCTTCCGAGGTGGGTAAAATGAGGACCCGGATTGTTGGGGGCAATATGCTGACTCTGTAAACCGCTTAGAGAGGGCTGAAAGCCCTATGAAGTGGTATATATGTCTAACTGCTATTGCTATTGTTTTCTTGAAGACGTTTCCTTACCCAACTAGGTAACGTCATCAGTACTGGATAAGCTGCAAAGATTCTCCTTTATTACAGTGTAATGGCTGCTTGCAAATTCTAATCAGAATTACAACAGAGACAGCCTTGCGTTGGTGTTGCTAGTCCAAGCTGTGTGTGCTAAGAGTCTGTTCTGCAAATTTTAGCTGGTTGGCCCCTCTGCCTCTGTCTGAGCCTGTTTAGATAGATTTCACTTTCCACTTTTAATTTGTTTAAAATTAAAGTTGATTATAAAATAAAGTGCAAACAGAAATTAAGAAAGTCAATGAGAGAGGAAGAGAGGTACAAAAAGAAAAAAAAAGTATTTTGGGATTGTTTTTAGACTGGATTATACCCAGAAGGGATACTCATCTTACTCCGTTAAAAAAAATAAAAGTTAAAAAAAAATGCAGTGGGAAAATAAACCACTATACCAGTGTTTCTCAACCTTGGCAACTTGAAGATGCCCAGACTTCAACTCCCAGAATTCTGGGAGTTGAAGTCCGGACATCTTCAAGTTGCCAAGGTTGAGAAACACTGCACTATACAAATGGCAGTTTAACATTTTCCTGAAGAGAGACAAGGAAAGGACTCAAGAGATTGCTGTCCTAAACATTGTAATAGGTTGTTCGCGACTTACAACAGAGGTGGGTTCCTACCAGTTCGCACCAGTTCGGTAGAACCGGTTCCTCAAATCTACCGAACCGGTTAGAAGAGGTTCCACCAGTGGACCCGGAAAGCAGGCCACACCTACTGAAGAGGTTCCAAAAATTATTGAAACCCACCACTCACTCACACACACACACACACACACACACACACACACACACACACAAACAGAAAGAGAAAGAAAGGAAGAAATAAAGAAATAAAAAAGAAAAAAGAAAGAAAAAGAGAGAGATGAAGAAAAAAAGGAAAAAGGGACAGAAGGAAGGAGAGAGAGAGAGAGAGAAAGAAAACACATGGCCAGCAAGCCACTCCTACCAGGTCACATGGCTGGCAAGCCACTCCTACAAAGGAGGCCACACCCACAGAGTAGGTTCGAAATTTTTTGAAACCCACCACTGACTTACAACCACAATTGAGGTCCAAGCTTCTGTCGCTAAGTCAGACATTTGTTAAGGGACTTGTGCCCCTGTTTTATGACCTTCCTCGCTGCAGTTGTTAAGCAAATCACTGTAGTGGTTAAGTTAGCAACACCGTTGTTAAGTGAAACTTGGCTTCCCCGTTGACTTTGCTTGTCAGGCGGTCGTGAAAGGGGATCACCTAGGAACACGAATCAGTTGCTAAGCATCTGAATTTTGATCTCATGACTCGGGGAATGTCGTAAGTGTAAAAAGCAGTCCTAACTCACTTTTATCAGTGCCGACTTCAAACGGTCACTAAACGTTGAGGATCCCCTGTATAAAGAGCTCCAGGCTAAAATCGTGCTGAGAAAGTCTACTGACATAGTAATTAGTAATTAGTAATTTAATAAATTTGTATGCTGCCCAATCCCGTAGGATTCTGGGCAGCTTACAGAAACAAGGTAAAAGTTAAAAGTTAAAAATAAGAAAGATACAATTTTAAAAACAACACACCATAGATTCCGTCTAGTGGGGCTGGACTTTGTTCAACAGCCCAGGTCCGCCGGAACCGCCAGGTTTTAGTGGCTTTTCGGAAGGCCGAGAGAGTGGGAAGCAGGGGTGGGTTTCAACCGGTTCGCGGTGGTCCCTGCGAACCGGTTGGTCGCCGAACCCGGAAGTAAGTAACTTCCGGGAACGGCGAAGGGCGCGCCCGCCCGCCCGCGGTCCTTACCCGGTTTTGACGAGTTCTGCGCTTCCACGCATACGCAGGACGCATACAGCACCTGCGTGATCGTCCAGGAGCAGCTGGAGCATCGCGCAGATGCTAGTACGCATGCGTGCACCGCGCACGTGCACGAGGACGCAGCCGGCCCCGTTCCAACCGAACCGGTTGGAACGGGGCGAGAAATCCACCCCTGGTGGGAAGGGTCCGGATCTCTATGGGTAGATCGTTCCACAGGGCCGGAGCAGCTACAGAGAAGGCCCTCCCCCGAGGGGCCGCCGGCCAGCATTGTGTGGCCGCCGGCACCCGGAGGAGGCCCAACCTGTGAGATTTTATTGGTCGGTGGGAGGTATGTGGCAGGAGGCGGTCTCTCAGATAGCCAGGTCCTAAGCCATGAAGGGCTTTAAAAGTAACGACTAGCACCTTGAAGCGCGTTCGGAGACCAATAGGAAGCCAGTGCAGCTCGTGGAGGATGGGTGTAACATGGGTGTATCTGGGTACACCCGATATCGCTCGCGCGGCTGCATTCTGGACCCACTGTAGTCTCTGAACACTTTTCAGGGGCAGCCCCATGTAGAGCAGCCCCATAGAAGAGAGGAAGCTGAGCTCTCTGTCCTGGGTTGATCCCTTCCAGTAGGCAGCCAACTCTCTGAAGGTTTTGGTTTTGCAGATTCCTTTGGCCTCACCAATCTATCAATCTATCAGTCAAACGTACAGATGGATTAACTGATAACCAGCTACCTGCTGAGGTCCTCCTGCACCAGCATGCGGTAGGCTGTCGGAGCGGTGCACAAGGTTGTCACTGGGTACGTGGAAAGAGTCTAAAAAGAGGAAAAAGGAAGAAACGGATGTGAAAATGATGGAGTTGCATCGTCCTCATTCTTTAAAGCTCTTCCTGAGTTAAAGATTGGCAAAGCTATTACCTTCTGGATTTTGCTGGCGTAGCCCGTGAAGAGATAAGTGGCAAATACATTTAATAATGGTAAAGATAATGATGGCGATGAATAATAATAATAATAATAACAACAACAACAAACACAGTCAAAATTTGTTGACAAACACAGTCCGAGTATTCAGCACCGATATTTCAATGCAGTTTGGCATGGAAAAATGCTCCACTGTATCCATAAAAAGGGGCAAAATCAATGCATGTGAGGGAATTGAAATGCCCAATGGCCAACTAATTAAATGCAACGAAAATGAAGCCTACAAATACTTAGGCATTCTGCAGTTGGATAACATCAAGCATGGAGAAGTAAAAACTATTATCAGGCGAGAGTACACCAACAGAATTAGGAAAATTTTGAAATCTAAATTGAATGGTGGAAATACAATCAAGGCCATAAATACCTGGGCAATACCAGTTATAAGATACACAGCTGGTATAGTTAACTGGACACAAGCTGATTTGGACATTTTGGACCAAAAAACCAGAAAACTACTGACAATGCACTACAGTTTACATCCATGTGTTGATAATGATAGACTATATCTGCCCCGAAAATCAGGTGGCAGAGGATTATTACAAGTGAAGCAAACAGTTGAAGAAGAAAAACATGCAGTGGTTGATTATTTAAAAGAAAGTCAAGAACATCTATTAATCGAAGTAAAGAACAAAAATCTACTGAAGGCCCAACAGACGAAACAAGAATACAGAAAAGATGTGATAAAATCAAGAATGGAGAGTTGGCAGAACAAAGCACTGCATGGCCAATTTCTGGAAAAAATAAAAGATAAAGTGGACAGTGAACAAACTTGGTTATGGTTAACAACAGGTACATTAAAGAAAGAAACAGAGTCACTAATCCTGGCTGCGCAAGAACAAGCTATCCGCACAAATGCCATTAAGGCCAAAATCGAAAAATCCTCTGATGATGCCAAATGCAGACTTTGCAAAGAAGCTGATGAAACTGTTGATCACATACTCAGCTGCTGTAAAAAAAATCGCGCAGACTGATTATAAATTGCGGCACAATTCAGTAGCACAAATGATCCATTGGAATTTGTGCAAAAATTATAATATTAAAACAGCAACAAACTGGTGGGAACATCAGCCTGAAAAAGTCACCGAAAATCAGATGGTCAAGATCTTGTGGGATTTCCGTATACAAACCGACAAAATACTGGCGCATAATACACCAGACATCACACTGGTTGAGAAAAATAAGGTCACAATCATAGACATCGCAATACCAGGTGATAGCAGGGTCGCCGAGAAGGAACATGAAAAAATCGCAAGATACCAGGACTTAAAAATCGAAATTCAACGACTATGGCACAAACCAGCAGTGGTAATTCCAGTGGTAATTGGCACACTGGGTGCTATTCCAAAAGCCCTGGAATTACATTTAAAACAGTTAAAAATTGACAAAATCACCATCAGTCAAATGCAAAAAGCCGCACTGCTTGGATCCGCATGTATATTACGAAAATACGTTACGACGTCCTAGGCCCCTGGGTGGGGCCCGACTAGTAACCAATGCCAAATTCGGCGAAACAACTGGCCGCTGTGATACAATTGTATAATAATAATGCATTTTTGAATGTTCAGTTGGCTGAGTTTCATGTTTAATGAATAAAGTATAATAATAGTAATATGAAATATCGCAACCTGGCTATCGAAACTACATGTTTATGGGTGAAATATGTGACAGCGATACCCATTGTCATTGGGGCACTTGGCACCATCCAAGAATTTTTCAAAACACATAAAGAAATTGCAGCTTCCTGCAATAACACCAGCGGAACTGCAAAAAACTGCCCTACTTGGAACATCTTATATTTTAAGAAGGTCCTTGGTTGATACCTAGGACGCTGTCAGCAACCCGTATCAACCCTTAGCACCAGTCAATGGTATTTTTGATGTGTTTTTGAATGTTCAGTTGACTGAGTTTCATGTTTAATGAATAACGTCTATAATAATAATAGTACAGATGGATCGTCATTTGGAACACAACACGCCAGATATCACGGTTGTCGAGGGCCAAAGAGTACAGTTTATTGATATTGCTGTACCAGGAGATGCCAGAACAAAAATTTGTGAACAAAAATCACAAAATACCGCAATCTGGCCATTGAAACTACATGGCTATGGATGAAACATGTAACAGTGGTACCCATTGTCATCAACATGGTACCATGTCCAAGAATTTCACAAGATACATCAAGAAATTGCAGCTTCAAAAGGTCATAATACCTTTCCCCCCCCCCTCCCAATGATTGGATGTATAGTTCTTACTTTTAGGACCTCCTTTGGGTCAAACTGTGTCATGCTGTGTATGAAGACACTGGTCCCACGAAGCCAAGGGGCGAAGATACTTCCCATAGTGCCCTTCACCCAACCAGTATCTGACATGTTCCATATGACATCGGAAGGTTTGAAGTCCAGCCAATACCTGCGAGACACGGACATTTTAGCTGGGATGCTGGATTGCCTTCAAACAAACAAGATCTCACCTCATTTTTAGGTGGCCTTAAATTTTCTACAGAGTTCCACAAGTCCTCGGCTCTTCGTTGGCAATTGTCTTCTCCAGAGGCCTTGCAGGAAACTCCCAAGAGGTCGAATACACTGAATTCTGGTTGATTGGGGGTCAGGTTCAAGACCTACACGAAAATTAAGAAGGATACCTTCCCACTAAAGCTAAGCCCAAGGTTAAGCTGGTTTGACAGTGCTCAGCCATCTTTGGAGAACCCGTGGTTCCACTGGTGAAGAAGGTAACCATTGGATCATCACTCCGGGTTTGAACACAGTTGTGGCTGGAAGGAGCTGCCCTGAAAGAGACCAAAGGAAGGACATCAGCCGGGATCAGAAAGAGACTTCATGTTCTGGTCTGCCAGCGGCCAGCGGAGCTGGCAGCAGAGTCGGACAGTGAGGAGGTTGGGGAGGAAGTTGGGCCAGTGCTGGAGTCTGGGGAAGGCTCTGAGGAGGGCTCTGTGTCGGAGGCAGAGGGGGCCAAAGCCGTATGCCAGTTATCAGCTGCCTTCAGAGTCAGACAGCAGTGAGGCAGAAGAACAGCTGGAACCTGTTCCCAGTGTGCGCATGTGCAGAGTGGCCCGACAAAGGGAACAGCTAAGGAACAGGGGTCGACTTGGGAGTAAGGCCACAGGTGGATGATGAATGGCCCTCCCAGAGGAAATAAAAGAGGAGTGAAAGGGGAGTGGAGTTTGCAGGAGACCATTAGTTTGCTTAATTGGTTCGTGACTCTCCAGGACTCCTTGCCAAGTTTTGCAGATATCGGCCTGGCAGCTCTCCAAGCCAGATAAGGTCTGTGACTGTAAATCCTCCCTTGAAAGACTTTGCTGGAGATGAATGAGTGGAATTCACAGTAACTTAATAAAAAGGGTTTTTTTCTCGGGACCAGGAGTCTTCTTCGTGGTTTGGGGAAGCCTAGCTCAGAACACTTCATCCTTCTCACTTAAAAAGCTGAAAATTGATCAACAAGGTTAACTGATTGCCCACTCCTAGAGGGATGTTTTATCTTCTGTATTGATCATCTCAGGGATCCCTGTTGCCTTCCCTGGCTGAATAAAGTAATTATCTGCCAGAAATTCAGAGCGGGGTCTCGTGTGTGTTGACTGGAAAGGAAAGCTCTCTGAGTGTGCCGAGAATTATTCCCAGGTAGGTGTTGTATTTGCAGACTTAAATACCTCTCTCTGACCTACAACGACGATGGAAAGTGGCACTTGGAAATACAAAGGGTCTGTGTTATTTGGTTTAAGCACCTGCTTATTTTGTTTTCACAATATTTAAAAAGCACAGCCACCTCTGTTCTAGCTTTTTTTTCCTCCCCTCCAGGAAGTAGATTTCTGAATGATTGCTTGACAAAATTGCTACCTTTAGCATTTCGTTCACAATTTACATTTCGATCGCTCGCTGTTGCGTGGAGAAGCTGAACTCAAAGGGACGTCAACAACTGCAGACGACAAATCTTTCCAAACGGTTTTGAGCAGTTACCTTCACGGATTTCTGGAGCACGATATAGACTCCCATGGAACGTTCTCACCTGCCCCTTCTAAGAGCTTATCTATCCGTGCCAGATCCATTTCCCCATTTCTCAGGTTCTCAGATACCCCCAAAGTTCAAATGATCCTACTTTGGACACATGATGTGAAGACCCAACTCATGTTTTGACCCAGGCTTCCTTGAAAAGCAAGAAGCAGAGTGTGGTCCCGACAAAACTCTTTTAGTTGCACAACTGTGAATTCCTTTCATTCACAGTCAGCCAGGCTTTAGCAACAGTTTTTCAGAGGAATATTTATCAACACAAAGCTTATCTCGCTTGGAGAGCTGCCAGATAACTAACTTCCAAACTCAAGGCAAGGCAACATTTGGCACAGAGTCTCTTATAGTCACAAACAGAACTTTTCCACTCTTCAAACGACCGAAGGAACGAATTGTTTCCTGCAAAAGCCCACTCCCCATTCACTCCTCTTTTGTTTCCTGGGGATTTTTGCAGTATCCTTTCCCTGCCATATCCCCCAAGCCATGCCCACAGAACAGTAGTAAAAAAATTGAATCCTACCACTGGCCTTCCCACCCTAACATATTTCCTATCCATTCTATGCAATGGTGTGTGTGCTATTCAGAAGTTGTGGGAGCTTCATCACTGGAGGCTTTCATTACTGCAATGCGCTCTACATGGGGCAGCCCTGAAGAGTATTTGGAGACTTCAACTCGTCCAGAATGCAGCCGCGGCGAGCGATCGTGGGTGTACCGAGGTGCACCCACGTTACACCTATCCTCCGCGAGCTGCACTGGTTACCGATCAGTCTCCGGATACGCTTCAAGGTGCTAGTCGTAACTTATAAAGCCCTTCATGGTATTGGATCTGGGTACTTGAGAGACCGCCTGCTGCCAATTACCTCCATTAGACCGATCAGATCCCACAGATTAGGCCTCCTCCGAATTCCATCCGCCGGCCAATGCCGACTGGCGACTACCCGGAGGAGAGCCTTCTCTGTGGCAGCTCCGGCCCTCTGGAATGAACTCCCCGCAGGGATTCGGACCCTCACCTCTCTCCAGGCCTTCCGAAAAGCCGTCAAAACTGGCTTTGCCGGCAGGCCTGGGGGTGATGAGTTCCCTCCCCTCTTGACATGTATGATTGTGCGACTGTTGCTTACTTTTATTATTTGTATTTCGTTTTTTATGTTCCCCTTTTTTTCCCCCTTGAATTGTTCGCCGCCCTGAGTCCTCCCGGAGAAGGGCGGCATACAAATAATAAAATTCTATTCTATTCTATTCTTTTCAAGAAAAGACTGGACTGCCACCTGCAGAAATGGTGTAGGGTCTCCAGCTTGGGCGGGGGCTGACTAGATGACCTACCAGGATCCCTTCCAACTCTGTTTCATCTGTATTCATTGTGCCTTACTCAACAACTCCTTGAAATGCTGCCATCCTTCTCGCCGCTTTCAAGAAATCAACAACTTGGCTCGCAGAGAAGGACCAAGACGAAGAAACGGTCTCCACCACAGGGGCCAGCGAATCATTCGTGGATGATGCCTTTCGCTTTGGAAACCTGGAGCCTGTGCTGGATATCTTTAGCTGTCAGCTGTGGGGTCCCTGGATGAAGACGATGCCTGGCAAGATCAATAAATGCATTAAGAACTTTGAGGATTTCCTTACAACGTTGCTTATTCGCAAGACGCTTTGAAAGTCAACTTGTTCCATCCCAAAAAGCAAGAATGGAAGATGAGGTTCTGGTCATCATTCCGGCATCCATCATTTGATTTCAGGGAAGCCTGGAGGCTTCAGAACACCGAAGGCAATGATTAAGGTAAGGAAGAACTTCATCCATCTCAGATTAAAATCCTACTGGGATACCTCCAGAAGTGGGTTCCTACCAGTTCGCACCTATTCGGTAGAACCGGTTTGTCAAATCTACTGAATCCGGTTAGAAGAGTTTCCACCAGTGGACCCAGAAAGCAGTGCCACACTACAGAAGAGGTTCCAAATTTTTTTTGAAAACCCACCACTGGTTCTTGGATATGATTATTCTACACTATCATGCTCCTGTTTATAAAACTGAGTGCCTCTGTGAAAGGTAAGGATGACTACTGCGTTTTGTGGTACAATCAGAACATTGCGTGTGTTGAAGTTGTTTTAACGCAAACCAAAGGTGCCTTTTAAAAAACAAGTTTGCATCCTATTCTTATGCATGCCAGTGCTGTGTGTGAGGTCATTTAAGGTGGTTCTGACAAGTGTCGTCGGCATCTTCATATCCGGTCACATGGGCGGCAAGCCACTCCCATCGGTCACATGGGCGGCAAGCCACTCCCACAAAGGAGGCCACACCCACAGAATAGGTTCAACCAATTTTTGAAACCACCACTGGATACCTCCCTCCCTTCCCAGTACAACAGGGCTACATATTTGATGATATTGTCATACACCTGTCCATGCAAAGAAGCCTACCCTTTATGAAACTAGCCAAAAATAAGAGAGAAACAATAGGGAGTAGAAAAGAAAAATTTTGGGGAGAGCCATCCAAACAAACTACCGTGTTCCCAAAAATAAGGACAGGGTCTTATTTTCTTTTGACCCCCAAAATGTGCTTATTTTGGAGGAGGTCTTATTATTTTTGAGGTGCAGGAGGCAGCGAGTGTGGTCACATCATGGCTGCTGCTGTCTTGCAAATTTTGGGGAGGGTTTATTTTGGGGGAGGTATTATTTTAGCACATTACGATCAAAAGCCCGATTGGGCTTATTATCCGGGGAAGTCTTATTTTCAGGAAACAGGGTATTGAAATGGGATAGAAAAATTCCGAAGAAAAGAACTAAGACATATAAAAAGAAGAAAAGAGGAAAATAATCTAGGAGCAGCGGATAGTAAAATGAAATGAAATATATTAATCGTGGGAATAGCATGTCTCTAGTTAAGATGTACACGGACTATCCTAATGCTTTTAATGTGCAGATTAATGATGTTAAAGTTTACACAAAAGATTGAATTTGAAGATGCATGTCACTTATAGACAATAGATGGGAAGGAAATGATAAATTTGGTTTATCTCTAAAGGAAGAAAAAAACGAACACTGTTTACGTACTGGATATAATAAAAATCAAAAGTTGGAAGATATGAGAAGAAAAGAAATACGCCTAAAATTGGGAATGGAATGGAAATATATAAAATGAATTATGCATGTTAAAGGGGGAAACCGGACAACACTCTGTTTGCAAAGAATTTTAATTATGCAACCAAAATAAAATAAAATAAAAAACCAACTTTGTTTGGAAAAAGAATCCCAGCTTCTAAATCTGGTGCATCTATTTTCCCTCTGTGGTGGACCATCCGTTCTCTAGAAAAATCCAGAAGCCAAAGGTCGCAGCTCTCCCCTCTAGTTGCTTACCGCAAAAGAGTATTAACAGATGGTCTTCTTCTGGAGATGGAAAACCCATACCCTAAATTGGATATGTCTGGTTTAATTGAAAGAAGGACATGGGTGGGATGATAGCAGTTGCTCCGATATCTAAGGAGCTTCCCCGAAGAGGAGGGTGGTCAACCTATTTTCCAAAGCACCAGAAGGCAGGACTAGAAAACCTTCAAGGTCCCTTCCAGGTCTACTATTCTGTTATTCAAGGATGGAAGCAATTCCTGTGAGATATCTGAACAGGTCTTCCTATATCCTTGTTCTGGCCCCCACTTAGCCTATTCCAAAACTACAGCCACACGAAGCTTGCAAAAGAATGTCTTTATCAGTCCCGGCTCAAGCTGGCTGCGAGCCAAAATAAATATAGATAACGTCTCTGGCAAAAAAGTTACACAGCAAATGCAAAAACAAAAATCTTACAGCAAACCAGGTTTCAGAAAGCAAATCACTTATCACGTGCCTCTTTGAATCATGAACACTAACTCGACAGGAACGGAACTGAACTCACAAACAAACAAACGACGTTGACTTCTGCAACCAGGCCGTGGCACATCAGTCCTTTTATCCATAGGAGACGACTCTAACGAGCAAGAGCTGTGTGTACCACCTCCTATGAGTCCTCAATAGTTTCTTATGTCGGTCAGCTCTTCTCCTACGAAATAACTCACAGGAGGGTTCTTGCTCAGCCTCTCTTGTCTCCTCCACACTGATCCAAAGGCTCAGTCATTACCTGGGGACCAACTAGTCTCTCTGAGCCCTGCTCGGAGTCAGACCCCCTGTCAGAGCCCTCCTCCTCTTCCAAGCATGACTCATAGGGCCCCTCGCTGTCTGATAACTGTTCTAAAGGCTCCAGCCGAGGCCACAACAATCATAGATGAGTTTGGTTTTTTTTACCTGCTCTGATACATGCCACGGTTAGCATCCACCACTCTGGGATCGAGGCAGAATGAGGATCACTCGGTCTCCTCTCTGCAGGCCACAGGGTCCCGTGAGTACGTTGGCCGCTTTCCTGGAGACAAAGCCCAGTTTTTCAAAGTCCCATTTCACTTCTCCTCCTTTTCCATCGATCCACCAGAGAGCTGGGTGGAAGGGTCTCCCTCCGTCCTGCAAACAATATTGAAAGAGACTATGCTCGTAGTTTCCTCCACCGTATTAAGGAAGCTGATCTGGGGAGGTTCAACCAGACAATAGAAGAAGGTTTCTCCATTGGGATGGTCAACCAAAAGTTTATTTTATTTTATTTATTTGTTTAGTTTGTCAAACATGTGCGAGATAACAGATATAAGTATAAACATGAACGAAGGAAATGGGTAGGAATAAATGGGGACACTAGGACAGGGACGGAAGGCACGCTGGTGCACTTATGCACGCCCCTTTACGGACCTCTTAGGAATGGGGTGAGGTCCATGGTAGACAGTTTAAGGTTGAAGTTGTGGAGGTTTGAGGCTGTAACAATGGAGTCAGGTACAGCATTCCAGGCATTGACCACTCTGTTGCCTCGGAGTAGGGCCTTCTCTGTTGCCGCTCCGGCCCTATGGAACGAGCTACCCCCAGAGATCTGGACCCTTCCCACTCTCATGGCCTTTCGTAAAGCTATCAAAACCTGGCTTTTCCGGCAGGCCTGGGGCTGTTGACCTCTTGATTGAGGTCCAGCCCCGCTTAGACTGGGTGCATGTTATGTTTTTTTTTTTAATTTGTTGTGTCCTATCTGTTTTAACCCTTTTTAATATTTCTTATTCTTATTTCTGTAAGCCGCTCGGAGTCCTCCGGGATTGGGCGGCCTATAAATTCAATAAATGGAAATGGAAATGGAAGTCATATTTCTGCAATCAAATTTGGAGCGGTTTACCTTGAGTTTGTATCTATGGTTTGCCCATATATTATTGTGGTTGAAGCTGAAGTAGTCATTGATAGGTAGGATGTTGTAGCAGACAATTTTGCGTACTAATCTTAGGTCAGAACGTAAGCAGCCGAGTTCCAGGTTATCCAAGCCCAAAATTTTGAGCCTGGTGGCATAAGGGATTCTATTGTGAGCAGAGGAGTGGAGGACTCTTCTCACGAAATACCTCTGGACTGTCTCAATTGTATTAATGTCCGATCAACAGTGTGGATTCCAGGCAGACGAGCTGTATTGGAGGATTGGTCTGGCAAAGGTTTTGTATGCTTTAGTTTGCAGTACAATGTTACCGGAGAAGAAGCTTCGCGACATTAGGTTAACAACTCTTAATGCTTTTGGGTTATGTCTTTAGTTTGTAGAATGAGAAAGGAAAATAGAGAAATGCAAGCTGGGCCTAATAAAAAAAATCAGAATGGTTTTTGTCTTCCAGATGTGTGGATTTCATCTCCAGATCTGCTTGTCGTTGGCTTCAGAGTTCTGGATGTTGTAAATTCACACATCTGGAAGATTGGGGAAGATTGAGGAAGGATAGTTTAATGTTTTTAATCTGTTTGGTTTTAATAGAACTTTATGTGCTTTTTAAATTGATGATTTTGGCGGCCGCCCACAGTTCGTTAGAAGATGAGCTGCTAATAAATGTTTAAAATAAAATAAATATTTTAGGAACGTAAAAAAAATTATAGCGAGCAAGGAGTAACGAATTATTCTAGTTATGTTTTAAAGTTCTAAATTGATGCATGGAATTGTAACACACGCAACTATATTCATATTACTTCTGGCATTTTTGAATTTATAATTCTTGTAAATTTCTTATTTACTTTATGCTATTAAAAAAAAGAATACAAAAGAGAGAAAAATGAAAACAAATAAACCATTTTTAATTTAAAAAGTTACGATAAACTATCCTAAGGAGAGAAACCTCACGTGGACAGAAGAAAACGTTGTATTTATTGATCGCAATGTTAATACATTTTATACCTATGTTTATGATTTGATTTTAATGTAAGCCGCACAGAGTCACCTTGGGGGAAGAGGTGCAGAAAACCAATTTAATAATTAAAAATAAGTGAAATAAATAAAAAGCAAATATGCAGGTTAAGAGGTTAATAAGTGGTGAGATGCGAATTAGGGTTATAATTTCCAAATTTACATTTGCCAAAGTTCAGGCACTCTTTGTAAACTGCAGAAGGGAGTGAAGTCCCAAATAATATTTTCTTTTATGGTGCCCCACTCTTAATACTTTGTTGTTGTTGTTGAAAAACTACCTGGTTTGCTTAAAATTTGGGACTGACAAATTATCAAATCTCAATCGGGTATGTTGTCATTTCTCTTCAACTGTTTAAAGAAAAAAATGAGATTTGGGGACAAGCACATCAATCAGGAACCTCCTTCCCTTAAAATTCTTCAGAAGGAACCTTACCTTTTCAATTTTAGACCATTTATCCAGCACATCACTCGCAAAATTAAAGTACTTCGGCACTTCTTTGTCCCCGCGATTAATGGCTTCAAACTCCGAAAGATTGAGAGAGGTAAACAGCCTCACGGCTTGGGGCACCGATCTACCAAATCTGCTACTCCAGATGGACTTCAGCAACTTGTGGTTGATGAATAAGATCTTCATGGCTGCGGTGAAGACCATGCAGTTTCTTAAGAGTTGGTTCTTCAGGGAAGGAAGAGATTAGACATGGATTGTTAGCAGGTCAAAGAACACCTAAGCTGGATGGTGAGATGCGTGTTGATTCTTCTCCTTCTAAACTGTCTGTTAGCAGCAGGTAGGGTCCAGAAAATAGTTTTACTCAAGAGAAAAGGCCAATGCAATTATAAACTAGTGGCCCAAACCCATTGAGATGAACGAGGTGGGATAAGGCATAGGTATGGTTGGGTTAGCAATCTGTAACAATCTCTACTATTCTTAGGTTTTCAAGTAAATTTGTAATTTAGCACGATCTGGTGGGACTGTGACTCCCCATCTCTTAAAGGAAATATGCATGGTGTATCTTCTTGTAAGGAGAAAGGAAGCCAGAGTCATGATTTGTAAGCTCCATCAGCAACCAGCCCTTCCAGTTCCTTACCTCTTTCACAATCTTGGGTCAATAAAAACGTTCTGTTGACTACCTTCGTCGAGCCTTTTCTACACCCGTTTGCAGTTTGAGGTTGGCGTACCCCTCAGTAGACACAAGAGATTGAACGTGGGATCAGTAATGGATGGAAACCGAATCCATCAATAATTAATAACTGATGGAAATTGAACAAGGAGAGCGTTAAGCGGGAAATAAGGAGAAATCTTCTGACAGTCATAACAAGCAACCCCCTTGGAACAGAAGTTGCCTTCGGAAGTTGTGGGAGCTTCATCACTGGAGGCTTTCAAAAAGAGACCGGACTGCCATTTGTCAGAAATGGTGTAAGGTCTCCTGCTTGGGCTAGATGACCTACAAGGTGTTCCTTCCATCTCTGTTAATCTGATGTTCTAGCATCATGTTAGTAACATTGAACATTGCTTGTTTCTTTGCCTCTCTTCAAATCCCTCTCCCATATAATTATTCCCAAAACACCCATCACTTGCAAATTCATATCTAACTGAGAAAGAGACCTTAGAAAGTCAATGTTCTCCAAGGTTCCTCACTGCACTCTTGCGAGGACAGATGAGCAATTACGGAAGCCGTAGCAAAGCAGGGGGGCAAATCATCAGCTAGAAATGGCAATGAAGGGTAAAAAATGACACAGTTGTCCTTACCTGAAAGTGATCAGGGGGGCGGTGGCGGGGGGAACAAGCTCTGTTTAACTTGCCATTCAGACGCTTCTACAGGTGGATGGAAGTGTCACCTCTCTTTCTCTCCTGTAAACACGCTTTCAAAAAAGCCCAGAAGATTTATCTTTGTGCAGTAGGTGGCTTTCATGGAAAAGAATTATGCATTTGTGGGAACGGAAGGTTTAAAAAAAAAATCTCCAATTCCACCCCTCCCTTTTCTTTGTTTCTTCTTCTTTTTTTTTAAAGGCAAAACAGTGAAAAGGAGAAGAGAAGGGTATCATTGCTCCAGGATTAATTCCGTGCAGGTGACAGTCATGTAATCTCCCCAAGAGGGGTGGGGCATGGCGGAGGGACATTTCACAGACACATGTCTCACCTCCAGAAGTTGTGGGGTTATTAAGATGAGATTGGACAAGTTCGTCTGAAATGGTATAGGGTATTCTATTCTATTCAACTCTACTCTATTCTACTTCTATTATTTCTATTTCTAATTTCATTCTATTCTATTTTATTCTATTCTACTCTACTTCTATTATTTTATTTCTAATTTCATTCTATTCTATTCTATTCCATTCCATTCTATTCTATTCCCCTTCCTTCTTTCCTTATCTATTCTGTTCTATTCTATTCTATTCTATTGTATTCTTCCTTTCCTTATTCTATTCTACTCTACTTCTATTATTTCTATTTCTAATTTCATTCTATTCTACTCTACTATTATTTCTATTTCTAATTTCATTCTATTCTATTCTATTCCATTCCATTCCATTCATTCTATTCTCCTTCTTTCTTTCCTTATTCTATTCTGTTCTGTTCTATTCTATTCTATTGTATTCTTCCTTTCCTTATTCTATTCTATTCTACTCTACTACTTCTATTATTTCTATTTCTAATTTCATTCTATTCTACTCTACTATATTTCTATTTCTAATTTCATTCTATTCTATTTTATTCTATTCTACTCTACTTCTATTATTTTATTTCTAATTTCATTCTATTCTATTCCATTCCATTCCATTCTATTCCCCTTCCTTCTTTCCTTATTCTATTCTGTTCTGTTCTGTTCTATTCTATTCTATTCTATTCTATTATTCTTCCTTTCCTTATTCTATTCTACTCTACTCTACTTCTATATTTCTATTTCTAATTTCATTCTATTCTACTCTACTATTATTTCTATTTCTAATTTCATTCTATTCTATTCCATTCCATTCCATTCATTCTATTTCCTTTCTTTCTCTTATTCTATTCTGTTCTGTTCTGTTCTATTCTATTCTATTGTATTGTATTCTTCCTTTCCTTATTCTATTCTATTCTACTCTACTCTATTCTATTATTTCTATTTCTATTCATTCTATTCTATTCATTCTATTCCATTCCATTCCATTCCATTCATTCTATTCTCCTTCCTTCTTTCCTTATTCTATTCTGTTCTGTTCTATTCTATTCTATTGTATTGTTCTTCCTTTCCTTATTCTATTCTATTCTACTCTACTCTACTTCTATTATTTCTATTTCTAATTTCATTCTATTCTACTCTACTATATTTCTATTTCTAATTTCATTCTATTCTATTTTATTCTATTCTACTCTACTTCTATTATTTTTATTTCTAATTTCATTCTATTCTATTCCATTCCATTCTATTCTATTCCCCTTCCTTCTTTCCTTATTCTATTCTGTTCTATTCTATTCTATTCTATTCTGTGTATTCTTCCTTTCCTTATATTCTATTCTACTCTACTCTACTTCTATTATTCTATTTCTAATTTCATTCTATTCTACTCTATTATTTATTTCTAATTTCATTCTATTCTATTATTCTATTCTATTCTATTCCATTCATTCCATTCATTCCATTCCATTCCATTCTATTCTATTCCCCTTCTTCCTTATTCTATTCTGTTCTATTCTTCTATTCTATTGTATTCTTCCTTTCCTTATTCTATTCTATTCTACTCTACTCTACTTCTATTATTTCTATTTCTAATTTCATTCTATTCTACTCTACTATTTTTCTATTTCTAATTTCATTCTATTCTTCTATCCATTCCATTCCATTCCATTCAATTCATTCTATTCTCCTTCCTTTTTCTTTATTCTATTCTGTTCTGTTCTATTCTATTCTATTGTATTGTATTCTTCCTTTCCTTATTCTATTCTTCTATTCTACTCTACTTCTATTATTCTATTTCTAATTTCATTCTATTCTACTCTACTTATTTCTATTTCTAATTTCATTCTATTATATTTCTATTGTTTCTATTTTTGTTTCTAATTTTGTTCTATTCTATTTTATTCTATTGTATTCTATTTGTTGTATTTCTATTCTATCTATTCTATTCTATTCTCCTTCTTTCTTTCCTATTCTATTCTATTCTCCCTTCCTTATTCTACTCTACTCTACTTCTATTATTTCTAATTCTAATTTCATTCTATTTCTATTATTTCTGTTTCTAATTTCATTCTGTTCTGTTCTGTCTATTCTATTCTATTCTACTATTCTGTTCTCCTTCCTTCTTTCCTTATTCTATTCTATTCTGCTTCCTTCTTTCCTATTCTATTCTATTTATTCTATTCTATTCTAGTTCTTAAAGATTAGATGATCTCTTGTTTTGTGGGTAAGATAAGGAGGACCAAAGAACATGCTCCTAACATCCTCCATTAAAAGTCATACCCTCACTGAAGTTCACTGGATTTTATGGTGTTTTGTCTTGACGGACCTAGGGAAAAACACTGAAGCTAAAAATGACCATTCCAATTGACCCATAACTTCAATTTAGCTATCCCCCGTCATGAACAGTGTCTGACGGAGAAATAATTGGTTCTCAGCAGGCTGCGAAGCGGCAGCTGAGATCTCCTTTATGTTTGTGTGTTTCTCAAACAGCCTCAGCAGAAAAGAGCACAATTAAGTGTGATAAACAGGCAGTCACTCCGGGGAACTCATTAGAGGTGACTCATTGCGATGAAATTGGCCTTCACCAAGGGGTGGCTTGCTCCTTTCCCCCCCTTTTTTGCTCCTATTTTGTGCGGAGTAGACATATCCTGGCAGAATAATGTCTCCTTGTTCCTCCAGCAAATTAAATTGCATCTTATTATTATTACTAGGTCTTCGGAATAGTGTTTCCTTTTATAAGCCTCTCACTTTTTTCTCCAAATTCTGCCGTGGCCAAAGAACTACACGCTTTCCTGCAACACGATGGAAGAAGCAAATCTGCAAAGCCAAGTACTGTTTCCCCGAAAATAAGACAGGGTCTTATTTTCTTTTGAAACACCTCCCCCCAAATAAGCGCATGGCCTTATTTTCGGGGAGGTCTTATTATACTGATAGTGCTTGACTTACAATCCTTTGTTCAATGAGAGTTCAGAGTTACCACTGAGATGGACCTAGGGAAAAAAACACTGTTGCAGCTCCGGCCCTCTGGAACGGCCCTCCGGCCCTTGGAACGAGCTCCCTGTTGAGATCTGGACCCTTACTACCCTCCAGGCCTTCCGCAAAGCCACCAAGTCCTGGCTGTTCCAGCAGGCTGGGGGGAGCTGAGAAGCATCTACCTCCACGGAAATTGTGAATGTTGGTTTTGTTTTTAATATGTTGTCTTTGTCTCGTTCCCCCCTTTCCCTTGTCTTTTGTGAGCCGCCCGGAGTCCTCCGGAGTGAGCGGCATACAAGACAAATAAATAAATAAATAAATAAATAAATAAATAATAAATAAATAAATAAATAAATAAATAAATAAATGTGCTCTACATGAGGCTGCCCTTGAAGAGCATTCGGCGACTTCAGCTAGTCCAGAATGCAGCCGCGCGAGCGATTGTGGGTGCACCTCGCTTCACCCACGTTACACCTATCCTCCGCGAGCTGCACTGGCTGCCTGTTGATCTCCGGATGCGCTTCAAGGTGCTACTTATCACCTATAAAGCCCTTCATGGTAGCGGGCCTGGGTATTTGAGAGACCGCCTACTGCCAATTACCTCCACTAGACGATACGATCGCATCGATTAGGCCTCCTCCGAATTCCATCTACTAGCCAGTGCAAACTGGCAACTACCGGAGGAGAGCCTTCTCGGTGGCTGCTCCGCCCCTCTGGAACGAACTCCCGTGGAGATTCGGACCCTCACCACCCTTCAATCCTTCGCCGCTTTAAAGATCTGGCTGTCCCGGTGGCCTGGGGTTAAGATTTCAACCCCACCCGAATTGTGTGTCTGTTGTGCTCTTTTAATATGTTGTATTGTTTCCATATTGGAATACTGTTTGTCTTTCCCCCCCTCCTTTTTGAATTGTGAGCCGCCCTGAGTCCCCCCAGGGAAAAGGGCGGCATACAAATAAGGAAATTCAATTCAAATTCAATTCAAATAATAAATAAATAAAAAAAAAGGGACCTAGAACCTGTTCTCAAAGTTACAACTGACACGAACACCCCTGGGTCACGTGGTTGTGATTTGAGCACTTGGCAACCGGATGGCATTTATGACAGCTGTAGTGTTTTGTTCAAAGTTTCGAAGTTTAATGAATTTATATGCCACCCAATCCCGAAGGACTCCGGGCGGCTTACATAAAACAACTCTAAAGAATACTAAAAAATTTAAAATAGAGAGACAAAGCAAGTTAAAAGGACACATCATGCACTCAGCCTTAGTGGGGCTGGACCTCATTCAAGAGGTCAACAGCCCCAGGCCTGCCGGAATAGCCAGTTCTTAGTAGACTTTCGGAAGGCCGAGAGTGGGGAGGGTCCGGATCTCTGGGGGTAGATCGTTCCATAGGGCCGGGGCAGCTATAGAGAAGGCCCTCCCCCGGGGAGCCGCCAGACGACATTGTCTAGTCGACGGCACCCGAGAAGGCCCATCCTGTGTGATCTTATCGGATGCTGGGAGGTATGTGGCAAAGACGGTCTCGTAGATTGTTATTCTTGTGATCTTGATTTGCAACTTCCCAGCCAGCTTGCAACAAGCAAAATCGACGGAGGAAACCTGTTTACTTACCCAGCCGCGTGGTTCACTTTAACAATTGCATGATTTGCTTAACAACCAAATTGGGGTCCGGTCATGGGACGAGACCTTTAAGGATCACATCGCTTACTGTCACTTAAATTGTGGCCCTCAGTTATGGTCCTAACTCCAGGATTGTCTCTGGCTCACTTAATGATTGCATGATTCACTTAACAACCACAGTAAAATGGTTGTAAACACAGGTCCTTTCAGAGCTTTACATAATGTAAGAATTGGTTTCGCCTAGTGAACTGAAAATGTGAGCGTGCGGCTTCAAACCCACAGAGATTTCATGCGCGCAGCTTCCAGCGCACCTTGTCGGGCAGCCGCGGTGAGTAGAGGGGGTGAGGCGCATAAATCAGCTGGGCTGCGAGGGCAGGGCGAGCGAGCCAGAGATTGAGATATATAGGACAGGATAGCGTCGGGGCAGGTGGCGAGCCGAGCCGTGGTAAGAACCAGGGGTCGGCTGCTGGGGGTTCGCAGGGATTCAGGAGAACCTTTAGCTAAGATTCTGTGCAGTCTGGAGAACCCCCAAATCCCACTCTTGGCTGGCCATGCCCACCCCTCCCCTCCCAGGAGTTGAGTTGAGTTTATTGGTCTTGTATCCGCCCACTCCCGAAGGACTCCGGGTGGCTTACATAAACAAGGGAAGGGGATAAATAAACAAAACAACACTTTAAAATACACAACAGTCACAGTTTCCGTGGGGCTGGATATTTCGAAAGCCCCCGGCCTGCTGGAGCAGCCAGGACTTGGTGGCTTTGCGGAAGGCCAGGAGGGTAGTAAGGGTCCGGATCTCCACGGGAGGTCGTTCCAGAGGGCTGGAGCTGCAACAGAGAAGGCTCTCCCCCGGGGAGTCGCCAGCCGACATTGGCTGGCAGATGGGATCCGGAGAAGACCTAACCTGTGAGATCTAATCGGTCTATGGGGTCTTCACACCGCCCGTTTTGGATGCCGGTAAGTGCAGGGTGCGCCCGGAGGCTCAGGGAGGGTGAAAAACTGGGCTACTGGAAGTTCGGGAAGACTGGGCCAGTTTCCAGCCTTCAGAGGGCCTCCGGAACCTGGGAGGCCGTTTTGCCCTCCCGGAGGCTCAAGGAAAGTTGGAGCCCCGGGAGAGCGAAAACATGCCACCATCCCCACTGTGGTGCGCAGAAGGCCGACTACGCCATGCCCACCATGGCAATGCCCACCCAGCAACCAGGAGATACCCCCTTGCTAAAATTTTTGTACCCATTCTGGTTGGAACTTCCAATTTGCTTGAACTGGTCTGAACTGCGGCAGCAGCGCCCGACCAACCGCAGTCCCGCATCGTTAGCAACCTAAATTCTGCTCTCAATTGTGGTCATAAGCCGAGGGACTACCTGTATTCTAGGCTGGATTACTGCAACGCGCTCTATGGGGCTACCCTTGAAAAGTGTTCGGAGACTGCAGCTAGTCCAGAATGCAGCCGCGCGAGCGATATTGGGTGCACCACGGTACACCCACGTTACACTGTCCTCGCGAGCTGCATGGCTACCAATTGGTCTCCAGATGCAATTCAAGGTGTTGGTCATTACCTTTAAACCCCTACATGGCTAGGGCCAGCAACCTGCGGGACCGCCTACTGCCACATACCTCCCTACAGCCGGTGAGATCCCACAGGGTGGGCCTCCTTCAGATGCCATCCCAGACAATGTCGGCTGGCGGCTCCCCGGAGGAGAGCCTTCTCTGTGGCTGCTCCGACCCTTTGGAATGAGCTACCCCAGAGATCCGGACCTTGCCCACTCTCAGGCCTTCAGAAAGCTGTTAAAACCTGGCTGTTCCGGCAGGCCTGGCGCTGTTGACTCATTGTGAGGTCCAGCCCCGATCAGATCGAATGCTGTGGTGATTTTAAATCTGTTGTTTTATTTTTTTATTGTCTTTTCCTCTTTTTGTAAGCCGCTCAGAGTCCTTCGGGATTGGCGGCCTATAATTTTATAAAAAATAAATAATAAATAAATAAATAAATAATAAGCAATAAATAAATAAATTCTAGAGAAAGTACAAAAGCCCAGGGGTTTCTCCTCACTGAAAGTTAGAATCCTTTCCCCCAGGTGCAAACAGCTAATCTGTCCTTTCTCAGAAGCAATTAACTGCTTAGGCCTTGGAGAAGCAAGCTATTCTTCCCAATCCAAACCTGAGATTATTGAGGTATTTAAAATCCACCTAGGGGACAATGCTTGGCGTGGCTCCTTTGGGGGAAACGGATGTGTTTGTTTGCACTCCAATTAATTTATTTTTTCCCTGAAACGTAACAGACCGCTTTGTACTTAATCCATTCCCAGTTGTGGCGATATGCCCACCGAGTGCGTTCCTGCGGAGAAACAAAGCCAGGTCTCAATGGAGGTGAAATTCCCTTCCGTTGGAAAATTGCTCTTCATTTTGGAAACGATAAGAGCGAAAAATGGACACAGCAAAGCATCTCTGTGGGATCCGGAAGACATTCAGAAACGAAAATGAGGCATTTGAGAGCCTTAGAAATTGAATACCCGCTTTCCAGACTGATGTATATTTTTCTAATTGCAAGGATGTGTTGAAATTGGATAGGAGTAGACATAATTGTATGCACAAGACGTTTTATAAGCTAAAGAGGAATAGGACAGAAAATCCTGCTGTGGATGTTACTTGTCTTGGAATGAAAACAATGGTGGGATTCAGCCAGTTCGCACCTATTCGGGAGAAACCGTTGTTAACTTTCTAAGCAGTTCGGAGAACTGGGATTTGGAAGAAATCTTTTTGTTTTTTCCTATCTACAGGGCTAATCCTGTAAGGAAGGCAGGAAGGAAACATTCTGGTGTTGTTCTAGCCTCATCTTCATTGCCCTGCTTACAGAAACTGCCTCTCCGGTTAACCCTTACGACATTGGTACAGCTAAGGCGAAGCGCCCATCGACGTGAGTGACGTTGAGTTGGCCACACCCACTCATCACATGACCACTGAGCCACGCCACCCAGCTGGTCATTAGGACAGAGAAAATGGTTGTTAAATTATTTGAATTCCATCACTGAATGAACGTTGAAAAATTCAATGGAAACCACTTGGAGAGCAACACAGCCAAAGGCACAGCAGAAGTTGGGCTGTTTTTCCCCCTGATCAGATTAGGGAATCTTCCTAAGAAGGGCTTGAGGGATTTTTAGTGTTGCTGTTATCCAGATCAAGTCAGTTCACATCCTTGGTGGATCAAGAGAAGGAAAATTTGGTTCTTCCAAATTTCACAGGGTGATGGGAGGGGGTTGGTGGGGGGGTTGAGGACAGCAAAAGAAAGGGATTTGGGCTAATATGGGCTGGGTTGCCCCAATGAGAATCTATCTGCTGTATGTAACTCCGCACTGGTGACAGGGAAGGACGTACGGCCAGTAAACACTCTGTTACTTCAATCAGTTGCTCAGACTCTACCCAGCAAGGGTCTGGGGTCATTAAAAAATATGATGATAGGCTGGGTTGCCCACCCTTTTCTAGATGGCAAATTGCCTGGTCCATATCGGTGAAAGCCAGCAGGTTCTGACAGTTCTGGAGACCGGTAGCAGAAATTTTGAGTAGTTTGGCGAACCGGCAAACGCCACCTCTGACTGGCCCCAGAGTGGGGAGGGAATGGGGATTTGCATTATTCTTTCCTGCCACACTCACCAGCCACGCCTCACCCACAAAGCCACGCCCACAGAACCAATCATAAAATTTTTTGAATCCCACCATGAATTGAGTATATATTAAACAATAACCAAATCTTGTAGGGTTCCTGTTGTGGCCCAGCAGGAGCCATTGGAGCTGCAAACAGACTCGGACAGCGAGGGGCCCTATGAGTTGGCTCTGGAAGATGTGAGGACCCTGACAGGATTTCCGACTCCAAGCAGGGACCAGAGAGGCTGGTGTCACCAGGAGGCGCCTGAGACATGGAGCAGTGGTGAAAGCCAAAGGGAGTTGGTCCTGGATGCCAGGCAACGGCGGGGTGATAGACGCAGAGAACAACTACACAGATCAGAAGATAATTGGACCCAGGTGGTTGTAATTAGGCTCCTCTCAAGAGAGTATATAAGGAGAGACTTTGGGAGGAGACCGTTTGCAGGATTCAACTTCATACCAATGCTGGAGAAGCTGTTATCTGTATCTGTTGGAGTCTGGGTTGCTGCCAAGGTTCTTTATCTGTTCCTTCGTGTTTGAGTTTTCAGCCACCAAGATTTATAACCCCTGCCAATAAAGTGTTGTGGCATTCCAGCTAAGCTTGTCTCAGCATTCGTTACTGTACGGAGGTGGGGGGGGGGGAGTCCGAACAGTTCCCCTTTAGCTGGTGTACGGTTTGCTTGTTTATAAAAATCTACAGGCCACCCATCTTACCTCAAGTAATTCTGGTGGCTTACAATCACAAAGAAAAAACTATATAAATTTACAAACACAGTAAGTTAATAACTTTACTTGTTATGATAACTTGTGTAATAACTTATAACAAATAAGTTATAAGTTAATAAGTTAATACAGGTGTCAGGCCTGCATTTATATTCCTTTTAGAATTTTGGCCTGCCACACTTTCTCTTATTTCATTATGCTGTTTCTTTAAGTATAGTCATGGGAGGGGGGATTAGAAGGAGTAGGATTTTGGAATGTATTGTTTTTCATTCTTTGCTAGAAGTCAAAGTCATCCTTTGTCTCCGCACTTTCACACCTGACTGGAAGAAGCTGGGCATGGATGCCAGCGTGGAAGGAGAAGATTGGACCATGCGATGGACTGTGGTGTGGGGGACAAGATCATGAACTTTTAACTGGGTGGGATTCTGATGTCATTTCCAGTATTGGGATTCCATAGCATAGTGCCAACATGTCTGTCTTATTAAATTGGAACTTTAAGGATGCTCTGCCTTCGATTTGATTTGGAACGCTGACAACAGGGCCAACTGTGACCTGGATGATTGAGACAGAGGGACAGAGGAGGCGTAGAGGCATAGAGTGGTATTTGATTTTTGCACTTTCTCCAGTTGAATTGTAGTGAAGAAAGCAGTAAACCTTTTCAGACAATTTAGGAGGGTTAATCAGCCATTAGCAATAGGACTTATATACCACTTCCCAGTGCTTCACAGCCCTCTCTAAGCGGTTTACAGAGTCAGAATACGTCCCCAACAATCTGGGTCTCATTTACTACCTCAAGCAGTAGTAAAAAAAAATTGAATTTCATCATGGTCCATATGTGTATTTATTTACTAAATGTTTATTTATTTATTTCTATCCTGCCTTTATTATTTGTACAAATAAGTCAAGGCGGCGAGCATATCCCACACGACCTCCTCCCCCCACATTGTCCCCAGAACAACAATCCCGAGAGGTGGGTTGGGCTTAGATAGAGGGACTGGCCCAAAGTCACTCAGCTACTTTTGATGCCTACAGCAGGACTAGAACTCACCATCTCCCGTTGATTGGCCCAAAGTCACCAGTTGATCGCCTATCTCACCGCTGATTCTGGCAAAATAACAAAAAGACAGCCTCCACCAAGTCCTATGAGCTCCAGAATCCATTAGGCCTCCTCCCATTCTTTTTCTCAACAGCCCCTTTTGGATTTTTCCGGAAATTGTCTTAGGTAGGTCTTGAACAAACTCGATCTAACGAAAGAGAATGAAATTGTATTTAAAAAAAAAATAGAGAAAAAAAAGGATATTGGCCATTCAAGGTAATCAAAGACTAGGAATACTACCTACTTCCCTGAAAACACGACCTCCCCAGATAATAAGCCCAATGGGGCTTTTGAGCGCATGTGCTAAAATAAGCCCTCCCTGAAAAAAGCCCTCCCTGAAAATATTGCAAGACAGCAGTAGCCATGAGATGACCACGCTCGCCATCTCCTGCACCTCAAAATAATAAGACCTCCCAAAAATATTGCCACACAGCAGCAGCCTGAGGGGACACGCTCGCCACCTCCTGCACCTCAAAAATTATAAGAATCCCCGAAAATATTGCCACACAGCAGCAGCCATGAGGGGACCATGCTCGCCACCTCCTGCACCTCAAAAATTATAAGAAATCCCCGAAATATTGCCACACAGCAGCAGCCATGAGGGGACCACACTCGCCATCTCCTGCACCTCAAAAATAATAAGACCTCCCCAAAAATATTGCCTCACAGCAGCAGCCATGAGGGGACCACATCGCCACCTCCTGCACCTTAAAAATAATAAGACCTCCCCAAAAATATTGCCTCACAGCAGCAGCCATGAGGGGACCATGCTCGCCATCTCCTGCACCTCAAAAATAATAAGACCTCCCCAAAATATTGCCACACAGCAGCAGCCATGAGGGGACCACACTCGCCACGTCCTGCACCTTAAAAATAATAAGACCTCCCCGAAAATATTGCCACACAGCAGCAGCCATGAGGGGACCATGCTCGCCACCTCCTGCACCTTAAAAATTATAAGACCTCCCCAAAAATATTGCCACACGCAGCAGCCATGAGGGGACCATGCTCGCCATCTCCTGCACCTCAAAAATAATAAGACCTCCCCAAAAATATTGCCACACAGCAGCAGCCATGGGGACCATGCTCGCCACCTCCTGCACCTTAAAAATAATAAGACCTCCCCAAAAATATTGCCACACAGCAGCAGCCATGAGGGACCATGCTCGCCATCTCCTGCACCTCAAAAATTATAAGACTCCCCAAAATATTGCCACACAGCAGCAGCCATGAGGGGACCATGCTCGCCCCTCCTGCACCTTAAAAATTATAAGACCTCCCCAAAAATATTGCCACACAGCAGCAGCCATGGGGGACCATGCTCGCCATCTCCTGCACCTCAAAAATAATAAGACCTCCCCCAAAATATGCCCACACAGCAGCAGCCATGAGTGGACACAACTCGCACCTCCGCACCTCAAAATAATAAGACCTCCCCGAAAATATTGCCACACAGCAGCAGCGATGAGGTGACCACACTGCCCGCCTCCTGCACCTAAAAATAATAAGACCTCCCCAAAAATATTGCCACACATGCAGCAGCCAATGAGGGACCACACTCGCCACCTCTGCACCTCAAAAATAATAAGACCTCCCCAAAAATATGCAAAACTAGCAGCAGCCATGAGGGGATCACACTCGCCCATCTCCTGCACCTCAAAAATAATAAGACCTCCCGAAAATATTGCCACACAGCAGCAGCCATAAGTGGACCATGCTCACCATCTCCTGCACCTCAAAAATAATACGACCTCCCTCGAAAATATTGCCTCAACAGCAGCAGCCATGAGGGACCACACTCACCACCTCCTGCACCTCAAAAATAATAAGACATCCCCGAAAATATGCCACACAGCAGCAGCACGAATGGGACCATGCTCTCCGTCTCCTGCACCTCAAAAATAATAAGACCTCCCGAAAATATGCAACACAGCAGCCAGCACGAGGTGACACTGCTCTCCCGTCTCCTGCACCTCAAAAATAATAAGACCTCCCCGAAAATATTGCAACACAGAAGCAGCCACGAGGTGACCATGCTCTCCGTCTCCTGCACCTCAAAAATAATAAGACCTCCCCGAAAATATTGCAACACAGAAGCAGCTACAAGGTGACCATGCTCTCCGTCTCCTGCACCTCAAAAATAATAAGACCTCCCCGAAAATATTGCAACACAGCAGCAGCCACGAGGTGACCATGCTCGCCGTCTCCTGCACCTCAAAAATAATAAGACCTCCCCGAAAATATTGCCAACACAGCAGCAGCCACGAGGTGACATGCTCTCCAGCCTCCCTGTACCTCAAAACTAAATAAGACCTCCCCGAAAATATCTGAACACAGCAGCAGCCAGAGGTGACCACGCTCGCCACCTCCTGCACCTAAAAATAATAAGACCTCCCCAAAAATATTGCCTCACAGCAGCAGCCATGAGGTGACCACACTTGCCACCTCCTGCACCTCAAAATAATAAGACCTCCCCAAAAATATTGCCACACAGCAGCAGCCATGAGGGGACCACACTCGCCACTCCTGCACCTTAAAAATAATAAGCCTCCCCAAAAATATTGCCTCACAGCAGCAGCCATGAGGGGACACACTCGCCATCTCCTGCACCTCAAAAATAATAAGACCTCCCCAAAAATATTGCCTCACAGCAGCAGCCATGAGGGGACCAACTCGCCTCTCCTGCACCTCAAAAAATAAGACCTCCCCGAAAATATTGCCACAGCAGCAGCCATGAGGGGACCACTCCATCTCCTGCACCTCAAAAATATAAGACCTCCCCGAAAATAAGGCCAAGCGTTTTTTCGGGGATCAAAAGAAAATAAGACCCTGTCTTGTTTTTGGGAAAACACAATAGTGTTACCTTTGTTTAAGGTTGCATTAACAAAAGCTTGCAAGTCTGGAAGTGCATATCTCCTCTCTCACTTTAAAGTTAAGAAAGAGGGAGGGTCCCTTCTGAAATGCTTGCCCACCCATTCATTCTGTGGGTACAGCTGTCCCCTATCTGATCATTGCCTCCTTCTCCTCAAGTTCAAACAAGACTTGAGTCTGTGGTCGTGCCAGCACTCACCTTTCTGGGGTACTTATAGGGAGCTGTAATTTTCTTCACATGTCCTTGCAGCTCCACACTTAATTTATCTCTGTCTTGTGATTGATAGGCAGGCGTTAGGATGATGAATGCTTTGACCACCTACAGCCAAGTCAGGATAAAAGAAGATGAATTACAAGTGGTCTCAGATGTTCAGCGCTGACAGATGCCCTAATTAATTCTTGAGTCTCAAGCCAAGTTTCAAAAGAAAACCAGTTATTTATTAGATTTGGTTTGGTTGGTTTGGTTTATTGGATTTATATGCCGACCTTCTACCAAGGACTCAGGGCGGCATACAACATTAAAAAAAACACAGATTACAAAAAAAAAAAGATAGAATATCCAAAAAACAATTAGGAATAGCATGTCGGCAGCTACTCGGGTGAGGTCAACTCTGTGGTATGTAGCCTATGGTTCAACTTTGACCCTGTTTCCCCATCCTCTCAGTCTGTCATAAATCACATTCTCCAACGAGGCATTTGTGGACTGTAGAGGTCCACACATCACAAGCGGCTTTGGCAATCTGAGATCCGACCCTGGAAGAAGGTATGCGTGAAATTTGCTGCCTATGGCAACTCGAGAGGAGACTAGAAATGCTTTTGCGAGTTGACATCAAGGTTTGCGCAAAGGTCACTTTCTGGTACTATAGGATGAATGCTGAATAATAATGTTAGTGAAAAAATGATAATACTATAGTGATAGTATCCTGAGGGTGATCCCAAAACAACCCGGCCAAGAGCCACAGTGGTGCAGTGATGAGAATGCAGTACTGCAGGAGATGTCGTCTGTTCAGTCTGTGTTGTTCTCGCCTTCTTTCCACTCTCCGTGCTCTTGGATCAGGAGGGGGTGGCCCTTGCTCCTTGCCTGAGCTCTGCCTCTCATGTTCATCCTGCCCTGTCCTCCCTATCTACAAGCTGCCCTAATCTTGAAAGCCCTTCCCTTCCCCATTTTCCTCCGAAGCCAATGAAGCCAGCCCCTCAATCTCGTTGGCTCTCTTTCCCCGCAGAGTCAGACTCTGACAGGGGAATGACAATAACCCAGCATAACGGACACGTTACCTCTCCTTGATGGGATCTGGGCTGCTAACAACAGCGGCTTCAGCTACTGCAGGGTGCTTCATCAGCGCGTGCTCCACTTCAAATGGGCCAATGCGATATCTAAACAGGAGAATACCATAAATCAAGGGAGACACTGTAGATTGAAGTCCAAAAGGAGAGGTGGCGCAGTGGTTAGGGTGCAGTACTGCAGGCCACTTCAGCTGACTGTTATCTGCAGTTCAGTGGTTCTAATCTCACCGGCTCAAGGTTGTCTCAGCCTTCCATCCTTGAGGTGGGTGAAATGAGGATCCAGACTGTGGGGGCGATATGCTGACTCTGTAAACCGCTTAGAGAGGGCTGAAAGCCCTATGAAGCGGTATATGTCTAACTGCTATTGCTATTGCTATAAAAGCTCCAGTTTGATCCGAAGAGGCCATTGGTGGCTACTCAGCTGTCGATAGACCAAAGGTTAAGGGATACTGGCAGCTACACAGAATAAAATACTTAATTGCTTTCCAAATTTAACAGGAAGCATTTGATTTTTGGCAAGTCATTGTGCCTGATGTGTTTATGTACCCAGAGCTTTCTTGTATACTCAATTGAAGGAGCCAAAATACCTCTGAGCCAGTGTGGGATTCAATTTTTTTTTACTACCGGTGTGGATGGCTTGGTGGGCGTGGCAGGGGAAGGGTACTGCAAAATCTCCAGTCCCTCCCCGCTCCAGAGAAAAGTTACTGCAAAATCCCCATTTCTTCACGGATCGCTGGCAGAGAATAGATGGGAGAGGGCCAGTCAGAAGGGCCAGTCAGAGGTGGTATTTACCGGTTCTCCGAATTACTCCAAATTTTCGCTACCGGTTCTCCAAACTGTCAGAACTGCTGAATACCACCTCTGCTCTGAGTATGCATGAAAAGTAGAACATGGAAATTGGAAGGTCACTGAAATCTCAGTACACAAAGGGGTGGTTCCTGCCAGTTCTAACCTCTTTATAGAAGAGGTTCCACAAATCTACAGTGCCGTTAGAACGGTTCCAGCTCCCTCCCCCTTCCCCCGTCTGCACATCATCAAGATGAAGAGCAAGAGAGGAATTCTGGGAGGTGAAGTCCACAAGTCTTAAAGCTGTCAAGTTTGAACACCCCTGGGGTTTTTTTTCTAAGGGGTTAGGGGTGCAATGGTCTTGAAACTTGACAGCTTTAAGACTTGCGTGCTTCAAATGCCAGAGTTTCTGAGCCAAATTTGGTTGCTAAGCAAGAGCGTTGTTAAGTGAGTTTCACCACATTTTACAAGTTGGCCACACCCACCCAGTCACATGACTGCCAAGATACTCCCACTCGGTCACACGGCCGGCAAGCCACTCCCACCAAGCAGGCCACACCTACAGAAGAGGTTCTAAAATATTTGAAACCCACCAGTGATACACACCTTGGAGACCTCAAAATGTTGGTTCATTGATGGAAATGTTTTAATAGTGCTGATTTAATGACTTTTGATTTTGTTCATGTTGATGGAATCTCTCTCTCTCTCTCCTTGTCTCTTCTCTCTCTGGGGTGGTAGTCTATCAGTGGTGGGTTTCAAAATTTTTGGAACCTACTCTGTGGGCGTGGCTCCTTTGTGGGAGTGGCTTGCGGTCTGTGACCTGGTGGGAGTGGCTTGCCGGCCATGTGTTTCTCTCTCTCTCTCTCTCTCCTTCCTTTGTCTCTCTGTCCCTTTTTTCTTTCATCTCTCCTCTTCTTTCTCTCTTTTTCTTTCTTCTTCTTTCTTCCTCCTTCCTTCCTTCTTCCTTCCTTCCTTCCTCTCTTCTCTCTTGTCAGTGTGTGTGTGTGTGGTCTGTGTGTCTGTGTGTGGGGCAGTGCTGGGTTTCAAAAATTTTGGAACCTCTTCTGTAGGTGTGGCTGCTTTCCGGGTCCACTGGTGGAACCTCTTCTAACCGGTTCGGTAGATTTGACGAACCGGTTCTACCGAATAGGTGCGAACTGGTAGGAACCCACTCTGCTATCATGTAATGCAGGATTGAGTATCGGGCCTGTGAATGCATCTAGATTTTGCATTGCCATTGTTGGCGCGAAGCATCTCAGATATCTTGCAAAGTTAGAAACAAAGTTTACCCAGAAGACAAGATGATATCATCTGCTTGCAACGAACTGGATGTATCCATCTTCATCCATGAGTCCTCTGTCTCCAGTGATGTAGTAGTCTCCGTACCGTAGAGGCAGTTTTTTCTGGATCGTTCTAAGGGCAAAGAAGCAGGCAATTCACTCCTCACATTCTTCGCTGGGTGGCTACAACATTGAGCCCACACTTGTGAATGTGATCCATCACTGGACTATCATGGGGTGGAAACCCCATACTCTCTGCATGGGTGGTAGCCTCATAATTCAGCCTTGTTCAGAATGGGGCCGCGCGAGCAATATTGGGTGCACCGAGGTACATCCACGTTGCACCTGTCCTCCGCGACCTGCACTGGCTACCAATTGGTCTCCAGACGCAATTCAAGTGTTGGTTATTACCTTTAAAGCCCCTACATGGCTTAGGCCAGCGTACCTTCGTGACCGCCTACTGCCACATACCTCCCAGCGGCCAGTAAGATCCACAGATTGGGCCTCCCTCAGATGCCGTCAGCCAGACAGTGTCGGCTGGCGGGCCCCCGGAGGAGAGCCTTCTCTGTGGCTGCTCCGACTCTTGGAATCAGCTACCCCCAGAGATCCAGACCATACCCACTCTCATGGCCTTCAGGAAAGCTGTAGAAACCTGGCTGTTCCGACAGGCCTGGGGCTGTTGACCTCATTGTTGAGATCCAGCTCCGATTAGAATGAATGTATGTGGTGGTGTGATTTTGTCTTTTTCTCTCTCTTTTTTTCTCTCTTTTTTTTTTGTAAGCCACCCGGAGTCCTTTGGGAATTGGGCGGCATATAAATTTTTGATAATAATAATAATAATGTTGCAACCCACAGGATCATAAAGTAGAACGTTCTCAACAATCTCAACTCTTCCCCATCTCCCTGCTCATTGGTGTTCGACCTAGGGTTCCTGAGAAAGCGGTAAATTATAATCTTACTCCCCAAAACCCTCGTTTATTTATACGGCTGTAAATTGTGGTCATTAAACAGTCTGCAAGGCTTCACAAACAGTCTGTGGGAATGCGGCCAGAGACCTAACTGCCAAAGGCAGAGCAAGGCCAAACTTAGCACAGAGTCAAACAGAACTTCTCAAAGCTTGAACGAGCAGATGAACTAATTGCTTCCTGCAAAAGGTTCACATCCAATTTGTTCCTCTTTTATGTCATATGGGAGGAGTCAATCATCTCCAAGCCTTACTCCCAAGTCGACTCTGTTTTCTGGCAGCTCTGCACATGCGCACACTGGAAACAGGCTCCCACTGTTCTTCTGCCTTGCTGATATCAGGCTACGGAGGGTTCGGAGGCAGCAATAACTATTAGATGGTCTTGGGCCCCCTCTCTGCCTCTGATGCAAAGCCCTTGTCCGAGTCTTCCCCAGACTCCAGGACTGACCCATGTTCCTCCCCAACCTCCTCGCTGTCCGTATCTGCTGCCAGCTCTGGCACAACAATTGGTCAGCAGTTATCCAATCAGATCTCCCTATGTACACCACGATATCATTGATTCGCCCAAAGTGGGCTGGCATAGGGTGGTCTTGGGACCAACAATTGTCCCCTGTGTTGTAGCTTTCCAACTTCCACGTTGGGAACTGAGAAGGACTGAAGCTTCATTTGAAGCTTCATCCTTGGTCCTTTCTGTAGGTTCTCTTGATCACTGCAAGAGCTAAAGGACAATGGCTGGTGCTGTCACCCCTAACCTCTTCTACTTCTTGAAATTTGTTTGAGGGGTTCTCCCTTACCACATAGCCACTGAAAAGACCCACAAACGTTTGCGGCTTGATCTTCACGGCGATGTCTCCTTCTTCTCCGGGAGGAAGACGATGGTTATTTTCATCAATGATCTAAAAAAAAAAGGACATTCAAGCTTCCCTTTTGATTGGGGCGGGGCTAACCTCCTTGGCTAGCAGATTCATTGTAATGTACAATTCTCATGGTATTAGGTTATGCTATGCCAAGGAATCCCCCCCCCCTTATAATTCAGGTAGTCCTCGAATTACGACCAAAACCGAGCCCCATATTCTGTTGTTGTGAGAATTTCTATTGTTGTGTTCTGTTTGTTGGTGAATTTTGCCCCCTTTTACAACCTTTCTTGCCACCGTGTTAAGCGAAATCACTGCAGCTGTTAATAGCAAGGGTTGTTAAGCGAATCTGATTTTCCCATTGTCTTTGCTGGTCAGAAGGTTGCAAAAAAAAAAGGGATCATATGACCCCGGGATATGGCAACCGTCATAAACGTGAATTGGTTGTCAAGTGTCTGAATTTTGACCATGTGAGCACAGGGATGCTGCAATGGTTGTTAAGTGTGAAAAATGGTCATGAGCCTCTTTTTTCGGGGCCATTGTAACTGTGAAAGGTCATTAAGTGAAGTGCAAGTTGAAGACTACCTGTAGTGATGACGATCATCATGTTCATTTAATGACCCCATAATCCCTTGCGGGGTAGAGTCTGGGCAACTGAATGAAACTAGCAGAATGTTTGAATGGCCGGATGCCTTCCAGTCGCCATTGCGGAGTTTAGTTCGGCAGATATATTTCTCATTGTGCCCAGAGAGAGAATATCTGCCTCTACCTAGGATGAACTCTCAGCCTCCTGATTGTGAGGCGAGAGCACCACCTCTAGGCCACCGCACTACTCCACTACCTCTATGATGATATCCAGGACAAAACGGACTTACCTGGATATCAACACCAGAAACAGGTTTTCCAATGAATCCAGGTTTAATTTTCATCCCTTTTGCAGTGCCGCATAGCAAGGACTGTGAGGACAAATGATAGGAATGCAATTAAGTTAAGCTTACCATCCAAATTTGCTCATGTGACTCTGGGGATGCTGCATTCGTTGTAAGTGTGGGGGTTTGCTTGTAAATCTCATGTTTTCAGTGCCGTTGCAACTTTAAATGCTCACTAAACATATGTTTGTGTTGCGGCCCGCAGCAGCCAGTGGAACTGGCAGCAGATTCAGACAGCGGCAGCTCCGCTAGCCGCTGGCAGGCCACAACACATCCTTCACTCCAGCTCCTGCAGGGGATATGACAGGGGATCGTCAAATGGGCATCCCGTGGGAAACAGTGATGTCCCCGGATAATCCTTTCAACCTGGAAGGATCTCGGTGCTTCAGAGTGCGTGCATGCATTGACCTCCTCACATTCTGGCTTGGTGAACTGAAGTCAGGGTCTCAGCTGATGTTGTGGCCTGCCAGTGGCCAGTAGAACTGGCAGCAGAGTTGGACAGTGAGGAGGTTGGGGAGGAACATGGGCCAGTCCTGCGGGCTGAGGAAAGCTCAGACGAGGGTTCTGCATCGGAGGCAGAGAGGGAGATAGACAGCAGTGAGGCAGAGGAACAGCTGGAGCCTGTTCCCAGTGTGTGCCTGCGCAGAGCTGCCAGAAGACAAGAACATCTAAGAAAGCAGGGTCAACTTGAGAGTAAATCCGTATCTTGAAGGTGATTGGCCTCTCCCATAGGAACCAAAAGAGGAAACAAATGGGGAGGGGTCTTTTGCAGGAAACAATTTGTTCCTTCGGTCATTTAAGAGTGGAAAGTTCTGTTTGTGACTATAAGAGACTCTGTGCCAAGTTTTGCCTTGCCCTGTGTCTGGAAACTTAGTTATTTGGCAGCTCGCCAAACGAGATAAGGTTCGTGTTGATAAACATTCCTCTGAAAGACTGTTTGCTAAGCCTTGCTGACTGTGAATGAAAGGGGTTTTTGCTCTGCTAATTGCTTTTTAAGGAAGCTTGGCTCAGAACAGCTGAGTAAGTCTGGAAAAGTTCCATGCGTTTGTTTTCCGGACCTTTTCACCTGAACATTTATATTAAAGACACAACTGGTTGCAAACTTACACTTTCTGTCTGCCCGTAGAGTTCACGGATATCCAACCCAGTTTCTGCTTTCCAGTCTTTGAGCACTTCTAGGTTGCTTGGTTCGCCACCAGCCAAACAGGTGTGCAGACTCTTGAACTTATACCTGAACGAAGAGAAGGAGAAAGCAATTTTCCTTCAGAGAAGGGACCTTGGCAGAAGCTGGGACAAGTAATGGGAGCTCCTCTGTTATGCGGCGCTAGGGATTCGAATTGCCGAACTGCCGAACTGCCAACCTTTTCTGATCGACAAGCTCAGCATCTTAGCCACTGAGCCACTGCGTCCCTTGATACAAAATTACAAAAGAGTTAAAGCATCCCAGATGTCCTTCTTCTTAGGCAAATCAGTTGTACCTGCTAACATCGTGTTGGAGCAGCATCCGAAAATTGTTGGCGTGCCACAAAAGGTTGTCACCGGATACTTGGCAAGAGACTGAGTAAAAGGGAGGAAGCCATTTTTAATACCACTGAGTGAGATTTGGCACTCAAGGAGAAATATAGAGAAATATAGAGAAATATAACTGAGTAATTGAGTCGGGCAGTATTCAGCAGATTCTGACCAGTTCTGGAGAAACGGTAGCGGAAATTTTGAGTAGTATGGAGGGTTTCACCGACAATGTGCGCCTGACAAAGCGCACTGACAAAACCGCAGCGAGAAAAAACTGCGAGGTCGAAAGCGCGCCCACAGAAGCGCGCCGACAAATGCGCGCCGACGAAAGCGCGCCATCAAGAAACAACACGAAAACAACGTAATAACAACATAATAACAACGTAATAACCCTAACCCTAACCCTAACTCTTACCTTAACCCTAATCGCGCTTTTGTGGATGCGATTTTGTCGGCGCTCTTATGTGGGAGTGCTTTCGACCTCACGGTTTTGTCGGCGCGGTTTTGTCGGCGCGGTTTGTCGGGTGCACATTTGATGGGTCACGGTATGGAGAACGGCAAACACCACTGGCTGGCCACACCCCCATCTATTCTCTGCCTCCCAAGTCAGGAGGTAATGGGGATTTTGCGGTATCCTTCCCCTGCCATGCCCACCAAGCCATGCCCACCAAGTCACACCCACAGAACCGGTAGTAAAAAATTTGAATCCCACCACTGAATTGAGTAATACATAAACAAATAACCAAATCTTGTAGGGTTCCCCCATAGCTGGTGTACAGTTTGTTTGTTTATAAAATCTATAGGCCACCCATTTTACCTCAAGGTAATTCTGGTCGCTTACAATCACAAAAGATAAATATATAAATCTACAAAGACAAATAAGTTAATAACTTTGGTACAACTACGACCTGGATGATTGAGACAGAGGAACAGAGGAGGTGTGGCCATAGAATGGATATTTGATTTTTGTACTTTCTCCAGTTTGATTGTAGTGAGGAAAGCAGTTTTTCAGACAATTTGGGAGGGTTAACCAGCCATTAGCAATAGCACTTAGACTTATATAATCTGGGTCCCCCATTTTACCCACCTTGGAAGGCTGGAAGGCTGAGACAACCTTGAAATTATATGTAACTTTGGGGAGACTCACTGTCTACCTGTATGGGACTTTTCAAATAAGGCCCCTGAGTTCTTACCTCTAAAACTACTTTGGGATCGAACTGGAGCGAGCCATGTTGAAATATACACGATCCTTGGCTCCAAGTAGAGTAGAAAGATCCTATGGCAATTTAATCCAGCCAGGATCAGAAAGACCCCACATAATGTCAGAAGAATTCAGATCCAACAATTCCCTGTTAATAAAAGAAAAGCCAATAGATATTTTGTGAATGACATTAAGACTCAAACTGTAGGGTGGTACAGTGGCCTAGAGGTGGCGCTCTGGCCTCACAATCAGGAGGTTTGATCCTGGATAGAGGCAGATATTTCTCTCTCTGGGCACAATGAGAATATATCTGCTGAACAAAACTCTGTACTGGTGACAAGAAGGGCATCTGGCACTAAACACTCTATTCTGTTGTATTAGTATTAGTATTAGTATTTGGTTTATTTGTATGCCGCCCTTCTCCAGGAGGGACTCAGAACGGAGAACAACTTAAAGGGGAAAGGGAACATAAACAACAGTACACATAATTAAAATACACGAAAATCACACAGCCATACCAGTCAAGAGGGGAGGGAACTCATCAACCCCAGGCCTGCTGGCACAGCCAGGTTTTGACGGCTTTCCGGAAGGCCTGGAGAGAGGTGAGGGTCCGGATCTCCGGGGGGAGTTCATTCCAAAGGGCTGGAGCTGCTACAGAGAAGGCCCTCCCCCGGGTAGTAGCCAGATGGCATTGGCTGGTGGACGGAACCCGGAGGAGGCCGACCCTGTGAGATCTTGACGGGTCTTTGGGAGGTAAATTGGCAGCAGGCGGTCTCTCAAGTACCCAGGTCCCAATACCATGAAGGGCTTTATAAGTTACGACTAGCACTTTGAAGCGTATCCGGAGACCGATCGGTAGCCAGTGCAGCTCGCGGAGGATAGGTGTAACGTGGGTGTACCGAGGTGCACCCACAATCGCTCGCGCGGCTGCATTCTGGATGTTGCCCAGACTCCATCCCACGAGGGATTATGGGGCCATTAAAAGAAGAAGATGATGATGATTAAGACTCAAACTGTAGCAGCCATTGTAGAGGTCATCATTCTCATAAAGGGATCAGGTCACAGAAGCCGCAAGATGAGTTTATTTAGAAATTGCTAAAGAGGTAGTCCTCAACTTAAGACCACAACTGAGCCCAAAATCCCTGTTGCTAAGCGAGACGTTTGTTCAGTGAATTTTGCCCCATTTTACAACCTTTCTTGCCCCAGTGGTTAAGTAAATCACTGCAGGTGTTAAGTGAGCCACACCGTTGTTAAGTGAATCTGGATTCCCTGTTGATGTTGCTTGTCAGATGGTCGCAAAAAGGGGATCGCATGATCCCAGGACACTGGAATTGTCATAAATGTGAGTCCGTGGTCAAGCGGACTGAATTTTGATCGTGTGAGCATGGGGAATGCTGCAATGGTCATAAGTGTGAAAAACAATTGTAAGTTGCTTTCAGTGCCATCGCAGCTTTGAACCACTGGGTTGTAAGTACCATTTGAATGAATGGGTTGCAAGTCAAGGACCACCTGTAATGTCAGGTACTGAGGATTTAATAGCTGCCAGTTGATGTAAGGTTGTAAGCTGTGAACTGTAAGCTGATGCAATGAGGATGATTCAGCAATACAGGTGTAGCTAGTTTAAGACGCTGGTGGGGTCTTTTGCTGTTTTAAGAGGTGTCTATATATAGGTGGCCATTAGAGGGTCTCTCCTCTCTCAGTCTCTCTCCCCCCCCCCCCTCTCTCTCTCTCTCTCTCTCTCTCTCTCTCTCTCTCTCTTTCTCTCGTCATGTATCTCATTTCTCTCCTTGTGTCTGTAGCTGGGTGGTAAGGGATTTATCTACCATGTGTATGTCTGTATATATGTATATACCAGGGGTGGATTTCTCGCCCCGTTCCAACCGGTTCGGTTGGAACGGGGCCGGCGGCGTCCTCGTGCACGTGCATGGTGCACGCATGCGTACTAGCATCTGCGCGACGCTCCAGCTGCTCCTGGACAATCGCGCAGGCACTGTATGCGTCCTGCGCATGCGTGGAAGCGCAGAACTCGTCAAAACCGGGTAAGGACCGCAGGCGGGCGGGCACGCCCTTCGCCGTTCCCGGAAGTTACTTACTTCCGGGTTCGGCGACCAACCGGTTCGCAGGGACCGCCACGAACCGGTTGAAACCCACCCCTGGTGTATACAAACCACTATGAATTGTCTAAAGGCTTTGTGTGCTGTGTGCTCTGTTTTGCTCCTGGGTTTCTCTCATAATAATAGTTATGCTGCCAAAACTCTGACATGTAATCAGTCAATTAATCAATGGAGAGATACATAGGGATGGGTCAAATGCAGACCCATAGAACTACCTTGCAATACTGCCCAGCCCAAAGCCCAAACTGCCATGGGAATGTTGCACCATTTTGGGGTAGCCTGTAGTCCCACTGGTGAAGTAGATGGTCATCGGATCAAGACTCTTCGTCTGAACAGGTTGATGCTGGTCAGGGGCGGCTCTGCAAAAGAGAAGAAGGGAAGATTAGCTCATCTGTCTGGAACCCGCACTGCCTATCAGACATTAATACAATTGAGCGAGTCCAGAAGAGCTCATCTGCTCACAACAGATTCCCTTCTGCCACCAGACTTGGGATTTTGGGCTCAGACAACTTAGAACTATGCCCCCTTTGGTGTGACCTGAGCACAGTACCCAAAATTATCTGTTACAATGTTCTACCTGTCAGTGACGACTTCAACCTTCAACCACAACAACACAGGAGCCACAACCGATACAACTTTTTTAAAGGTAACCCGCTCCAAACTGATTGCAAGGACAACAAGGAGGAGGAGGAGGAGGAGAAGTTAGAAGCAGAAGAAGAAGGTAGAAGAGAAGAAGTAGAAGTAAGACAGAAGTAGAATAGAGAAGTTCAGAAGAGAGACGAAGAAGAAGGAAGAAGAACGACGAAGGGGAGGGAGGAGTGAGAAGGAGAGAAGAAGAAACGAAGAAGCAGAAGAAGGGAGAGGCGGAGGCGGAGGAAGAAGAAGAAGAAGCAGAAGAAGAACAGAAAGCAAGAGAAAGAAGAAGAAGAAGGGGGAGGAGGATAAGAAGAGGAGGAGGAGGAAGAGAGGGAGAAGGAGGAGGAGGAGAAGATGAAGACAAAGAAGAAGAAGAAGGGGGAGGAGGAGGAGGAGGAGAAGGGGAGGAGGAGAAGAAGAGGAGGAGGAGGAGAAGAAGAAGGAGAAGGAGAAGGAGGAGGAAGAGGAGGAGGAGAAGAAGATGAAGAAGAAGAAGGAGGAGGAGGAGAAGAAGGGGGAGGAGGAGGAGAAGAAGAGGAGGAGGAGAGGGAGAAGAAGAAGGAGGAGGAGGGCAAGGAGGAGGAGGAGGACGAGGAGGAGGAGGAGGAGGGAGGAGGAGGAAGAGAAGAAGAGGAGAAGGAGGAGGTGGTGGTAATGTCTACAGGTGCTATCTCTTGGTATCACAAAGGTCTTGGAGCAACAGGAAGGATACTCACTGTAGTAAATCATGGAAGTTCAGCCAACCTTCCCGTTTGCTGCTCTTGGAAACCAGGATCCGGGTTTTCAACCTGCTGCATTCAGACCCCACGGCATCTACTAACGGTGCAATTGCCTCGTTGGCAACAATACAGCTGACTTTGGATTGCTGGAGTCTGTATAATATGTCTGGAGCGGTCAAGAGGATTGTGGCTGGGATGAAGACAATGCCTGGAAACAGAACAAAGGACTGTGAGAAAAAAAAAGAAAGAGAGGGAAACAATAGAAGAGAATGGAGAATGGAGAATGGAGAATGGAGAATGGAGAATGGAGTGGAATGGAATGGAATAATGGAATGGAATGGAATGGAATGGAACGGAACGGAATTCTTTATTGGCCAAGTGTGATTGGACACACAAGGAATTTGTCTTTGGTGCAGATGCTCTCAGTGTACATAAAAAGACAAGATACATTCGTCACGAATCATAAGGTACCACACTTAATGATTGTCAGAGGGTACAAATAAGCAATCAAATCATACTAGGAAACAATCAATATAAATTATATGGATACAAGCAACAAAGTTATAGTCATACAGTCATAAGTGGGGGGAGATGGGTGATAGGAACGATCAGAAGACTAATAGTAATAGTAATGCAGCCTTAGTGAATAGCTTGACAGTGTTGAGGGAATTATTTGTTTAGCAGAGTGATGGCATTCGTAGGGGAAACTGTCCTTGGGTCTAGTTGTTCTGGTGTGCAGTGCTCCACAACGTCGTTTTGAGAGTAGGGATAGAATAACAAAAGCCCAATCGGGCTTTTGAACGCATGCGCTAAAATAAGCCCTCCCCAAAAACATTGCAACACAGCAGCAGCCATGAGGTGACCACGCTCGTCGCCTGCTAAACCTCAAAAATAATAAGGCCTCCCTGAAAATAAGGTCAAGTGCTTACTTCGAGGGGCAAAAGAAAAGAGGAAAAATAACAGAATTAACAGAATCTTGTAATTCCCCCTCCCCTTGCCTCCTTTACAGCCTGAAAAACTAGGGAGGGTCTCTTCTGAGCCTCTTTATCCTGCCCTTATGCACTTGTGGGCTATGCAGTCTCTTATCTGACCCTACCCCAAGCAGCCTCTGTTTGCTCCGTCTCCCAAGGTCTTCTCCACATACCATTACAAGATCTCTTAATACATGAGCATCCTTTGGACTGACCTGTTCGGATGCAAGCCAAGCTGAGCAGCCACCACTCGGGAACCCTTGGAAGTATCAGCAGGAGTCGATCTCCCTTGCACAGGTTACAGGCCTCTGAGAGCAGGTTGGCCGTTTTCCTAGACAAGTAGCTCACCTCCTCAAAGGTCCACTTCACCTCTTCGTCGTTCTCTCTAACCCACCAGAGGGCTGGGTTGGAAGGTCTCTTCCCTTCCTGGCAGACAATGTAGGAGAGACGATATGGACATCCGCAGAGATAGAACTGTCTCCTGGTCTTGAGGTTCTGACTTAGCAATAAATCTTACTGCATTTCTGTTTCTTTTAACAACCCTGTAATCCCTTTGTTTAGTTTAGTTTTAGTTTAATGAAATTTGTATGCCGCCCGCTCCCATTGGGACTCTGGGCGGCTCACAGGCAAGATAAAAGCATTTTTAAAAATTTAAAAATAAGAAATACAATATTAAAATTAACACAACATCCGTTCTGTCCAAGAGGGGCTGGATATTAATCAACAGCCCCAGGTCTGCCGGAACAGCCAGGTCTTGGTGGCTTTACAGAAGGCCAGGAGAGTGGTGAGGGTCCGGATCTCTACGGGTAGTTCATTCCACAGGGCCGGCACAGCTACAGAGAAGGCCCTCCCCCGAGGGGCCGCCAGCCGGCATTGTCCAGTCGACGGTACCCGAAGGAGGCCCAACCTGTGCGATCTTATTGGTCGTTGGGAGGTAAATGGCAGGAGGCGGTCTCTCAGGTAGCCAGGTCCTAAACCATGTAGGGCTTTAAAAGTAACGACTAGCACCTTGAAGCGCGTCCAGAGACCAATGAGGAGCCAGTGCAGCTTGTGGAGGATAAGTGTAACATGTGTGTATCGAGGTACACCCAGTATCGCTCGCGCGGCTGCATTCTGGACCAACTGTAGTCTTCGAACACTCTTCAGGGGCAGCCTCATGTAGAGCGCGTTACAGTAATCCAGTCTTGAGGTGATGAGGGCACCTTTGGAGAAATGGAGCTGAGCGTTTACTAGCTGGATGCCCTTTCTGATGCCTACATGGAGTTCACAGCAGATATTGTATCCTTGCATCCTGGTAGGCATCAGTCACTGCCTAGAATTGAACTCTCAATCTTCTGAGTGGGAGATGAGTGTCTGCACCTCTAGGCAGTGGTGGGATTCAAATAATTTAACAACCGGTTCTCTGCCCTAATGACCAGCTGGGTAGGCGCAACTCAGTGGTCATGTGACTGGGTGGGCGTAGCCAACTCAAGGTCACTCAGGTCGATGGGCGCTTCGCCTTAGCTGTGACAATGTACTAAGGATTAACCAGAGAGGCAGTTTCTGTAAGCAGGTCAATAAAGATTAGGTTAGAAACAACACCAGAATGTTTCCTTCCTGCCTTCCTTACAGGATTAGCCCTGTATTTCGTCCAACAACCAGTTCTCCCAACTGCTTAGAAAGTTACCAACCGGTTCTCCTGAATAGGTGCGAACTGGCTGAATCCCATCACTGGCTCTAGGCCACTGCAGCGCTCAGTAAATTTTACTGGATTACTTGGGACCAATTGTAGAATGGTATTGATAGGTAGAGGTAGTCCTTGACTTACAGCCATTTGTTTAGCGGAGGTTTGAAGTTACAACAGCAACGAACAAAGTGACGTACAATTGATCTTTGCAGGGACGGCTGTTGCAACATTCCCATGGTCCCGTAATCAAAATTCAGGTGCTTGGCAACCAGACCAACAGTCATGTGATCGCCACTGGTGACCCACCAGATGGCTTTTGACAAGCAAAGTCAATGGGGGGAAGCCAAATTTGCTTATCGGTGGCATGATTTACTTAACAACTGCAGGGATTCACTTAACAACCAGGGCATGGAAAGTAGTAAAATCTGGCCCGATTAACTTAACAACCGTGACCCGACAAAAGGGCAAACGACAAAACTGCGCTCAACTAAACCGCGTCGCTAAAAACGCGACATCTTCAACGCGCCAACAACAGCGCGTCAACAACAGCACGTCGGCAGAAGGGCAATTTAGGTTAAGGTAAGGGTTAGGTTTAGGGTTAGGTTTAGGGTTAGGTTTAGGGTTAGGGTTACGTTTAGCGTTACGTTTAGCATTACGTTTAGCGTTATGTTTAGCGTTATGTTTAGCATTATGTTTAGGGTTAGGTTTAGTGTTAGGTTTAGGGTTAGGGTTAGCGTTACGTTTAGGGTTAGGGTTAGCGTTATGTTTAGGTTTAGGGTTAGGGTTAGGTTTAGTTTTACAGCGTGCTTCTGTCGCCGCGCTGTCGGCGCGATTCAGCGCTCATTCGTCGGAGCGCTTTAGAACACGCGGTTTTGTCACCGTGGTTTAGTCGGGTGCGGTTTTGTCGTTCGCCCTTTTGTCGGTGAACCCTTAACAACTGCCTCGTTTAGCAGTGGAAATTCTGATCACTTGCAAATGTGACCCCAGGATGCTACCACTGTTGTAAACGCTGGCTCCCAAGCATGCAAATCTTGACCCCGTAAACATGGGGATGCTATAACAAGTGCAAGAAACAGTTGTAAATCACTTTTTCAGTGCCATTGTGATTTCAAACGCTCACTAAATGAATGGTTGTAAGTTGAGGGCTACCTGTATGATGATTAAATTAACAGCCTGAATTAACCAAGATTAATTGTCAGAGTCTCCTGTAAAATTGAATTCTTTCTCTATATACTATCAGAGAATAAGGTAAAGGTAAAGGTTCCCCCGCACATGCGTGCTAGTCATTCCCGACTCTAGGGGGCGGTGCTCATCTCCATTTCTAAGCCAAAGAACCAGCGCTGTCCAAAGACGCCTCCGTGGTCATGTGGCTGGCATGACTAACGGTGAAGGTGCATGGAACGCTGTTCCCTTCCCACCAAAGGTGGTCCCTATTTTTCTACTTGCATTTTTACATGCTTTCAAATGGCTAGGTTGGCAGAAGCTGGGACAAATAACGGGAGCTCACTCCGTTACGCGGCGCTAGGGATTCAAACCTCTGAACTGCCAACCTTCTGTTCGACAAGCTCAGCGTCTTAGCCACTAAGACACCGTGTCCCCCTATCAGAGAATGAACAGAAGCTAATAGAAATTATCAAGTAATTTAATGCCATCTTACCTTTTCTCTTTGGCTCCATTTATCAATGACATCGCTTGCAAAATTAAAATATTCTGGCACACCTCTGTCTTGAGGCTCAGAATCTGCGTTAGTCAGAGATGCAAATCCATGACGGTTGAATCGGCAAGGGAATGTAGGAACACCAGCAGACTGCAACCGAGGAAGTCTGGAGAGGAACTTCATAGCACCAACTCTGCGTAATATCTCGTCTAGCTAAAGTAAACAGGGAGTAAAATTAAGAGAGTCAATCGTCATGAAGGTTAAACAAGGAAACCAATGAGCTTGAAGGCTCAACACTTCCTAATGGGCAAGCAGAAATGTATTTATATAGCCTCAAGTCTTAGACTGTAATAGTAGGTGTTAGGAATATAATCTAACAGTTGGGTTGGCAATATATAAATCATGTAACAATGTTGTACCTGTTTCTTTAAATCATACTGTAAAATGTGATTGGTAGCTGTTTCCTTAATTGGCCATAAGAGGGAGCCAAAATGGCTGTTAGCTCTCTGTTCGTTAGATGCTGGGCTGATCTGATTTGAGTGTTTTGGAAGCTGGCTGTAGGAAAGTGCCGTGAGCATTTGTAAGTTTTCCACATGCCAGCAAACTTTGAGTACCAGACTGATTATATGATTATGGATGATGTTATTTGGATTATCCCTTAACTGAAAGACATTGATGACTGACTGTCTTATCTGTGTATGACTTGGACTGTTTGATGGACTCTGATACCTCCATTTCCACGAAAGTAAAAGCCTACTGAAACTGCAGTGTCTCTGTATGCTGGTTTGTGTGTTCTCCAACAACACTCTCACAACCCTTCTCTGAACGTACTCGCTCTCCCAACGGGGAGCTTACTTAACAGTAGGGATGGCCTTCTTGATAGACCTGGGTAGATCTTGGTAGCCATGAAGATCTTGGAAAAGATATTCAAATGTTGGGATGCGTCTACATCAACACTGATCAGAATCGCCCAATCATGGTATTCCCCAGGCTATTCTATGAAAGCAAAAAGCTTTTGAAGATGCAGGACAGGAAGAGCATTGATACTTTTTGAAGTTGGGTGTTGGAGAAGACCCTTGAGAACGCCAAGAACAACCAAGAAGAGGTTCGAATGAGGGGTCCTTGGTGTTCTCTCATCTTGGTTGTCTTCCTGCAGACATGCCCAGCAAGCTTAACAGTAACTGGCCCAACCAAAGAACCTCCAAGACCACTTAATTGATTGATTGATTACATTTATATGCCACCCTTTTCCCCGAAGGGGACTCAGGGCGGCTCACAATTCAAATCAGGGAAGGGGGTACAGAGGGAATAAAAAAGACGAACATAACAATACATAATTTAAAAGCACACAACAGTCATACCATTCGAGGAGGGGGGCAACAGCTCTTTAGCCCCAGGCCTGTCGGAACAGCTAGGTTTTAAGGGCTTTGTGGAAGGCCTGGAGGGTGGTGAGGGTTCGTTCCAGAGGGTCGGAGCAGCCACAGAGAAGGCCCTCCTCTGGGTGGTAGCCAATCGGCATTGGCCGGCGGATGGAATTCGGAGGAGGCCTAATCTGTGGGATCTAATCGGTCTATTGGAGGTAATTGGCTTCCACCCACATTGGCACGACATTAGGATATAAATTGAATGCAGATCCCACACCTTACTAGTGCAAATATTACCTAGTTTGAGTCCTAAAACATCTGCAAGAAAACCACCAAGCTCACAAGAGTACAAAGGACCTCTCATCTCAAGCCTGCGTCACAAATGTTCTCCTCTAGATGTACAAATGGGTCATCAAACCACAGGTGGTACCGGACCTCTGGAATTCTCAGGTGCCCATTTGTCCTATGGCATCCCATTTAGGACCTTTTCTTTTACTAAAAGCGCATGCGTGGAAGGCTGTGTGCATGCTCGGAGGTGCGCGTATGCTCACACTTGGGAACCGGTAGGGAAGGTAAATCAATACCCCCTGTGCATCAAACATCTTTAACACCGAGTTCTCATCGCTAAGAATCAACAATTATTCGACGGCACATCAATCAATCCAAAAATTAATGTCAGTGGCCTTTATTTAGAGAATATAATTTTTAAAAAAGTACACGTTTAACTTATACATCTGCTGGGATCGAGCAAAAACTATACATTAAATCTCAAAATACCTGGGAAATTTATCCATAACACCCACAATTAATTTCTGTTCCATTCCATTTGTGACCATCTTCAACAAGACGTGTTGGACTACTTCATATTTTCACATGCACCCAGATCAAATCCAAATTATTCCTGCAGATACCCATTAAAAAAATGTGTTCAGGCTACAAAAAAGGTTTAAAATAGAACATGTAGACTCCAATTAGTCCAGAATGCAGCCGCGCGAGCGATTGTGGGTGCACCAAGGTACACCCTCGTTACACCTATCCTCCGCGAGCTGCACTGGCTACCTATTAGTCTCCGAATCCACTTCAAGGTGCTGGTCGCTACCTATAAAGCCCTACATGGCATCGGACCTGGGTACCTGAGAGACCGCCTCCTGCCGATTACCTCTTTCAGACCAATTAGATCGCACAGGTTGGGTCTCCTCCAGATTCCATCTGCCAGCCAATGTCGGCTGGCGACTCCCCGGGGGAGAGCCTTCTCTGTTGCAGCTCCGGCCCTCTGGAACGAGCTCCCTGCTGAGATCCGGATCCTTACTACCCTCCCGGCCTTCCGCAAAGCCACCAAGTCCTGGCTGTTCCAGCAGGCTGGGGGAGCTGAGAAGCATCTACCTACACGGAAATTGTGAATGTTGGTTTTGTTTTTAATATGTTGTCTTTGTCTTGTTCCCCCCTTTCCCTTGTCTTTTGTGAGCCGCCCGGAGTCCTCCGGGAGTGGGCGGCATACAAGACAAATTAATAATAATAATAATAATAATAATAATAATAATAATAATAATGTACCTTTGCAGATGATTTAAAGGCCTCCTCATTAGAATGTGAGTTCCCCAAAGGAGAGGCACATGAAAAAATCGGACGTTTTAATACTTAAAGGATCAATTATTGTTAAAGTTAATGCTTTACTTTTGAATCAGAACATCGTATTGTGCAGGGTAAAGGTGGCTACATTTTCCTGAATTATTTTGTAATCAACTGTTAATCTTACACTATGTCACTCATGTGAAGAGTCTCTTTTTCTTTCTATATAGACGGTGTCAATCAAAACAGGTCAAGGTTTTAACTCTCTGCGTCCCCAATCTTCTTATTCACATCTCCAAGTGTGTGTCAATATTTGAAATGATGGGACGGACAGAACATTTCCCATATTGTTGTGGTTAGTTGCGAAGTTGGGTCCAACCTATCACAACCCCATGGACAACATTCCTCCAGGCCTTCGTGTCCTCTACCATCCTCTGGAGTCCATTGAAGCTCACGCCGACTGCTTCAGTGACCCCATCCAGCCACCTCCTTCTCTGTCGTCCCCTTCTTCTTTTGCCCTCCATCATTCCCAGCATGAGGCTCTTCTCCAGGGAGTCCTTCTTCCTTCTCATCAGGTGGCCAAAGTCTTTGAGTTTCCTCTTCAGGATCTGGCCTTCTCAAGAGCAACCAGCGTTGATCTCCTCTAGGACTGACTGGTTGGATGGCCTTGCAGTCCAAGCTGGAGTCTTCTCCAGCACCAGAGTCCAAAGGCCTCCATTCTTTGGCTCTCAGCCTTTCTTATGGTCCAACTTTCACAGCCATCCATTGCAACTGGGAAAACCACAGCCTTGACTAGACACACTTTTATTGGCAGGGTAATGTCTCTGCCAATTATGATCACATAACCAAGGCAATGCTGAAACAGTTGTGAGTGTGAAAAATGGTCATGTCAGTTTTTCCACTGCTGCTGTAACTTTGAACAGTCACTAAATCCAGAGTTGTAAATCAAGGACTAACAGTAATCAGTCATTACTTAAAATCTCTTGGTTTAGGTGAGTGCTTAGCAGTTATTGACATACGTTTTGCTGTTGCTTAAATTGCTTGTATACAATTTGAGTTGAGCTTTATTACAATTGTAGTCCGTAGGACTATAGGATGCGGTGGCTCAGTGGCTAAGACGCTGAGCTTGTCAATCAGAGAGGTTGGCAGTTCGGCGGTTCGAATCCCCAGCGCCGCGTAACGGAGTGGGCTCCCGTGACTTGTCCCAACTTCTGCCAACCTAGCAGTTCGAAAGCATGTAAAAATGCAAGTAGAAAAATAGGAACCACCTTTGGTGGGAAGGGAACAACGTTCTGTGCACCTTTCGGTGTTGAGTTATGCTGTCCACATGACCACGGAGACATCTTCAGACATGGCTGACTCTTCGGCTTTGAAACGGAGATGAGCACCGCCCCCTAGAGTCAGGAACGACTAGCACATATGTGCGAGGGGAACCTTTACCTTTTTAGATATTATCATGGAAATGGAGACATCTCAAAAAAAAAAGGAGGCAACATCGTTTTAAACATCCTCCTTTCAGAATGGTGGCGTATAGATGTAATAAACCTTAATTGAAATTGACTCAGGATGTGGTGGGAAGAAACTAAGGTCAAATCACTTTTCTTTCTGTGACATGTTTTTCAAGCGTACCTTTTGCATCTAATTGAATATTCTAGGCTTGGCATCGTATTAGCTTGATGAACACCGTATGAGTCACCACCGTCTTGCTGCCCAATCTTCACCCTGCAGAGCGAGAAATGGGACTGTCTTCAGTGGTGCAGAGTTGATTCCTCGCATTCCAAATGTGAGCTCTGGGCCAGTTCGAAGAGAAAAGGGTCCCTTTAAACGCCATTCACTCCAGAGTCCAAAAAATAAAAATAAAAATGATACAGCCGCAGACTTTTGGCAAGGGGCGAAAAGGACATGAAACGAGGTTTCCGTATTGCAATTCTGTGTTGCAATTCTTGTACTTTGGTTCTCATGGGACCATCCCATTGTATTAACTGTCTTGGTTAAAGAATACCTCCTAAACTCAATTACCTTAGCACCGAGATGGGATGGATGGACCCCTTCTTTGGAAAACTCAGAAAGGGGGATAGAAGAATGTGGAGGAGCCAAAAGAGAGAGAGAGAGGGAGGGAGGGAGGGAGGAAGAGAGAGAGAGAGAGAGGAGGGAGGGTGGGAGGGAGGGAGAGAGAGAGAGAGAGAGAGAGAGAGTAAAGTGGCTCAGGGGCTAAGACGCTGAGTTTGTCGATCAGAAAGGTCGGCAGTTTGGCAGTTCGAATCCCTAGCACCGCGTAAGGGAGTGAACTCCCATTACTTGTCCCAGCTTCTGCCAGCCTAGCAGTTCAAAAGCACATTAAAAATGCAAGTAGAAAAATAGGAACCACCTTTGGTGGGAAGGTAACAGCATTCCATGCACCTTCGGTGTTTAGCCTTGCTGGCCACATGACCACGAAGACGTCTTCAGACACCTCTGGCTTTGAAATGGAGATGAGCACCACTCTCTAGAGTTGGGAACAGCTAGCACATATGTGCGAGGGGAACCTTTCCATTTCCATTTCCACGTATTTCGGGTGATATTTCTGAGAGTTTCTCTCCTCTTTGACGGGGGTCAAGTGAAAGGTGCATCCAAAGTGTGTTGTGATAGACTTCACACAGCCCAGGCTAGATAGACTTCACACAGCCCAGCCACAAATATAGCTAGTTGCAGAACACTGCAGAACAAGAACCAATGGATATTTTTGTGGTATCGATGAGTTGATGGGTCACCATCACTGACTCATTTGTGTAGTGTTGTCCGGGAGGGTGATGTGATCGACTTTTGCAACTTTTTGGCAAGCCAAGTCAACGGGGGAAGGCGGATTCACTTCGCAAGCATGTTACTAACATAACAACTGCAGTGATTCACTTAACAACAGTGATGAAAGATTGCTAAAGGGGGCAAAACTCACACCACAACTACCATGTTTCCCCAAAAATAAGACAGGGTTTTATTTTCTTTTGACCCCTGAAATAAGCACTTGGCCTTATTTTCGGGGAGGTCTTATTATTTTTGAGGTGCAGGAGGCAGCGAGCGTGGTCACCTCATGGCTGCTGCTGTGTGGAAATATTTTCGGGCAGGTCTTGTATCTGTCCGCCCCATGCCAACTCAGTGAAGCGGTAGAAGTGATGTGCCAGTGCCTGGAGGCTGTCAGGGTCTGGATGGGAACGAACAAGTTTGCGCTCAATCCCAACAAGACCGAGTGGCTATTGATGCTCCCTCCCAAGGATGGTCCAGCTATTCCATCTCTCATCCTGGGGGGTGAAATTATACGCCCCTCAGAGAGGGCTCGCAATTTGGGAGTCCTCCTGGATCCGCAGCTGACTCTAGAACATCATCTGTCGGCTGTGACCAGGGGGGCCTTTGCCCAGGTTCGCCTGGTGCACCAATTGCGACCCTACCTGGACTGGGAGGCCCTTCGGATAGTCACTCACGCCCTCGTCACCCCAAGACTGGATTACTGTAACACGCTCTACATGGGGCTGCCCTTCGAAGACTTCAGCTAGTTCAGAATGCAGCCACACGAGCGATTGTGGGTGCACCTAGGTACACCCACATTACACCTATCCTCCGCGAGCTGCACTGGCTTCCCATTGGTCTCCAGACACGCTTCAAGGTGCTAGTTGTTACTTTTAAAGCCCTACATGGTATCGGACCTGGTTACCTGAGAGACCGCCTCCTGCCAGTCACCTCCCAAAGACGTATTAGATCCCACAGACTAGGCCTCCTCCGGATTCCATCTGCCGGCCAATGTCGGCTGGCGAGTCCCCGGGGGAGAGCCTTCTCTGTAGCTGCTCCGGCCCTATGGAACGATCTCCCCGTTGAGATCTGGACCCTTACTACCCTTCCGGCCATCCGCAAAGCAACTAAGACCTGGCTGTTCCAGCAGGCCTGGGGCTGTTGAATTATCCAGCCCCATCCTATGTTGTGACTGTTGCTGAATTTTTAACTGTTGTTTTTATTTTTGTACCCCCCTTCCCTTCTTATTGTTAGCCGCCCTGAGTCTTCCGGGAGTAAGGCGGCATACAAGCTAAATAAAACTCAAACTCAAACTCAAACTTATGATTTTTGAGGTGCAGGAGGCGGTGAGTGTGGTCCCCTCATGGCTGCTGCTGTGTGGCAATATTTTCGGGGAGGTCTTATTATTTTTGAAGTGTAGGAGGCGGTGAGTGTGGTCCACTCATGGCTGCTGCTGTGAGGCAATATTTTTGGGGAGGGCTTATTATTTTTGAGGTGCAGGAGGTGGTGAGTGTGGTCACCTCATGGCTGCTGCTGTGTGGCAATATTTTCAGGGGAGCTTATTTTCAGGGGAGGGCTTATTTTAGCAGATGCGCTCAAAAAATTGATTGGGCTTATTATCCAGGGAAGTCTTATTTTCAGGGAAACAGAATGTCTCGCTTAGCTATGGACATTTCGGGCACAATCGTGCCGTAAGTCAAGGACTACCTGGAGTGGCCCAATGGGGAAAGATCCTCAAGGAAAGATTTAGCCAGAAAGGCCTGTAATTATATCTATCGCTGCTAGATTGGAATGCAGAATTAGACAGTAATGGCCTTGCCTGCAAATTAACCTCTAGACTTCCTTGTTAGAGTTAATTGCTTTGTCAGCCGGAGAACAGTCTGGGAAGGGGCTTTAAGGAGCACCGTAGATTGCACTGAATTATATTTTCATTTCGTTCTATTTTCCTTTCAGCCGTGGCAGACATCATTCAGCTGTCCATCATCATCCGGGGCTGAACCTGGTCAGCAGGTCTTACAAAGGGAAGGTTGATTTTGCTGAGCTCACCTTTTTAAAAAAAAACTAAGCGTTGTAACCTTCATTAATACTTAATCCTGTGAGTCAGCATTTTATTGGGACCCATCTTTTCACTTTAGGAACCTGTTTATGTCATGACGATGATTAACCCTGTCTTGTTCACATGGGGCACCATCGGTGTCCAAACCATCAGCTTAATCATTTGTGAAATGAGTATCCATTAGTCTCTATGGCCTAGTACTGTGATGGCAAATCTATGGCATGTATGACAAAGGTGGCACATGGAGCCGTTTGTTAGGGCCCGCCAGGCTCCAGCTGACTTCGGCCTTCTTTAAGGCCATTTTTCACCTTCCGGTGGCTTCCCTGAAGCCTCCGGAGGGCGAAAAACAACCCAACACTCCAAAAACGGAAGTTTGGGAACGAACTTCCGGTTTGTGCATTGGGCTGTTTTTTGCACTCCGGAGGCTTCAGGGAAACCTCCTGAAGCTTCTGGAGGGCCTACGGGGGAGCGGGGAAGGGTGTTTTCACCCTCCCCAGGCTCCTAGAAAGCCTCTGGAGCCTGGGGAGGGCAAAAAAACGGGTCCATCACATGCTAAAAGCAGAGGGTCGTGCACGCATGCACATGAGGGGGGAGGGTGATGTGCATAGCAGTATGGGTGTGGTCGCATCCACACACGACCCCCCTGTGCTCTCCCCGCTTTTGGCATGCGATAGGAAAAAGGTTAGTCATCACTGACCTAGTATGATTCCAGGGGTGGGCTGCAGGGGGCTTGTAGGAGTTCGGGAGAACCTCTAGCTAAGATTCTGAGCAGTTTGGGGAACTCCCAAATCCCACTCCTGGCTGCCCCCCCTCCCCTCCCACCCCCTTCCCCTCCCAGGAGTCGCCACACGGCCTGTTTTGGATACGGGTAAGTGCAGGGAGCCCGCAGACGCTCGGGGAGGGTGAAAACCGGGCCTACCGGAAATTTGGGAAGGCCCATTTCTGACCTCCAGAGGGGCTCCAGAGCCTGGGGAGGCAATTTTTGCCCTCCCAGAGGCTGAAGGAAAGCATCCGGAGCCCGGGGAGGGCAGAAACACCCCCCCCTACCAGCCGTGGTGTGGGAGGCTGACTAGGCCAGGCCCACCATGGCCACGCCAGCCCAGCAACTGGGCAGAGAAGCCCTTGCTAAAATTTTTGAAGCCCACCCTTGTACGATTCCCAATCGGAGCAGAACAGTTAGCCGTAGAATAGAAAAGATCAGTTCAGGTACCAAAAATGGAAGTTGGTGAATATAAACATCCTGGTGGTTTCAGAACATAAGAAAGCCAGTTCGGTTATTCATGCTTCCTGCTCAACTAACATTCTGGGTTAATAAATCAGAAGGAGTTTTCAGGAGCTGCAGCTTAGGTCTCAGAGCCAGGTTTGTTAATGTAGTTAGTTTGTGTGTTTTAGTACCAGGTTCCTGGTTTTCGTGACCTGACAAATGTGCATACGACAAAAGCGTGCCGACAAAACCGCAGCGAGAAAACCGCGACGTCGAAATCGCGCCCACAACAGCGTGCCGACAACAGCACGATTAGGTTAAGGTAAGGGTTAGGGTTAGGGTTAGGTTCAGGGTTAAGTTTAGGGTTAGGGATAGGGTTAGGGTTAGGGTTATTACCTTGTTTTCGCGTTGTTTGTTGATGGAGCGCTGTTGTCGGCGCGCTGTTGTCAGCGCACTGTTGTCAGCGCACTGTTGGCACGATTTTGACATCGCGGTTTTCTCGCTGCGGTTTTGTCGGCACACTTTTGTCATGCGAGCATTTGTCGGTGAACCCCTGGTTTTTAGCTAACATGGACTAACAGATTTGTTCTCCTACAGTTTCATTGTTAACATAATTCCAACTAACTTGGAATGTTGGTGAAGGGGAATACCACAAGTGCAAAGGGAAGGTGAGCCCAGATGCCTACAGGGTCAACATGCTTACAGTGAGATAGTTTTCCATTCATGTACTAATTGTCTGGTTGGGCTGTATTCCTTCTTGGGGGGAAAAATGGACGATCACACCCATTGGGGGAAATAGATCTTGAGCTGGGAGAAATGTTGATATGTTTAGATTTATCTCCTGCCTTTGGTCTAGGACAGGGGTGTCAAACTCAAGGTCCCCGGGCCAGATCCGGCCCACGGGATGAGGGGCCATGCTCAAAAGAGAAGGACCACCCCGCGGTTCCTCTGCCATCGGGAAAACAGGAGCTCCGTTTTCGCTGGCAGAGGGTTGCAGGAGGTCTTTGCAGCTGGAAACAGAGTTCAGGAGCCCATTTTCGCTGGCGGAGTGCTTGGGCCACCACAGGCACCCCAACATGAGTGACATTGAGATGACCACATTCACCCTGGTCACACCCACCCTTGCCATTGCGCAGCAGAGCCCCCTGAGGTCAAACACAACCCTGATGCGTCCCTCAATGAAATCGAATTTGGCAGAACAGAATAAATCAGAAGGAATTTCCAGGAGCTGCAGCTTAGGTCTGGGAACAAGGTTTGTTAGCTTAGTTTGTTAGTATACCAGACCCCTACTTTTTAGCTAACATGGACTAACAGGGTTATTCCCCTACAGTTTCATTGTTAACATACTTCCAACTAACTTTGAATGATGGTTAATGGTCTTCTAGGACCTCAAGGTAACTTACACAGAGACCTGCTGTGTTGTGTATCTCTACAAGAACCCGGGTCTCGTGAGAGTCTCTAGGTTAGCAATAGCAATAGCAGTTAGACTTATATACCGCTTCATAGGGCTTTCAGCCCTCTCTAAGCGGTTTACAGAATCAGCATATCGCCCCCACAGTCTGGGTCCTCATTTCATCCACCTCGGAAGGATGGAAGGCTGAGTCAACCTTGAGCCGGTGAGATTTGAACAGCCGAACTGCAGATAACAGTCAGCTGAAGTGGCCTGCAGTACTGCACCCTAACCACTGCGCCACCTCGGTTGAGAAAGTGGAACCCAGAGAACTTCTAGGAGGGTGAATTGAATCTGATTCTCCCCAGCCAGCACCTTCACCATCCCACCCCCATTCCACCTGTCCTCTAGATCAAGGATCTCCAACTCCCAGTCTGTGAACCGGCACTGGGCCGCGGCGTGCCAGAAACCAAGCCATGCAAACAAGCGAAGCCCCATCCATGGGATGCAGGCAGGATGTAAAACCACACCTCCTCTGGGACCGCGGAAAAACCTTTCTCCATGGAACCAGTCCCTCCTCTAGATTTCATTTTCATGTTGACATCCACAACAGCAATCACACTTTGACTTTTATACCGCTTCATAGTGCTTTTACAGCCTTCTCTAAGCGGTTTACAGAGTCAGCCTATTTGCCCCCAACAATCTGGGTCCTCGTTTGACCAACGTCGGAAGGATGGAAGGCTGAGTCGACCTTGAGCCTGGTGAGATTCGAACTGCCAAATTGCTGGCAGAACAGCAGAAGGAACCTGCAGTACTGCATTCTAACCACTGCCCCAACAACAACTTCTTGCCACATGGTTTGATGGAAGACTGCTTTTAATGTATGGCCCCTATAGGTTTCAGTGGGAGAACTCAAAGCCAAGCCAAAGAACAAGTCGTTTCGAGAGGTAACAAGGCTTCTGGATCACATCAATGAAAGAAAACGGTGGAGATAAAGCAAGCTTTCTATAGATTTAAACTCGGCCAAATTCTTGGTCTCTTAATTCATTCCGTCGGATCTTTCCCGTTTGGGATTTTGGTAGCTGCTGGACAAATTCCACCTATTGAAGACAGAAACATGCAAAATGAGGGCCATGTAGGGTAGATCCTAATGAGGTTGTCTTTGCAACCTTGATTACTAATCAGTGACGAATACTCTGGAATCCATTGTTTTTTCAACTCAAGTCATCTTTAAACCGATTGGAAAGTCACTACAAAAGATTTCGATTGCTAAAAGGAGGCGATCCAGTTTTCCGGAGAGATTTGTTCTCCTACAGTTTCATTGTTAACATAATTCCGACTAACTTTGAATGTTGGTGAAGGGGAATACCACAAGTGCAAAGGGAAGGTTAGCCCAGATGCCTACAGGGTCAACATACTTACAGTGTGGCTTGGCAGGACCCATTGGAGCTGCCACCAGACTCCGACAGCGAGGGGGGTCTTATGAGTCAGCCCTGGCGGAGGCGGAGGACCCTGGACAGGGTTCCGACTCCGAGCAGGGCACAGAGAGACTAGTTGGTCACCAGGTGACCCTGAACCTTGGATCAGTGGGGAGGAGACAAGAGAGAATGACACAGAAACCACCTGTGAGTTGTTCCGGGATGCACGCAGGCGAAGGGCTACTCGGCGTAAAGAACAACTAAGTAATTACAGGAGGTAATTACGCTCAGCTGATGGTCATTAAGTTCCTCTCCTGATTATAAAAGAGACTGCTTGGGCCACGCCCTTCTTGCGGAAGTCAACATTCACAAATCAAGAGAAACCAACTTGGATAAGTGGTTTGCTGTGAGAAGCCTGTTTGCAGTGCTGCGTAGGTTTATAGGACTTTTTGCCAGAGTGATTATCTCTTTGTTTATTTTGGGCTTGCAGCCAACAAGAGTCTGGACTGATTAAAACATTCTTTCGTACGTCTGTTTTGGCTTTCGTTCCTGGACAGAGAAGGGAGGGGTCAGAACAGATTTCCATTCATGTACTAATTGTCTGGGGGGGGGGAAATGGACTATCACACCCATTGGGGGAAATAAGATCTTGAGCTGGGGACTCAAGTCCTCTTTAAACCGATTGGAAAGTCACTACAAAAGATTTCGATTGCTAAAAGGAGGCGATCCAGTTTTCCGGAGAGCATGCAATTTGCCAACGTTTCCTAGCAATCTCATTTCTTTTTGGAAATGCACCAGCGTGCTTACTGTCCCTGTCCTACTGTCCCCATTTATCCGTACTCATTTCCTTTGTTCATGTCCATGTTTATACTTATACCTGTTATCTTGTACACGTTTGACAAACTAAATTTAAAAAATAGCAATCGTTTAAGGAGAGGCAACGCTTAACATTTTATTCATGGAATAACAGAGTTGGAAGGGACCTTGGAGGTCTTCTATTCCAACCCCCTGCTTGGGCAGGAAACCCTACACCACTTCCAACAAATGGTTAGCCAACCATCTTCTTAAAAACTTCCAGTGTTGGAGCATTCACAACGTCTGGAGGCAATTTGTTCCACCGATTAATTGTTCTGATTGTCAGGAAATTTCTCCTTAGTTCTAAGTTGCTTCTCTCCTTGATTAGTTTCCACCATTGCTTCTTGTTCTACCTTCAGGTGCCTTGGAGAATAGTTTGACTCCGTCTTCTTTGTGGCAGCCCCTCAAATATTGGAACACTGCTTTTCTATCTCCCCTAGTCCTTCTTTTTATTAAACTAGACATACCCAGGTCCTGCCACTGGGTATGTCTAGTTTTGTCATTCATAAAGTCAGTTGTTAATGAATGGACATGTATAATGTCAATATTTATTGACATTATTATTGAGGAAACTAGATGTGCCCAGACAAAGGGGGGAAAAGCAGTAAGGGGTGATAGGATAGCAGTCCTCCAATATTTGAGGGGCTCTAAAAGAGATGAGGGGATTGACCTATTTTCCTTTTTTTTTTAATAAAAATTTTTATTGAACACAAATTAAAACATTGGACACAGCATAACCATCATGACAATGTCTTACTAAGGATATATCTATACTATACAATATCTATACTAAGATATAAAGTTATACATTATGACCATCACATTTATTTACATTTGGTCTATTCAGTATTTGCAAACATAAAAATATCCTATTTCCATCCATATTGCTTTGGTTTTAATCGTATAGACATTTTCACTGTTACAGTTTCATGCATAATTCTAATCTCCGTTCTATACATCTTTTTTTTTTATTCAAAAAAAATTTTTTTTTATTTTGTTACTTAAACAACACATGCCCACACCAGTGGGAAAAGAAAAAATCAAAACACAGAGAAGACAAAAAGAACAAAAAACAAGGCAGGGAAAAAAAAAGGAAAAACAAAAGAAGAAAAAAGAGGGGAAAAAAACACAGAGGTATATATTATAAAAAAGTATATCAGCTGGTTACAACATGTTTTGGTGCATCTCTTCCATTCATTCATATTGATTCAAATATCTTAACTCAAATGTTTACCATATTGACATCATTATACCTCCACTTTTAGTTGACTACAGTTATTTAAACATCCTTCATCTTAACTATGCCAAAAGGGATTGACCTATTTTCCGAAGTGAAAGAGGTCAGGACAAGAAGTCAGAGAGATTGAGAGAAGTCAAAGAGAGATTCACTCTAGAACTAAGGACAACGTTTCTGGCAGTGAGAACAATTCATCAGTGGAATGACTTGCCTCTGGAAGTTGGGAATGCTCCATCACTGGAGGTTTTTAAGAAAAGAAAGCCATTTGTCCAAAATTGTATAGGATCTGCTAAACAAGCAAGGAATTGGGACTAGAAGATCTCCAAGGTCCCTTCTAACCCTATTATTCTACTATTCTATTTTCAATTCTCCTGCCATTGGGAGCCATAACGATGCTTGGATTCATATTCATATCTTCAGGGAGTTTTTTTTTCCAGCGCTCTTCCAATATAGGAATAAATACTTGCCTTTCTGGGGTATTTGTACGGCGCAGTCATTCTTTTCACATGTTCCTGAAGTTCCGTGGTTAATTTCTCCTTATTGTGTGTTGCGTACTCCGTAGACAACACCACAAATGCCTTTACTACCTAAAAAAGCAGAGATGGAAAATGCCCACGGATGACTGATATTTTTTTAAAAAAATGTTTCCTGAAACTTTCTAAAATTCTCCGATACTTAAATCCAGGGTGCATTTACAGAAGGATATGACAGAATAACAGATATAAGGAATATAATATCATATCTTCTATTCAGATCATCTTTCTTCCCAAGGTGAAAGGTTCATGTATCCATTTCAGAGGAATCTTACAGAGCTATCCTAAGCACACGAATTAAATCCTCAGCACATATCTTTACCATTTATATTGTTTTATTTAATTTCCTAGTATGGTTTATGTTGATTGCTTATTTAGTATCCTATGACTATCCCTAAGTGTTGTATCTTATGATTTATGATGTATGTATTTTTATGACGACTATTGGTATGGTCATGATTTTTCACTTTTATGATAAATAGCTTTTATGTACACTGAGAGCTTATGCACCGAAGACAAATTCCTTGTGTGTCCAATCACACTTGGCCAATAAAGAATTCTATTCTATTCTATTCTATTCTATTCTATTCTATTCTATTCTATTATCTCTACTCTACTCTACTCTACTTTACTCTATTCTACTCTACTCTATTATCTCTACTCTACTCTACTTTATTCTACTCTACTCTACTCTACTCTAATATCTCTACTCTACTCTACTCTACTCTACTCTACTCTCCCAGTTCAGTTCTGTTTATTTCATACTGACTAAAATAGATGGAAGTCATCAGAGGTGGGTTCCTACCAGTTCGCACCTATTCGGTAGAACCGGTTCGTCAAATCTACTGAACCGGTTAGAAGAAGTTCCACCAGTGGATACAGAAAGCCGACCACACCTACAGAAGAGGTTCCAAACTTTTTTGAAACCCACCACTGGTCCTTGGATATGATTATTCTACACTATCATGCTCCTATTTATAAAACTCAGGGCCTTTGTGAAAGGTAAGGATGACTACTGCATTTGTGGTGCAATCAGAACATTGCGTGTGTTGAAGTTGTTTTAACGCAAACCAAAGATGCCTTTTAAACAACAAGTATACATCATATTCTTATGCATGCCAGTGCTGTGTGTGAGGTCATTTAAGGTGGTTCTGACAAGTGTCGTCGGCATCTTCATATCCAGTCATATGGCTGGCAAGCCACTCCCATCCGGTCACATGGGCGGCAAGCCACTCCCACAAAGGAGGCCACACCCACAGAGTAGGTTTGAACAATTTTTGAAACCCACCACTGGAAGTCATCCATTTTTCCTAGCACGAAGGAATAAACTTTCCAATTGCAGCAGATCCTGTTCAGTATTACAACCTCCATCAAGCCTGAGGGGCACAATGGTGCAGTGGTTAAGGGGTTGAACCAGGAGCTCTAAGACAGATCCAACTTCAACCATGAAACCTCACTGAGTGACTTTGGGTCTCATTTTCTTTCAACCTCAGCTGCCACGAAGGGTAGGGTTTTTTTGGGGGGGGGAATGGAGGAAGGAATGTTAGCTTTGCCAGCTTGAGCTTCAGGTGGAAAAGCAGACTATAAATTTAATGCGAACAAATCAGTGGTGGGTTTCAAAAATTGTTCGAACCTACTCTGTGGGTGTGGCCTCCTTTGTGGGAGTGGCTTGCCACCCATGTGACTGGATGGGAGTGGTTTGCTGACCATGTGACTGGATATGAAGATGCCGACGACACTTGTCAGAACCACCTTAAATAACCTCACACACGGCCCTGGCATGCATAAGAATATGATGTAAACTTGTTTTTTAAAAGGCATCTTTGGTTTGCGTTAAAACAACTTCAACACACGCAATGTTCTGATTGCACCACAAACGCAGTAGTCATCCTTACCTTTCACAGAGGCACTGAGTTTTATAAATAGGAGCATGATAGTGTAGAATAATCATATCCAAGGACCAGTGGTGGGTTTCAAAAATTTTGGGAACCTCTTCTGTAGGTGTGGCCTGCTTTCCGGGTCCACTGGTGGAATCTCTTCTAACCGGTTCGGTAGATTTGACGAACCGGTTCTACCGAATAGGTGCAAACTGGTAGGAACCCACCTCTGGAACAAATGAACAAATACATTTTAAAAAGTTTGGATTCAAATCCAACTTAATGTTAGTGTGTAGAGATTATTGGTGTGGTGTGTGTGTGTGGGGGGGTCTGCTTACCTCTCCTCTGACTGGATCAGGACTGCTAACAGCTGCAACTTCTGCTACCGCCGGATGCTTCAATAGAACACTTTCTACTTCAAATGGTCCAATACGATACCTAGAAAAAATGGAGCGTAACTAGTCAATACTGCGGAAACTTATACCTTTATAAACTAGAGGCAAAGGGACACGGTGGCTCAGTGGCTAAGACACTGAGCTTGTCGATCAGACAGGTTGGCAGTTCGGCGGTTTGAATCCCTAGCACCACGTAGCTCCCGTGACTTGTCCCAGCTTCTGCCAACCTAGCTGTTCGAAAGCACGTAAAAAATGCAAGTAGAAAAATAGGAACCACCTTTGGTGGGAAGGTAACAGCATTCCGTGCGCCTTCGGCATTGAGTCATGCCGACCACATGACCATGGAGACGTCTTCGGACAGCGCTGGCTCTTCGGCTTTGAAACGGAGATGAGCACCACCCCCTAGAGTCGGGAACAACTAGCACATATGTGCGAGGGGAACCTTTACCTTTAAACTAGAGGCACATGGCCCTAAAATCTGCTGTGGATGTCCATTTTTGGAACACAAAGTATGTTGTGACTCTTCCATCCGTACACAATACTGCCTTGTAGATCAACCCAATAATATGACAAGCTGGTAGAATTACAGGAGGTTCTTGATTTATAGTAATAGCAATAGCAGTTGGACTTATATATCACTTTACAGTGCTTTACAGCCCTGCTCTAAGCAGTTTACAGAGTCAGCATATTGCCCCCACCAATCTGGGTGCTCATTTTACCGCCCTCGGAAGGAGGGAAGGCGGAGTCAACCTTGAGTTTGATGAGATTCGAACCACCAAATTGCAGCAGCTGGCAGTCAGCAGAAGTACTGCATTCTAACCACCGTTCCACCCCGTCTATAACCACAATTGAGGCTAAAAATTTCCAGTGAGGCAGTTGTTAAGTGAGTTTTGGCCCATCTTTTCCTTTTGGCCACAGCTGTTAAGGGAATCCCTGCAGTTGTGAAGTCAAACAAGTATCAGGCCTGCATTTATGTTCCTTTTAGAATGCCACACTTTCTCTTATTTCATTATGCTGTTTCATTAGTATAGTCGATGGGAAGGGGGGATAGAAGGAGTAGGATTGTGGAATGTATTGTTTTCATTCTTTACTAGAAGTCAAGGTCATCCTTTGTCTCTGTACTTTGACACCTGACCGGAAGCAGCTGGGCGTGGATGCCAGCGTGGAAGAAGAAGATTGGACCATGTGATGGATTTGTGGGTGTGGGGACAAGATCATGAACTTTTAACTGGGTGGAATTCTGATCTCATTTCCAGTATTGGGATTCCATAGCATAATGCCAACATGTCTGTCTTATTAAATTGGAACTTTAACGATAGCTGTGCCTTGGACTCGGATTTAATTCTGCATGATATTTGGAACGCTGACAACAAGAGCTTTGAAATGTGACATTTTGAAATTTGCCTCGGCACTCGAGGTATGCCAAATTGCCACCTAAGCTTCTCTCTTAGCTCGGGAGCACAAAGCTACGAAAGCAATGCCCAGAAAGGAAACTGACCCAGATGATTTGATGATATCGTCAGATCGTCCGATGAACCTAAAGTAGCCATCTTCATCCATCACTCCTCTGTCTCCAGTGAGGAAAAAGTCCCCGCGCGTTGTGGCAGCCATTTTTTGAGGTGCATCCTGAGGAGAACATTTCAGAAGGATACAATTAGCTATGTAAATACCAATTCAATGTGAGTCCGTAGGGAGAGTTTCATTGGCCACTGATATGGGTCAGTAAAGATGTATCCCCCACTCAAAGGAAGGGACACAATCTAATTTACTCTCTAGACTCTGTAACTAGTCCAATCTTCACAGCCTTGTGGACTTCAATTCCCAGAATTTCTCAGTCAGCTCTTGTAGCTTTAAGGTAAAGGTTCCCCCGTACATCTGTGCTAGTCGTTTCCAGCTCTAGGGGGCGATGCTCATCTCCATTTCAAAGCTGAAGAGCCAGAGCTGTCCGAAGACATCTCCGTGGTCATGTGGCTGGCACGACTAAACACACGGAGCACTGTTATCTTCCCACCAAAGTGGTCCTTATTTTTCTACCTGCATTTTTACATGCTTTCAAACTTGTAGTTTGGCAGAAGCTGGAACAAGTAACAGAAGCTCATCCCATTACGCAGCGCTGGGGATTCGAACCACTGAACTGCCGACCTTCTAATCAAAAAGCTCAGTGTCTTAGCCACTGACCCACCGCGTCCCTTGTATCCAGGGGTGGGTGACAAATCCTGGCGCTACCAGTTCACTCGTGCTCACTCATGCGTGTGCATGCGCAGAAGTGTCCGGGTGGATGGGCAGAACCTTCCACTGCCGCCACCACCAGTATGGCCAATCCGGGCCGATCCGGGAGCAACCCACCTCTGCCAGGGGTATCCACCTGTGGCGACTTGTGGACGTCAACTCCCAGAATTCTGGGAGCTAATGTCCATAGGTCTTAAAGTTGCCAAGATTGCGTAACCACGCTTTAGACATGTCTGGGTTTTGTATGTTTCAAAGGGTGGATGAAAAAGTCTAAAAACGTAAACCAAAAGTAAGGAAGATTGTGAGACATTCTTCAATTTTCTATTAAATAACAGAGCTTCCCGAGCCTTAGACAATTCCTGAGATTTTTCCCAAGGCTACAAGAGAGTTTACTTACAATGTACTGAGTGAAGAAGCCAAGGGGTCTTTCGGGTTTTATCCTGACTGCTATTTCACCTTCTTTTCCAGGAGGCAAAATATTGGCTTCTTGGTCTACAATCTGGAAAAGAAATATGCCACTCAACCACTGGCCTTTATCTAGGTATATAGGCAATCTCTGAGTTACAATCCCCAATTGAGTCATCACCTTTTAACGACCCCATAATCCCTTGTGGAGTGGAGTGTAGGAATGGAACTAGCAAAATGTTTTAATGGCCAGATGCTCTTCCTGTCGCCAATCTGGAGTTTTGTTCAGCAGATATATTCTCATGTGCAATATTCTCAGTTAAGTGACTGTTTGAAATTATACCATCACTGAAAATAAAAGTGACTTATGACTGTTGCACAATCCCCATGCTCACGTGATCAAAATTCAGAGGCTTGGCAACTGGCATGTATTTATGACGGTTGAAGGGGCCCAGTTTAATGCGATCCCCTTTTGTGACCTTCTGACAAGCAAAAGTCAACGAGGAAGCCAGGTTCACTTAACAACTGGGTCACTAACTTAACAACTGCAGTGACTCACTTAACAACCATGGCAAGGAAGATTTGTGAAACGGGCTAAAAGTCGCTTCACAACAAATCTTGCTTAGCAACAAACTTGGGGGCTCAAATATGTTAGGAATATAATCTAATGGTTGGGTTGGCAATATATAAATCATGTAACAATGTTGTACCTGTTTCTTTAAATCATACTGTAAAATGTGATTGGTTGCTGTTTCCTCAATCGGCCATAAGAGGGAGCCAGAATGACTGTTAGCTCTCCGTTTGTTAGATGCTGGGCTGATCTGATCTGAGTGTTTTGGAAGCTGGCTGTTAGAAAGTGTCGTGAGCTATTGTAAGTTTTGCAACTGCTAGCAAACTTTGAGTACCAGACTGTTTGTATATTATGGATTATGTTATTTGGATTATCCCTTAACTGAAAGACATTGACGACTGACTGTCTTATCCGTGTATGACTTGGACTGTTTGATGGACTCTGATACTTCTATTTCCACGAAAGTAAAAGCCTATTTAAACTGCAGTGTCTCTGTATGCTGGTTTGTGTGTTCTCCAACACAACTCTCACAACGCTTTTCTGAACACTCCCAACGGGGAGCTTACCTAACAAAATACATAAGTTGAAGATGACCTGTAGCCTGTTTTGATAGCCTGAAGCAGAGGTGGGTTCCTACCAGTTCGCACCTATTCGGTAGAACTGGTTCATCAAATCTACCGAACTGGTTAGACGAGGTTTGGAAAGCCCTGCCCGGAAAGCAGGCCACACCTACAGAAGAGGTTCCAAAATTTTTTGAAACCCACCACTGGTCCTTGGATGTGATTATTCTACACTATAATGCTCCTATTTATAAAACTCAGTGCCTCTGCGAAAGGTAAGGATGACTACTGCGTTTGTGGTGCAATCAGAACATTGCGTGTGTTGAAGTTGTTTTAACGCAAACCAAAGATGCCTTTTAAAAAACAAGTTTGCATAATATTCTTATGCATGCCAGTGCTGTGTGTGAGGTAATTTAAGGTGGTTCTGACAAGTGTCGTCGGCATCTTCATATCCGGTCACATGGGCGGCAAACCACTCCTATCCGGTCACATGGGTGGCAAGCCACTCCCACAAAAGAGGCCACACCCACAGAGTAGGTTCGAACAACTTTTGAAACCCACCACTGGCCTGAATGCATTTAATCTGAAAACCAATAGAAAGAAGAAGATTGGAAAATACCAACCTGGACATCGTACGGAAAAAGAGCTTTCCCCATGGTGCCTGGCTTAATTTTCATTTCTTTGGAAACGGAACAAATTGATCCCTATATAAAAGAAAATTACTTTATAAGAAATACACGCACATACACACAGAGCCTTATTTCCTCATTTCCCCCCATGATTTTAGAAAAACATACAGTTTGTCCCACAGACATTCACAGAGAAATCTGTTTCAGTAGGTTTCCTCACAAAAAAAGTATGTAGATGTCTTTAATTTCATTCCAAGCCTACTTATTCTTGTCAGTTGCTTTGTGACATCAGTAAATCATTTAAAATCAGTTAGAACTGGATTCTTGATTACCTTGTCTATTTTTTTCCTCAGTAATATCTATAGTTTAGTGCCCCTAAACATGAAATACTAGCTGAATACTCGTGCTGCGCTACGAAACTATTTGTTCGGGTTTGATAAATCGACACAGCTTGAAAATTAATGAGTAGTTACAATCAGCCTCTCCTCTCCCCCTTCTCTCCCTCAGTCTGACCCCATTGATCCACTCCTATCCCCTTCTCTCCCTCAGGCTTGCTCCACAGAGGCATCTCCTATCTTATCCCCTTGTCTCCCTCAGTCTAAGTCCTTAGCATCAGAGCGTTGTTCAGGTGGGGAGGGGGAGTAGAATGTCTAAATTCCCACGCCCAAGTGGCAGTTGGAACAGAGTTCTTTTCAGATGGAGAGGGGGGAGTAGAACTCCTTAGCATCAGAGCGTGTTTTATGAAATACTAATGATCTGATGGTCATTTCAAAAAATCCTTTCTTAGCGAGCAACTAGAAGCCAAGAGGAACATATGTGCCAAATTTCAAGTTTGTAGGCTTTACGGTTCTGGAGATTTCGTGATGACGCGTGAGTGATATTTCGTTTATATGTATATAGATTTGCTCGGTAAGAAACCTTTGAAACATTAGGAGCCAAAATCTACCAAGCTACTACAGAGATATCAATTATACATTTTTTATTTATTTTTTTCTCTTCTTCTAAAGCTAAAACAATATTTCAGCCTCTAGAGCAGTGTTTTGCAAACTCAGCAATGTTAAAATCGATGGACTTCAATTCCATGCTGACTGGAGAATTCTGGGAGTTGAAGTCTGCATACCTTAAAGTTGTTCAGGTAGAGGTGCAGTTCTCTAAACGTACCTGGGCGTTTCACAATGTTTTAAAACAACGGTGAGAAAGTCACTATAAATTGAATAGAACTTACCATTTCTGTCTGTCCATATAGTTGATAGATATCCAGTCCTGTCTTGTTCTTCCATTCTTCCACCACTTCAAGACTTATTGGTTCTCCTCCACTTATACAGTATTGGAGACTCTTGAACTTGAAACTGAACGAGAGTGTACACAAGATTATTAAGAAGGTGGACATTAATATTTTGGGTCAGGTTATAAACAAAGCATCAAAAGAATTCTGCTAGAAGTATTACTGAGAATGAGGCTCATTTTAGGAACTGTTAACTGTAGAAGAGTAAGCAAAAACTAGGCAGGGTGGAGTTACGTGTGTTATCAGCTTAAAATCATTGCGTTCCCACAAAGGATCCAAGGTTAGCTTCTCCCGAATTTCATTGACTCTTATCTGAAACCTCAGGAGCAGATTAGATTGATAAGGTTCAAAGTGGGTTCTGAACATCCTGACAAAAACACAGTGTTTAAAAGTTGCTTCCCACCATACCTGGTTAAATCTTCCCTCAACAAGATGCGAAAGAGGGTAGGAATACTCAGGAAAGCAGTGATCGGAAATTGGGAGAGAGTCTAAAAAAAGAATACATGTGTACAAATAAGAAGAGAAGCCAAGGTTGTGCACGGATTACATACAGAACTGTTCTGACCCCCTCCTCCGTCCAGTAACAAAAGCCAAAATGAGCTTAACTAGAATGTACTTTAATAGCAAGACCAAAATCTCGGTGACTGAAAGCCAAGCAAACAAAAAGATGAGGACCTTGGCAGCAACTCAGACAAATCTTGGCAGCAATCCAGCCTGCTAAGTTAGTTACAACAGTTCTCTTTAGTCAATGCGTTGACTTCTGCAAGAGGGCCGTGTGCACAAGCAGTCTTTTTTATAGTCTGGAGAGGAGCCTAATGACCACCAGCTGAGCGCAATTACCTCCTGTAATTGCGTAATTGTTCCTGACGCCTATTAGCTCTGTGGATCCAGGAACAACTCACTACTGGCATCCAGCTCACTCTCCCTTGTCTCCTCCCCACTGGTCCAAGGCTCAGGTGCCTCCTGGTGGCCAACCAGCCTCTCTGTGCCCTGCTCAGAATCAGAACCCTGTCCGGGGTCCTCCACATCCTCCAGAGCCAACTCATAGGGCCCCTCGCTGTCGGAGTCTGGTGGCAGCTCCAACGGCTCCTGCTGGGCCACAACATAGAACTAATTCAAGGGCTGATAATAAATTCAACGTTAAGCTGAGTTGGGTTCTAGCCCAAATGAGCTGATGAAGAAAAACGATAAGACACGAAGGAGGGGTTCTAGTAGATACTTCCCCTACTCAAACTGGAAGATGTATCTGCACACATTTTGGATTGGAGAATAAAAACTTTTGAGTGTAACTTGACTCCTGAGACATGCAGTTTTCATGGTTGGCTACTAGTTTACAACATAAAATTAATTTTCTATATATTTTATAAATATAATCTTATAACAATTTGATAAATTATCATTTACAATTATTTATTAATAATTGTAAATGCATATTTATTTATTAATGGTAAATTATTATTTACAATTATTACTTAACAATTATTACTGCACGACTCAAAAAGAGAGCTGTGAAAATAACTATACACCCCTCACATCCTGGACAGAAATTGTTTCAACTTCTACCCTCAAAATGAAGCTATGGGGCACTGCACATCAGATCAACTAGACACAGTTCTTCCCCAAATGCCACCACTCTGCTAAACAACTAATCCTCACAACACTGTCAAATTATTTACTAAGACTGTATTACTAGAGGAAGAAGAAATGGGGAGGAGAGGTAGGGGAAGAAGAAAGAAGTAAGGAGAGGTGGGTGGAAGGGAGAGAAAGAGAAGGAGAGGAGGGAGGAAGAGAGAAAAAGAGAAGGAGAGAGGGTAGGAAGGAGAAGAAAGAGGGGAGAAGTAGGGGAGAAGTAAGGGAAGGAAGAAGGGGAAGGAGAGGAGGAAGGAAGGGAGTAGAGAAGGAAGGGAGGGAGAAAAGAAAAGAAAGAGAAAATAAAGTGAGATGTGGAGGAGAGGTAGGGGAAGAAGAAAGAGGTAAGGAGAGGTGGGTGGGAGGGAGAGAAAGAGAAGGAGAGGAGGGAGGAAGAGAGAAAAAGGAGAGAGGGTAGGAAGGAGAAGACAGAGGGTAGGAGTAGGGGAGAAGTAAGGGAAGGAAGACGGGGAAGGAGAGGAGGAAGGAAGGAAGTAGAGAAGGAAGGGCGGGAGAAAAGAAAAGAAAGAGAAAATAAGGTGGTGTCATAGCAGGTGTGAAGGATGGTAAACAATACATTCCAAATTATACCTTATACCCTTTTAAATGGAATAATAATAATATAAGAATGGCAAAGAAAAAGAATAACTATGTGAATGTATGCCTATAACTGCATGTAAGAGAATAGATGACAGTAAAAATATAAAGCACAATATAGGTAAATAATACTTGATCATAAGTAGCTAAGTATAAATAAATAAAGAAATGTATATAAAAATGGATAATAACGAGATTATGAACGCAAGATAGAAATGTATAGAAGGGAAAACACTAACTGCAAAGAAACCGATTCGGAAGTGCTGTATGATATACGATGGAACTTATTGTTCCTATGTTGTTTTTAAGTTATGTGGTTATTTTTGTTAATGTGTTTATGTGTTCTGTTGATGTGCTTATGTGTATAAAATAAAAAAAAATAAAAAAAGACTGTATTACTATTATTCTTCTCTTCCTTCCTAGTACCTATCTCTTTCCACTTCTGAGTATAATTATGTTGCTTGTATCTTTGAAATTTATTTTGTTTTATTTGTTTCCTAGTATAATTTGATTGCTTTTTAGTAACCTATGGGTTATGACTAAGTGTTGTATCTTATGATTCTTGATGAATATATTATATTTTATTTTTCTTTATGTACACTGAGAGCATCTGCACCAAAGACAAATTCCTTGTGTGTCCAATCACACTTGGCCAATAAAGAATTCTAATGTTCTAATGTTCTAAATTATAATTTTATAAATTTATACTTTATTTACACGAGTACACTTTTTATACTCGTAGATTTATAATTGTATAATCTTTAAAAAAATTAATTTTAAATTTCAGTTCTAACATTTTTATTCTTATGTACTTTTTAATATTTTGATACTGTACTGTGTACCACCCAGAGTCCCTCTTTGTGGAGGTTGGGGGAGTGAGTGTCCAGCATTGCAAAATATCAATAAATACATAATGAGGCATATAATATCAAGCAACACATCAAGAATGGAGCTAGGTTAGAACTTGATAGATATTCTTCAAATATTGGTTGTGAGTTATGTAGGATTGTTATATGCGATAGGCACAGAGGTGGTGTTCAGCGAGTTCTGAGAGGTTCTGCAGAACCGGTAGCGGAAATTTTGAGTAGTTTGGAGAACCGGCAAATAGGCTGGCCACGCCCCTGCCTCCCTGCCTCCCAGCTGATCTTCTTTTGTTGCCCTGAGCAGGAGAACGGAGCTGGAAAGCAGGTTCGTGGGGTGGGGAGGGAATGTGGATTTTGCAGCATCCTTCCCCTGCCACGCCCACAAAGCCACGCCCACAAAGCCATGCCCACAGAACCGGTAATGTTAAGTCTATCCCCATTAGGAGACTAGAGTTGTGCAGCAGAAGTTAGTAACAAATAAGTCACTGAATAGTCACTCACAGCCACCAAAGGTAAAACAAAGAATATCTTTACTTGTGTAACAAAAATAGAATAGACTATAATCAGCCTTCTAGTATATAAAACAGTCTCTATTTACAATACGTTGAAGTTACAGTTGCTCAACTCACGATTTACCATGTAGACAGGTAACTAACATACAGACTAGCCACCATCCAATACACGGTCTTCTCTCCCAATACTAAGCACATACAGTAACAGCAGTGGTGGGTTTCAAAACTTTTTGTAACCTCTTCTGTAGGTGTGGCCTGCTTTCCGGGTCCACTGGTGGAACCTCTTCTTACTGGTTCGGTAGATTTGACGAACCGGTTCTACAGAATAGGTGTGAACTGGTAGGAACCCACCTCTGAGTAACAGTCAGTAACACTCAGGAACAACAGTAGAACCAGTAGAATCAGTAAAACGCAAGAAACATCAGGAGCATCAAGGAGAACTCCATACTAGTTCCTACTTCCTTTTTGAATCCCACCACTGGGTAGGTGGCCATATAGGTTCCGCCAATGAATAAAGAAGCAGGAGAAAGAAATGTCATCTTACTCTTAGGATGGTCGTTTTCTCTAACGTTGGTAAGTTATGGATGAAGACGCAGGATCCCAAGACCCATGGATCAAAAAATGAGCCCAGGGCAGCCACCACCCAGCTCGTATCTGCTGTGCTCCATGTAAGGTCCGAAGAGGTTGTGTACAACCAGGATCTGATAAAAACAAAGAAAATCATATTGCGGTAAGGTGGCAGGCTGAACCGAAGTAGTCCTCATGCCTGAACCAAACTAGGGTTTCATGATATTAAGCTTTAATTGTCCATATAGAAATTGCAAGGTTTGCTTTTAGGACATAGTGCGGTTAGAAACGGGTTAGAAGGAAGTCTGTACATGAAATATGCTGAGGCAAAGCACCTATTTTAGCCCATCTGCTGGCTTGGCTGTTAATCTGTTTGGTGGACGCATATTGTTAGTTCCTCAAAATACGAGCTATGTATATCCGTTAGCTGACCCATGTATTATGACATCCTGTAGACATACTTTCTGTAACTCAAGGGCAAATCTTGAGGGGTGTTTCCAAAACTAACAGATGGCTTTGGCTGAAAGTGATAAACTATATAAGGAAGTTCCTGGATTTCACTCGGTGTTCAGGCCATTTATTCTTTGCTATGAACCTGCGCAAATAAACTTTTCCTTCTCTGAAGAGCTGACTTGTGTGTCCCGTCATTTCCTGCAACAGCGGGGAGCAATTTGATGGTCCACCAAGCCAGCCACTGAATTGAAATTGATGGAATGTAAAGGGACTGATGAAATTGATGGGACGGAATTGACCTCTTATCATTTGCCATTGAAATCAACTAAACGGTTGACAGACTTTCGGTGTGATGAGTTGGACTCAATGATTGACAAGTCGTATTCAAGGATGTGGCCAGTTGGCCACTTATAGCTACAGTAGAACCTCTGGCCACCAATGCTCCTGTCTACTATTTTAAATGTCCAATATACCTAATGATGAATTCACTATGATGGATTTTCACTGGGATTTTGAGGGAATTTCTTTCATACCTTTGGCAAATGATGGGTCTGAACCCCAGGCTCCCTTGACTGTGTTCAACCATCTTGGGAGCCCCTGTGGTTCCGCTGGTGAAATAAACCAACATGGGATCATTCATCTTGGTTTTCACACAAGTATGATTGGCAGGTGCCTCTCTGTAATAAATAACATCCCAGCAAACATGTAAAACATTAGAAAGACAGATGATGGATGCAGTCACATTCAACCTCTCCATATGATGATAATACAATACAATACAATAGCAGAGTTGAAAAGGATCTTGGAGGTCTTCTAGTCCAACCCCCTGCCTAGGTAGGAAACCCTATACCGGACCACTAATAGGATCTGCCAAATGACCGGCTGGGCGGGAGTGGCTAGGTGGTCATGTGGTCAACTGAATGTCACTCATGTCAAGTGGCGAATCACCAGCCTCTTCCGGCCCCTCCCAGCCACTCCTCGCCTGCCCGCCCGGGGTCCTCAGGGCCCCAACAGGAAGCAGTTGCTGGAGCTAAGTAGCCACCAGGAGAAAGAGTTGGCAAAACAGCTCAGTTCAAATTGGCCGAGAAGGAGGCTCAGCAGAAGCTCCTCACTGAGGACTACGAACATGGGCTTTCCAAGCAGAGGGAAGACCTGCGTGAGTGCAAGGCCAGGTACCCGTACCTGGAGCCTCAGCGGGCAGAAATGGTCAGCAAGTTCCAGGCTATGATGCTGTCCCACTGGAACGAGGCCCTCCGGCTCTTCGCCACCAGCGGTACTTCCCTCCAGCCTTCGCCCCAAAGCCCCCCACCAGGAGGCTGAAGCAGACCCTAAGTTGGAATTCCTGTCCCCCTCTGATCAAAAAGACCCCCGAAGGGAGAGACTCTCTGCAGCAACACAAGCGTTTATTGCATGTATCCGTCCCAGGGGCCGTAGTTTGAGGACCCCTGATTTAGTGCAATATAAAAAATGCAAATAATTTTTCTGCGAACCACCAAGATTTTCTCGCGGACCACCGGTTGGTGACCACTGGTGTGAGGAATGATATAGCTCATAGATTCACAACTGTGCATCCTGAGAAATACACTCTCCAAGATACTCACCTGAGTAGCTCATCGAAGTTCAGCCATCCTTCTTGCTCGCCATCAGAAGAGACCAGCAGCTTGGTTTTCAGAGAGGCACACTGTGGGGCAATGGAATCCACGGTAGATCTTAAGGCCTCTGTAGTGATGAGACATTTGGCTCCCGAAGCTTTCAGCCGGTACTCGATGTCCTTAGCACTTACTTGCGACGTTGCGGGAATGGCCACAATTCCTGCAAGATTGATAAGATAGGGAGTCTGTGTTCTGACCGAGGCTTCCCAAGAGCATGGAGCAAACTCCTTGTCCCGACAAAAAAACCTTTTATTAATTTCCTGTGGAATTCTGCTCATTCACATCCAGCAAAGTCTTTCAAGGGAGGATTTACGGTCACAGACCTTCTCTGGCTTGGAGAGCTGCCAGGACGATCTCTGCAAAACTTGGCAAGGAATCTTGGAGAGTCACGAACCAATGAAGCGAACTAATTGTCTCCTGCAAATTCCACTCCCCTTTCGCTCCTCTTTTATTTCCGCTGGGAGGGGCCATTCACCCTCCACCTGTGGCCTTACTCCCTAGTCGACCCCTGTTCTTTAGCTGTTCTATTCTTATCCTGACCCAGGCTTCCCCAGCAGCACAAAGCCAAGTCCTTGTCCCGATAAACCCCCTTTCTTTAATTGACAGTGAATTCCTCTCCAGCAAATCTTTCCTCTCCCACAGTCTTTCAAGATGTAGTTCACAATTGCCAACCTTTATCAGGCTTGGAGAGTGGCCAGGCCGATATCTTTCAGACGCCACAATACTTGGCAAGAATGCAGGAAAGAACTAATAGTCTCCTGCAAACTCCACTCCCCTGTCGCTCCTCTTTTATTTCCTCTAGGAGGGACCACTCACTGTCCACCTGTGGCCTTACTCCCAAGTTCGACCCCTGTTCTTTAGCTGTTCCCTTCGTCTGGCAACTCTGTGCATGCGCACACTGGGAACAGGCTCCAGCTGTTCCTCTGCCTCAGTGGTGTCAGACTCTGAAGGCAGCTGATAACTGGCATACAGCCCTGGCCCCCTCTCTGCCTCTGACACAGAGCCCTCATCAGAGCCTTCCCCAGACTCCAGGACTGGCCCATCTTCCTCCCCAACCTCCTCACTGTCTGAATCTGCTGTGGGCGGGGCAGGGGTGGCCATCCAGGGGTGGGATTTGGAGGTCCTCCAAACCTGCCATAATGTTGGTTACGGGTTCTCCCGAATCTGGGCGAGCCCCTACGAGCCCACCCCTGAAGCCACCTAGAATAGGTGAGACAGGCAGCAAATCAATTTAACAAATAAAATAAATAAAAATGACATTTTTTAAAAAAATAAATAAATTGACCTGTCCTAATGCAAGCCATGATCACCAGCCACCATTCCGGAATCCGGGAGAGAACGACCAGGATTCTGTCGCCTTTGCGTAGTCCACATCGGTCGGTGAGGATGTTGGCCGCTTTCCTGGAATGGAGCCCCATCTCTTCAAAGCTCCATCTGACCTCCCCTCCTCTTCCATTGACCCACCACAGGGCTGGGATGGACGATCTTTTTCCATCCTACAAAATGGAACCCCGTGAAACAGAGAGAGGAATGTTTAAAGGTAAAAGTTCCCCTCGCACATACGTACTAGTCGTTCCTGACTCTAGGGGGCGGTGCTCATCTCCGTTTCAAAGCCTAAGAGTCAGTGCTGTCCGAAGACGTCTCCGTGGTCATGTGGCCAGCATGACTCAATGCTGAAGGCGCACGGAATGCTGTTCCCTTCCCACCAAAGGTGGTCCCTATTTTTCTACTTGCATTCTTAACATGCTTTCAAACTGCTAAGTTGGCAGAAGCTGTAATGGGAATTGATGGGTCCTTGGTGCTCTCTGAGTTTGCTTGTTTTCATGTAGATGTTTCCTAGCACTGATGATGTTACCTAGTTGGGTAGTGAGAAGTCTACAAGAAAATAAGCAAGCTCAGAGAGCACCAAGGTCTCCATAGTCCCCCTCCTCCTTTTTTTCCCACAAACCCCTCTCCCTTCCAGCCCTGATGCGGTTACCTAGCCGGGTAATGAAACGTCTGCAAGAAAATAGTGAAGTCTTCTTGTCGTAAAGGAGTGATGGCAATAATTTTGAAACAAAGAAAGATCTTACTAAAAAGAGACCCAAACCACCACCCCCATTTACCTTTTCTATTTGAGTCCATTTATCCAACACATCACTGGCAAAGTTGAAATATTCTGGTAGTGGGTCCTGTCCTTGGATTACAGCTTCATACTGTGCCGCTATAGGAGAGCTGAAATATCTGGAATATCTCGGAAATAATTTAGGGATCCTTTTCCATATCGTGTAGCAAGAAAGTGAAGTTTTCATGGCTGGGAAAAATGAAAAAAAATGCAGTAGCGTTAGCCAATATTAGCCTCCAGAGACTTAATCTAGAAGACTGAAGGACTTAATCTACCAAAATCAGCGGGGAAATCATAGTGTCAGCGTTCCAAATATCATGCAGAATTAAATCAGAGTCCAAGGCAAAACTATGCTTAAAGTTCCAATTTAATAAGACAGACATGTTGGCACATAGCTGTGGAATTCCAATACTGGAAATGACATCAGAATTCCACCCAGTTAAATGGACAAGTTCATGATCTTGTCCCCACACCCACAATCCATCACATGGTCCAATCTTCTTCTTCTTTCACGCTGGCGTCTCCACCCAGCTGCTTCCGGTCAGGTGTGAAAGTGCGGAGACAAAGGATGACCTTGGCTTCTAGTACAGGGCGGGGCATAACCTTTTCCTAGGGGGTCACAGCAACACTTGTAATAACAACACAAATAATTCATACACCATTCGAAAGCCCATCAAAAACTGAGTTTATTGACACGATTTAATAGTCAGTATGACCACCATTAGCCCTTCGAACAGCATTCAAACGAGGTGGATAAGAACACAACAAATCTTCAAACAGTTCCGTTCGATTTTCCAGATTTTTCAACACAGTTTCCAAATTCATTCTCAAAGTTTCAACCGAATATCGATTTTGACCTTGCTCCTGAATCATCAGAGCTTCCACTTCATCCTTAATTATGGCCCCAATGTTCTCTGCCGGATTGAGATCTGGCGAATTTCCCGGCCAGACGTCATTGCCCCAAAATTCGACATTGTTTTCCTTTAACAATTGCTGAGTCGCATTTGCACGCATGCAAGGAGCTTTGTCATGAAGAAAGACAGCCTCACCAACCACCAAGACATTGTCTGGATCACTGAGAAATGGAATGACATTCTCCAATAAAATTTTCTCACGGAAATAACTGCCATCCCAGGATTCCCCTTTATCCTTCAAAACCCAATGCAGTTTCTTGGCTGTGAAAATGACGAAAATCCCGATGCAAGTCGGATTGCGAACGATTTGTCGATATCGTTCATGTTTGGCGATGTCGTCGACGTCTTTAGCCCAAATTCGATCGTTCTGGAAATTCGGTTTTCGAATGGCATAAACGAAGAATTCGTCAGATGGCGCCAAATGAAGAAAATCTTCCTCGGTCCATTCAGACAACCAATCGCACAACCAAAGCCAATCTTGAACGTGTGTTTGAGTTTTCAATGGTTTGCAAATGACGTGGAATGGCTTCAAACCTTCTCGTTCTCGATATCGGCCGATTGTCCTTTGATCAACTCGTTTTCCACGAATTTGAAGGATTTCTTGGGCCACTTTTCGGTTTCCTTTTCGTTGTTTGCAACTGCCAGTTGCAATGATGGCTTTGCTTTCTTGGGACAGTTGCAGAGGACGCCCTTCTCCAAATTTTGTGAAACATTCTTGGGCTGTTTTGTTCCAATTATCAATAACCCAATCCGGATGACGTTTCAATTTGTTTGCAATCCATTTTCGATTGATAAACGTCGCTCCAGCATCGCGAGCCTCTCGAAAGGCAATGCATTTTATTCTGTCAATGATCCTTTGTTCTTCCGAATCGAATTTTCCAGCCATTCTTAAAGCAAATTTAACATTTAATAGCTCATTCAATTCAGTTTTTTATGGGCTTTAAAATGAGGTGTCGCGGAAGTTGTAAACTGCTGTCGATCTTGCTGTGACCCCCTAGGAAAAGGTTATGCCCCGCCCTGTAAAGAATGAAAATAATACATTCCACAATCCTACTCCTTCTATTCCCCCCTCCCATCGACTACACTTAAAGAAACAGCATAAGGAAATAAAAGAAAGTGTGGCGGGCCAAAATTCTAAAAGGAATATAAATGCAGGCCTGACACATAGTTCTTTCAAAGAATTTCTGGTTGCAAGTTTTTATAATCGCCCTTTCAAATAAACGTGTATGCTATTGAAAGAATGGAGGGGCCAAGAGAATGAAGGGACATGTGAGCATGTCTGGTATATGAATTATACCAGGTGGTGCAGTGGTTAAATGCAGCACTGCAGGCTACTTCAGCTGACTGCAATTCAGCAGTTCAGCGGTTCAAATCTCACCGGCTCAAGGTTGACTCAGCCTTCCATCCTTCCGAGGTAGGTGAAATGAGGACCCAGACTGTGGGGGCGATATGCTGACTCTGTAAACCACTTAGAGAGGGCTGAAAGCCCTATGAAGTGGTATATAAGTCTAACTATTGCTATTGCTATTGCTATTAATTTTTTTAAAATTTTTTGTAGGTGACCACTGCAGTGAGACTGTTATATGCTCAACAATGGGAAGAGTCACACGTATCCACAATGGAGGAAATAGTTGAAGATGATGAAGCTTCCTAAATGAAGAACATCTTCACGGCTGGCTGGGAATCCTTTATGAACTGAGGCATGAAATGGGAAAACATGCAGCTATGACTTGTGAGTTTAAAGGATTGGTGGGGAAAACTGGATAGTAGAAAAAGGTGACCTCCCTGAGTAAGAGATAAGTTTGTAATTGTACTTCTATTTGCAAAGGAAATTGAACCCTCCCTCCACCCTCCCTCCCTTTTTCTTCTCTCATCCATCTCCTTCCTTCCTTCCTTCCATCCATCCATCCTTTGTCCCCTTCCCCTTTTCCCTTCTCATCCATTTCCTTTCCTCCCACCCTTCCCTTCCTCAGCCATTTCCTTCCTTCCTCCACTTCCCTTTTTCCCTTCTCATCAATCTCCTTTCCTCCCTCCCTTCCTTCCTCCCTCATGCATTTCCTTTCCTCCTTTCCTCTCTCCCTTCCCTTCCTCATCCATTTCCTTCCTTCCTTCCTCCCCTTCCCTTTTTCCCTTCTCATCCATCTCATTTCTTCCTCACTTCTCATCCATCTCCTTCCTTCCATACATCCTTTGTCCCCTTCCCCTTTTCCCTTCTCATCCATTTCCTTTCCTCCCACCCTTCCCTTCCTCATCCATTTCCTTCCTTCTTTCCTTCCTTCCTTTCCTTCCTTTCCTTCCTTCTTTCCTTCTTTCTTTCCTTCCTTCCTTCCTTCCTTCCTTCCTTTTATATTAATTTATTTTTTTATGCTTTCTGTATCCCTTTATAAAAATGTATATAAAAAAGGGAAGAGCTGAAGGACCAAGTTAGGACCAGAATTCTTCTGGAGAAAGTCTATCTCTGCGGTCGCTAAGACTCAACCACAACCAGATGGCACAATTTCATCAAATGTTGTCAATGTTCTGTTGAAGATTTGGGAGCAATTTTGGGAAGACACATCCAGCTCAAGAAGCTAGCTAGCCCTTCCCCAGAAGCCATTCTACTACTAACCCACTATAACTTAAATAATAGGCTGGACAACGAGACTACATTTTCAATTTGGTTCAAACATGGAACATGAGGTTGATTCACCCATAAACTGACCTGCGAGATGTGCTAGTGAAGAATCCGGTTGGAAAACCCAAAACTTGTGGGGAAAAAACCAGAACTTCTTTGATTGCCTTTCTTAGTTGTCTGGTGGCTGTGAAACAGAACTCCGTTTTCCCTGGAGAAAACTAACTGGACAATATGACCCTTAAATATAATCTCATGGTTGAGGGATGCAGTGTAATCCAAAACAGCTCACTGAATTTCTCCTTTAATAACTGACACGCTTGTAAAATATTATCCTAAAATTGACTCCTCTTTTTAAAGGAGGAAAGGATGAACTCTGGCCTCAAAAGAAACACAGCAAACAACACACAAAGTTCCGGTTATCTTGATTTTTTTTCCCTTCGTCCATCCCCTGCGTTCGAAGGTCAGAGGTCTTGGAGATTTGAGTTTGTCCCAAAAGTCCTGGATGAGTCCCACTTATGACTGCATGTCTGTACCTTTGTTGCTTGTATCCTTACGATTTATATTGATACTGTTTCCTGATTGTCTATTTGTACCCTATGACTATCCTTAAGTGTTGTACCTTATGATTCGTGATGAATGTATCTTGTCTTTTTATTTACATTGAGAGCATCTGCACCAAAGACAAATTCCTTGTGTGTCCAATCACACTTGGCCAATAAATAATTTATTCTATTCTATTACATTCCATTCCATTCTTAACTGTTATTCTATTCTATTCTATTCTATTCTATTACATTACATTCCATTTCATTCTTAACTGTTATTCTATTCTATATCATTCCATTCCATCCTTAACTGTTATTCTATTCTATTCTATTCCATTCCATTCTTAACTGTTATTCTATTCTATTCTTTTCCATTCCATTCTTAACTGTTATTCTATTCTATTCTATTCCATTCCATCCTTAACTGTTATTCTATTCTATTCTATTCTATTCTATTCCATTCCATCCTTAACTGTTATTCTATTCTATTCTATTCCATTCCATCCTTAACTGTTATTCTATTCTATTCTATTCCATTCCATTCTTAATGGTTATTCTATTCTATTCTATTCCATTCCATCCTTGTTATTCTATTCTATTCCATTCCATCCTTAACTATTATTCTATTCTATTCTATTCCATTCTTAACTGTTATTCTATTCCATTCCATTCTTAACTTTTATTCTATACTATTATATTCCATCCTTAATTGTTATTCTATTCTATTCCATTCCATTCTTAGCTGTTATTCTATTCTTTTCTCTTCTCTTCTCTTCTATTCCATTCGATCCTTAACTGTTATTCTATTCTATTCTATTCTATTCCAAACTCTTCCCATCCTACCCTACCCTATCACACTCCATTCCATTGCATTCTTAACTCTTATTCTATCCTATTCTACCCTACCCTACCCTATCCTATCCTATCCTATTCTTTTTTTCTGTTTCCTATTCTATTTTATTCTAAAAACAATCTTTCTTTGAAGCTTGGTTTTCCCCCCCTACTCAATACAATCTTTTGGGGCCTCGGATCTCAGTCCTTCAACGAACCTTTCCCTTCCCTCCTGCCGCTTTCATGCTTTCCCAAAGGCTACTGACACTGAGCTACACTGAATTGCACAATGATCTCCATTCAGACACTTCAAGGTTATGTCTTCCAGAGGGGCCATAACCTGGATGATCTGACAAGATTCCTTAGAACTTTACTGCAGCTTATTCTGACATGAATGTAGCCAATCCTGGCTTTTAAAAAAAAAAGTTAATTTTTTGCAGACGAGACAATAAAAGGGTAGGAATGGTGAGAGATAGAAGAACACAAAGATCCAGCCAACTGCTCAAACAATGCGCTTCGTAGAAGTAATAGCAGTTGCTTAATTTTTTAATTGTGCTAAACATTTACTTATTTCTTAAGCTGCATTTAAACCTATTCATTTATTCAACTTTTACAAGGCTCACTTTTTTTGTTGTTGCAATGGCATTGAACTCTATTAAAACAAGGCATTAAAAATCAGAGGGGAAACATAAAATTAAAGCTAGCATATCCCAAATTCAGTAAAAATACAATCCAGAATGTGGACGATGGTATTCAAAAGCAACTGAATAGCAGACAAAGTTCATAGGTGAAATTCATGATGAATGCAATTGTTACGGTTGGTCACACAGTCGGCCAGATGTTCAGACTGAATTTGACATTTGTATCCACCTATCAAGTATTTCCCAAGGACCTGGGAGAGGCAGGTGTTGGAAGGAAGGAAGGTAGGAAGGAAAAGAATGAAAGAAGGAAGGAGAGAAAGACAGGGAAGGAAGGAAGGGAAAGAGGGAGGAAAAGAAAGAGAACAAAGAAGCAAGAGAAAGAGTGAAGGAAGGAAGAGGAAAGGAGAAACAGAGAAAGAAGGAAAAGAAGTTGAAGGAAAGACAGGGAAGGAAGCAAGGAAGGAAAAGAAGGAAGGAAGGAAAGAAAGATGGAAGGAAGGAAGAAAAGGAGGGAGGGAGGAAAAGAAAGAGAACATAGAAGCAAGAGAAAGTGAAGGAAGGACAGAAAGAGAGGAAGAAAGAAAGAGAAGGAGGGAAAAGAATGAAAGAAGGAAGGAGAGAAAGACAGGGAAGGAAGAAAAGGAGGGAGGAAGGAAGGAAAAGAGAACAAAGAAGCAAGAGAAAGAATGAAGGACAGAAAGAGAGGAAAGGAGAAAAAGAGAAGGAAGGAAGGAAAAGAAGGAAGGAAGGAGAGAAAGACAGGGAAGGGAGGGAGGGAAGGAGGGAGAAAGAAAGGAAGGAAAAGGAAAGGAAAATGAAGAAGCAAGAGAAAGAGTGAAGGAAGGACAGAAAGTGAGGAAAGGAGAAAAAGAGAAGGAAGGGAGTGAAGGAAGGAAAAGAGAAAGAGAGGGAAGATGAGGAGGCGTGTCGAAATTGAAATGTATTTAAATGTGTCTTTTTAACTTGAAACCGATTACTCCCCAAGGATTTCATAATTCTCCTGTCCCATCAAATGATTGATGCCGTGACAAGATCATGGGAAGCTTCACTCAGGACTGCACCCTTCTCTTCTGCAATCTCTCCTTGCATCTATTTGCCCCCCAAAGGTCCCCAACTCTTGTCGGTATCACTGATCCAAAAAACTTCCTTTCCAAACATTTTGATGATTCATAATCACGCCCTACAGTTCTCAAATTCACCCTGGAAAGTCTTATTTATCATTCTAGGACAGCCGTAGGTGAGTTGAGGAGCTTTTCATGAGATTTTTGGAGTTTCTCGATTCGTTTTTTTTTTTTTTTCTGAATCGTGGGATTAAAAAAGCAGGAGCTGAGACAACGAAGGGGTTCAGCCTCTATAAAACACCAATTATATGCACATTCGTGACTTAAAAAGTGGGGGGAAGGACATCCATAGAGTAGGATTTTGTAGGTCTTGCACAAAATAAAGAATTGCTGATGGCCACACTTTTGTCCAGTATATCCTCTTCCAATTTGGATTAGCATGCTGGTTTCTAATACATAATTATAACTCATTTCAAACGTGGAAACTTAAAAAGTTTGTTGAGCTGGGCTTGTTCTTAATATTTGTCCAACTTCTATGAACTTTGTGCCTCATGTCCAAGTTATCCAAGAACACTCACTTTGAATGTTCATGCTATGCTTTGAGAGATCCAAGATAATATTTGGTGTTCTCAATTAAGACGATTTCATTGTTTATTTTGTATTGGTTATTAGCAGTTAGACTTATATACTGCTTCATAGGGCTTTCAGCCCTCTCTAAGCGGTTTACAGAGTCGGCATATTGCCCCCCACAATCTGGGTCCTCATTTTACCCACCTCAGAAGGATGGAAGGCTGAGTCAGCTGAGCGGTGAGATTTGAACCGCCGAACTGCAGAACTAGTAGTCAGCTGAAGTGGCTGCAATACTGCACTCTACCCACTGCGCCACCTTGGCTTATTAGCCCACAGCTCATCAAACGAATAGAATAGAATAGAATAGCCAACGCTGTCCGAAGACGTCTCCGTGGTCATGTGGCCGGCATGACTCAACGCCGAAGGCACACGGAACGCTGTTCCCTTCCCACCAAAGGTGGTTCCTATTTTTCTACTTGCAATTTTTACGTGCTTTCGAACTTAAAGGTTCGAACGTAGGTTGGGAGAAGCTGGGACAAGTTTGGTTTGGTTTAGTTTATTGGATCTATATGCCGCCCTTCTCCCAAGGACTCAGGGCGGCGTACAACATTAAAAAAACACATATTACAAAAGTTAAAAAAAAATTAAATAGAATAGCCCAAACAAACCCAATTAGGATTAACAATAACATTTTTTTAAAAAATCGATTAAAATTAACAATAATCAATAATTTATTTTGTTTTGTTCAGGCCAGTAACAGGAGCTCACTCCGTTAGGGATTCAAACCGCCAAACTGCCAATCTTTCTGATTGACGAGCATAAAATCTATTCCATATCAAATAATGTTCTGTGTCCCCTTTATCTTTTATTCTTAAAGTCAGCCTGTCCATTTTGGCACCATCTAAGATTTTCCCAATTATATCCTCCTCTGATGCGGTGTTCTCGTTTTTCCAATGTTTTGCAAATACTATCCTCGCCGCTGTTGATACATGCAAAACTAGATATGTGGTCCCTTTGTCGTAACTTCAAACCTTAAAACCTTCCAGCGTGGAATCAATTCGCTCTGAATAACAGAATGAATGAAAATGGGACAGCAGAGAATGGGGAAGAAGGGTTTATTTGGGAAGGTCGAGCTGCTGTTTGACTTTGCTCCATTCTTGTTTCCGCAGGACACTCCGTTGAATTTTCCCACCTGCCGTTTTGGGAAGCTCTTGGACAAATTCTATCTGTTCGGGGAAATTAAAAAAAAAGAGGGGTGGAGAATTAATTTTTGCCCCTTTGTGGCAGCGCTGAACTCAAGTGAATTTTGGAGGGAAGGGGGCACGTGGAAATCCCAAGGCGGTTAGCAAGGCAAGGAAATAAAAATGCAATAAAATAAAATATAAAAATAAAATAAAGAAGGCAAAGGGAAATGACTTAGGTCAGTGGTTCCCAAACTTGGCTGGAGAATTCTGGGAGTTGAAGTCCACAAGTCTTAAAGTTGCCAAGTTTGGGAACCTCTGACTTAGGTAAACCCAGCCAAGAATCAGCCTACATTCGCTCCCCATTAATAATGCTCAAAACTCGATTGCGTATTTGCTTCCCAATTCAGATATCTGGCTAGATTGCAAAAGGGACACTTCAATACAATACAAATACAATAGCAGAGTTGGAAGGGACCTTGGAGGTCTTCTAGTCCAACCCCTTGCCTAGGCAGGAAACCCTATACCGTTCCAGACAAATGGCTATCCAGCATCTTCTTAAAGACTTCCAGTGTTGGGGCATTCACAACTTCTGGAGGCAACTTCTGTTCCACTGATTAATTGTTCTCAGTCTCAGGGAATTTCTCCTCAGTTCTAAATTGCTTCTCTCCTTGATTAATTTCCACCCATTTCTTCTTCTTCTGCACTCAGGTGCCTTGGAGAATAGTTTGACTCCCTCTTCTTTGGGGCAACCCCTGAGATATTGGAACACTGCTATCATGTCTCCCGTAGTCCTTCTTTTCATTAAACCAGACATACCCAGTTCCTGCAACCGTTCTTCATATGTTTTAGCCTCCAGTCCCCTAATCATCTTTGTTGCTCTTCTCTGCACTCTTTCTAGAGTCTCCGCAGATTTTCTACATCATGGCGACCAAAACTGAATGCAGTATTCCATTCAGTTTGGAGGGACCTTGGAGGTCTTCTAGTCCAACCCCCTGCCTAGGCAGGAAACCCTATACCGTTCCAGACAAATGTCTATCCAACATCTTCTTAAAGACTTCCAGTGTTGGGGCATTCACAACTTCTAGAGGCAAGTTGTTCCACTGGTTAATTGTTCTAACTGCCAGGAAATTTCTCCTTAGTTCTAAGTTGCTTCTCTCCTTGATTAGTTTCCACCCATTCACTTGGAAGTCAGTGTTTGTTTTCCTTCCCTCTTATCCTTCACTTTTCTTTCCCCCCCTTCTCTCTTCCCCTATTATCTTTACTTTCATTCGTATTTCATATATGATAATCTTAATTTAAAAAAAAAATTGTATAAAGAAAGGGTCTCGGTTAAGACCCTTGCTAGGTCTCCTGAAAAATAAAGAAAGGAAGAACGTGCAAGATTTGGGCACTATAACCTTATACAGGTAGTCCTCGACTTACAACAATTTGTTTCGTGACTGTTCAAGTTAGGATGACACTGGGAAAAAAAACTCATTTATGTTTTTTGAAACTTACGACCGTTGCGTAAATAACATGATCAAAATTCAGATGCTTGGCAACGGACTCATATTAATGATGGTTGCAGTGTTCCCTTTTGCGACCTTCTGATCAAGCAATGGGGAAGCCAGATTCACTTAACGACTGTGGCAAGAAGGATCGTAAAAGAGGGCAAAATTTACTTAGCTGTCTTGCTTAGCAACAAAAGTTTTGGGCTCAAAAGTCAAGTCACCAAACCTCAACTCATCAACCCAGAGCGAAAGCTTCCCTGTTTGCAAAGTTCAATCTCCCCCCACTCCCCCTGCAACTTTCCCGCCCCGACTTGCCTTCCTGGGATATTTATATGGAGCTGTAGATTTTTTCACGTGGTTCTGGAGTTCTTGGATTAAGGCCTCTGGATCGCGGGGTAGAAAAGCAGGAGACAAGATGATAAACGCTTTGACCACCTGTGTGGGCACAAACATACCAAACGGTGAACGCCTTACAAAAAAGGTTGTAAAGTTAGTCCATGAATTGTCTCAATCCTGGTTAGGCTGCCAATGCAGTTGGGCCCACAATTCAAGTCCGGTCTTGTAAATTTTGTCAGAATATTCATGAACTGGAATAGGGCACAGCAACAGGTCAGCCATTGGGGACTTGGCTGGAATAGGATATGGTAACAAGGTCAGCCAAGGTATAGGCATGGCAACTGGGTCAGCCAATGGGATCTATTTGGTGACTGAGAGCCAAGCCGGATAGCGTGGAGCCTGGGCGTGGCTTACCTATGTAGCTCTGAGTCTGTGCACGAGAACTAATCTAGTCTGCTCTCTGAATTACAACTGGAAATCTTAATCTCTCCTCTCTACCACATTGGAAGAATCTGCTGTGGGTATTGTACATTTATTCATGTGTTGTTTTGTGTATAAAGAAGTTAATGAATCCTACTGAATCAGTTATCTGTGTGTGTACTTTCTGGATCTGATTTGTAGTGCAAACTCTGACAAATCACTCAACCGTCTTGCTTAGCAATGGAAATTTTGGCCTATCTTGTCATCATAAGACAATACGTAATTTGTATTTATGTGTTTTTGCCTGTGCAAAGTTTGCAGAGCGAGAGGAGGACAGGCTCTCTGGGAATGAGTAGTAGTAGTAGTAGTAGTAGTAGT